>NC_031769.1:139840962-140154196 GCF_001522545.3 Parus major
GCCCCGCCGCGTCACCGGCGCGGCCGCCCATTGGCCCCGCGCGGCCGGGGGACTGGGGACCGCGGGTTCGCGGCCCGCTGCCGACGGGTCACCTCGAGGACCCCGCTGGTCCCGGTCCCGTTCTTCTGGGCAGAAGCTGACTGCATGTTTAGCATTCGGCGAAGGAACTGTTTTATTCTGGTGACATTGGCCGAAATGGCCGAAGTTCGGCTGTTTCTGGTGACAAGCGTCTGCCTGAGGCTCCCGATACCGAGCTGAGAGCTCTCAGCAAAGCTGCAGCCTGGGGAGTGCAGCCGGCAGCAGCTGTGAGGCTGCTCATTCATCCTCTCCCACAAATGCCAGACGATAGGCAAGACTGTGAGAGTGGGTTGTATGAAACGTGGGGGTTTAAAGTAATTCAGTTTGCACATTCACTCTGCCAAATTTTACGAAACATCGTGGTCAAAACCCTCTGTTTCCTCTCGCAGAGCGGCCGTGGCTCACTCCCTGCTCGCATGTGACGCCGGCACACGGCAGCGCAGGCCAAACACCGGGGGCCGGGAGCCTCCCTTGGGGGCGATGGGGCCCGGCCCGGATGGCTCGGGGTACAGAGCTCCAAAGGGCCAGCTGCTGCTCCCCCAGGGACACGGGCTGTGCTGCTACGTGTTTTAGTAAGAAACTGCTGTACAACCAGGAACGTGGATGTTCAGAAGAATAAGCCTTAGACTTGGAAAGAGGTGCAAGGGGTCTGTCTTTCCGTTCCCACACACAGTGGTGCATGAATAACCATGGCTGAGGCGGAAATAAAGGAATTTGAGTAATTAAAATTTATCCTACAAACTGTGCCCGAGAAGAGCCAGTGTCTGTGCCAGTGCGTTTTGCTTCATTTCAGCAAGTACCTAGACAGGTGCACATGAGGGATTGCATCCTCTGTGTTGATTTATCTGAGGGAAAAGGCTGGAAAGGTGCCCCGTCTCCAGCAGGGCCATGGCAGCACAAGCTGTGGCAGCAATTTCCCTCTGCTTTGAGCCGCATGGGTCTGAGCAGGCGATTCATTTGGAGCTCTGCATGCCCCTCACTCCCGAAGACGAGCCCAGCAAATGTCCTCAGTGTCTTGTGATAATGACACCTGCTCATCGCATGCCGAGCTCCGGGTGCCGTCGCATAACCAGCATGACTGCGTTCCTGTGGGACAGAGCCAGCCAGCAATCCGGCAGGGAAAGTTGTGGCCTACTTTGCTTTCTTCAGCCACCCCATTTCTGGGCTAATCCTTATTTTAGTGCAAATAGTGGCTTGGCTAACCTCGTTTCTGGAAAGATTTCAGAGTGCAGTGATGCACATGCGAGAGGAGGAGGAAACATCTCCTTCTGAAAGTAAAGCAGTTGTTTAAGGAATGCATTGATCCTTCAGTAAATAAATCAGGGGTGCCAGCTCTGTGACATGCAACAAGTCTTCATAGAGTGACGAAAGAATATGCAGATAAAGAGAAAAAAATAATTAATAATTTTCAATCTCAACCAGTTGTAACATATAAGTTAGGTGTACAATGTAGGGTAATGGGTTTTACCTTGCAAATGAGAAAGTGCGTCTCGCTGGTTATGATGAGTAACTTTTTAAACCACTGTAACTTGAGTGTACCTGGTCACAACCTGGAGAGACCTAATCAAAACTGTTCAGGTGGAATATATTTTCTGTCAGAAGGTGCTAGGACGTAAAAAATGGAGACATGATGATTTCAACAAACTTTAATATTTATAGGACAAAGAATCAGAATGCAAACAGGAATGTATTTGTTCTTTCCAGCATATTCTTTTTCAAATCTATTTGCTTATATATCACTTTGAACAAAGATTCTGTTCATTTTATATTTAGAATTTTTATTTGTTTGTAGCCTAACATAGCTAAAAATAAAGAAAGGGCATATAGCCTGAAGGCATCAAAATAGAGTCTTGATAACTGATTTTTTTTTTTCTTTTGCATTGGAGGACATTTCAGACTTTTAATTTTATTCTGCCTTTTACTGACTTCTAAGGATAGAATTTTCTGGGGGGTGACAATTCAGCTTCAACCAGCTGTAGAGTGAGAGTGAACATTTTTCTTCAAAGACCTGAGTCCAAATGGTTATTTAAAGTGTGAGTAAGAAGTAGTTTGGTGATGTTGCAGTAATGTCGGGTTACCATCTGCCACATTATTTCTGGGATCTGCTTGATTGATTCGTAGCAAATCACTTCCTGCAAGCATTATTTGCAAAACTTTATTATGGGCAGAGGCTATTTGTGTTCGTGAGCCATCGTTACCAGGGAGCATTTCATTACCAAGTGATGACATTCTGTAAAATATCCTGGTGCATGGACAAATGCCAGCACCACTTCTTGACAATGGGTCAGCTGAGTGCATCTTGCTCGGCAGCCCCCAACAGATGTCAACCCTAAATTTGTCCATGGTGCAATAGTAGTCCATGTTCTGACATCCTTCAACATGTTGGGTGCTCTGCTGACAAAAATTCTACTGAAACCTCAAGAAGACATAAAGTGGGCAGGTTGAGCAATGACTTGGTCACTTTGCCTGGCCTGGATGGTTTCGGCTGCTCCTCCCATGCTGAGCACCAAGGCACAAAGTACAGCTGGAGTGAAGCTGGACACAAATGCATGAGGGTCAGGAGTCCACAACGTACTCCCAGGTGTTCCATCAGACTTGTCTTATGACCAGAATGAATCCATTCATATGGATCCTGTTCCTTGCTTTCTCCTTCTGTAAAATGAAAATCGCAGATTTAAAAAGCATTCCTGCTGTTTATGCACCAAGCACAAGTGTGAAATGTCATTGCAATCAGAACAAATACATGCTCTGTCAATGTGCCATAAAAGGTTTAACTGTGGTACTTATTTAGGTCCTGATCCTAGGAGGATTTAAACCCATTTATGAATGAGAGTAGCCCTGTGGAAGACTAGATTACACATGCACTTAAGTGTTATCAGATTGAAGTCGTAGAACAATAATCACAAAAGGTACTTAATCACCTTTAAATTACAGTGTTCCTAATTTAGCTAATGTTATTCCCCAAGGAAAAATTGCCTCATCTAGTTTACAATCAAGAAAGAATCAAGGGCTGTTCCTTCAAGTGGTTGACAGTTCAAAAAGAGATACGATTTTAAAAGAATAGGTTGCTAAAGGCTGAACTATTTAATTGAATTATCTCTTTAAGAAATTGATGCAAATTAATATTATAATACTTTATTATATTGCCTCAGAATCTTTTATCCTTGAGCCTTCATAAAATATATCAATAAACTTGAGAAGAAAATGAATACTTTAGTTTTTTCTGAAACCAGTGTATTCTGTCCCCATTTGAGGCTTTCTAATAATGATTTATATTTTGAAGGATGATGGTGTTTTCCTATTTATAGATTAAGAAAAAAAAAGCCCAAGAGCTTCCAAGAAATAGTCTCTCACATCCCTCCAGTCCTCAGGGTGCTCAAAGGCTACAATCGTGTTCTGTCCGTGGAAGCAGATGAGCTCACTTTGCAGTGCCTTATTGGATGGAGAGGTAGAATAGCAGGCAACACAGCCAGCAGGATGAGAAAAAGAATTGATGAAAAAATAGAGCAAACCAAAAAGAATCCATTTCACACAGCTGTCCCAACGGCATTATAAATATTATATGATTCACTGGCCAGACATAGAGGTGAAGGATAATTTCCTTTTTTTTCATGAGTGTGTGTTTACAGTCTGCAGCTTCAGAACAGGAGAAATCACAATGCTGTGGTTCCCCAGTCTTATCTGGGTTATTTTATGTCATGCATTGTTTTTAAATTACCAAGTAGCATTGCTGTAGTGGGGGTACCTCTGCAATTGTTTCTGCTTGCTGCGTGCTGGCAAAATAACAGCTGTTATTGCTTTACCAGGATTGATTTCCACAGAACAGCTCCATCTAAAGCCTACCTACAGGCAACAGCTCTGCAGCAAAATATCAATGCAGTCTCATTTTTGGCTTTTCTCAGAAGGGAAAAAAAAAAGCATTTTCAGCAAAGTTCTACACGGGATGCCATTTATTCAGGGCACATAGAGGACATGATGCTTGTTTTTAAGGGACTAAACTTGTCTTCCATTTCCCCCTTACTAACAAATAGGGGGAAAAAGTTCTGCCCCCAGGTATCTCTGTGCAAGGCACAAAATCTGAAAATTGTGTATTATATCAAGGGCTTTACAGGGAGGCCGCATTTTGGAGTAGTGGGAAGGTGGGATGTCCTTGCTCACATGTGCCATCTGAGGTTGGTAGGTTCAGAAAAGGAGCTCAGGTCCATCACCTCTTTCCAAGCAGTGGGCCTGTCATTGCTTTTGAATCTCCTCCATGATCAACCTCAGTAAAAGTCCAAGGGGGTCCCATGGCCAAGGTTATGTCAGTGCTTTCATCCCATGCAAGTCCACAGTAGCACCGACTGTATTTCCACAGTCCCTTCCTATCCATGGCTTTCTTCCTGCACCATCCCATGCCACCAGCACCAGCTCAGGCACCCATGGGATGGGTCACACAGCGACCTGATTTGTCTGAAAACTAAACCTACAAGGAAAGATAATTTTGGGCCAGAGGAGAACCCTGCCTCTTTGTGTTTCACAAAGAAGGGACAGCTTGTATAACCCTTCACCATGCTCATTCCCCAGTAGTTACCTTCTTGTTTCTCATCTGCAGCCAACACAGGTTTAGAAATGGAACTGTTGATCTGAAGCCTTTTTCAAACTGGCTTTATTACCTTATATCAGGTTCTGGCATGGACATATTCACCCTACAAAATCAGGCTTCCCTTTTACATTTTAAAGCTAACGCATCTTGAAGTCATGCCCTAAATTAACTTGGATAAAATTTCCTGAGTGCACCTGTGTAGTTAAGCAGTAAGTTAAAAAAATGTGATTGTACTTGCAGCTACACACATGCTTAAGTGTTCTGAAGAAATAAAGCCTATAATAGATGTCACTTGCAAATATCTCATGTGCTCGTCTTCAGAGCAACATCAACTTTGACTTAGTATAGTTACACAGATATATATCAAAGTTGCCAGTTGGGCCCTGTCACCAGCACCTATATTAGTTCAAGCCTTTGTTGGCCATTTCTCCTTTTAGGTGTTATATAAATGAATCTGAGATCTTCTGTACTTCCCATAGAGCAATAATATTTAGTAAATCACTGCTCCTGAAATCTCTGAGATCTGTATTTATTGGTATGCACAGAACGTGGTATGTTGAACCACCTCAGGACATGGTCATGTGAAACATAATGCAACACTTTCTCCTACAAAAGAAAATATTATTTTTTGCCAGTTCATAAATCCAGCTTTTAAAACAAGCACTACATTCATAAAGAAATGGCTTAGGAAGAAAAAACCAACCCAGCCTTATTTCAATGGGCAGACTCCCAGCTCTGTGTAACTGGGGAATAGTTAGGCTTTTTTCCTCCTACCTCTGAAGTTCTGTATAGTTTTTGAAATTCTGAGGAAAAGAGCACTAATCCTCTTTTCCAGACCTAGATACCTGGTATGTCAGTAAGAAGAAATTGTCAGGCAGAGGTCTCTGCTGTGAGACCAAGTTAAAATTCTACTGCAAACTCTGTGGCCAGAAAGCATTTTGGGGACATCAGATCATGATGAGAGCCTGCTAGTGTACACTTTCTTAAGAGAAAAAAGAAAGAAACAGAGCAATTAGAAACAAGAGGAGCCCTTCCAATGAGTCAAAGAAGATGGACAAAAAGAAAAATCTAGTCTACTGATCCAGATAATACAGGCAGACTAGCACGTACTGGAATTTGGGACTAAAACCAATGAGAGCTGACATGAGGACATACTGCAGGGAAGGACAAGCACAGCCATGAATGGTGCCATTGTGTGACTGTTTTAATTAATTTTTGTAATGAAGCCAAAGCTCTAATTTACCACATCCCAAAAGTAAATAGAAAAGGTTATGACCTTAATTGCAGAGGTGGGGAAGGAAAACCTAATTGTTGAATAGTGAGCTATCACTCGTTACTGCAGTTGGATAGATACAGTTAGTGTGTTACTATGAATAGTCCAGATTCAATAGTGAAAATAGTGGGTAATCACAGCTTCATTCCCTCTTCCCTTCATCTTTTTTCCAATCCTTTGATTAGCAACATTTTGTACCAGTTTTACCACGTGGATTGCAATGCTCCTGACTCCACAAGACTCTGAGTGAACATGTCTGGGAACATAATAGCCTTTATTTTCTCAGTAAGCAGATGTGTGAAGCCTCAGCAGAATGCAGAGATTACAGGAGGTCTTTCCTGCCTTCCTATTTTTGCTAACCTCTCACAGGTATATACCTGTGCAGGAGCTAGTGATGGACAGACAGTTTTTCAATGTCACACATTACAATGTGAAAAAAGTACAAAAGTCACGTCTCTGCAACCATGGCCACTAAATAAATACAATTAAATGTGCATTATGTGCTATCAGAATGTGTATCTCTATCACTCAGACTGTGAACAACCATCTCTGCACTTAATATATGAAGTCATCTCTGTGGACCAAGGCAAAAGTGCATGGACAGATCTGAAATTGGTGTGAATCCTTATGTCTTGTCAAATGCTGTACCTCTATGTGTCCACATAAAAAGAGTACAATACTATTTACTCACTAAATTAAGTGTTTTCTGCTCCAAATCTTTATGTCTTTTGTCCTATATTGTCAATTTGAAGAAGATATTATCCAGCACCAGAACATGAAGGATTTAAGCAGAAATGTTTATAATAAAAAATGCTGTTCCAGCAAATTCTGCTATGGCAGAAATAAAGGAGTGATCTGCATTAGGCTGACTAGTTCAGACAATGCATACCAGTATTAGGGTGAATATTATTAGATAAACACGTATGCTGTGGCAGTTGTCATCCAAAATTCCAGTAGTAAATAGCTACTTCCTCAAAATCTTTGTGTTAATATCCACCCTCCTTTCAAGCATACACAAAAGTAGTTGCATTTTTTCTAGAAACACAAACATTTCTTCTGGCCTTGACCTTTCCTTGATATTACTGCTGAAAAATCAGGCACTTCTTTCATATTTTGTCTTTAAACAATGTGTGGCAGGCAGGTTAGTTAGCTGGTTGGCTAATCACATTTTACAATTTTAGGTCCTGAGCACAAAACTTGATGTATTCTGCCAGGAATCAAGATCATTGATATGAAAAATTCTCCTGGTGCTTTCAACATCTGAGAAAAAAACCTCCTGAATGACTTTCTAAACTTTGGTTAGTACTGGGAAATAACAGATCTTCCCTCTTCTGTGGCTGTCAAAATAAGAATGGACTACCTTTTCTGAAGGACAAGTTTCAACAAAACACAAATCAACACAAATCCTGATGGCCTGTGCTACCCGACAGGATGATCTAGCAGTGCCATTTGACTTCGAAGGCTGTGGCTGTGTGAATCAACCTCTAACGAAGGGCTGAGCACAAATCTTGAGAGACAGCTGCCAGTCTTACTGATGCTCAGGGATGATATATAAGGAAAGCACTGATCCTTTCATGCTCCTGTCTCAGTGGGTTGAGGCATAGAAGCAGAAAGAAGCAAGATCGCATGATACATGATCTGTGTATGCCCAGTGGGCAGTGTGCTGGTCTCCAAAGCTGTATCTCTTCTGAGGGCTCTGTCAGCAAAGGTAATGTCTCTCATTAGGCCAAGCAGGATATTTGGAAAAAGTAGCCAAATGTTTGAATGCATGAATGAGCTTTTCCTAAAACCTGCCTGAGACACAAAGAACTTCAAAGCTAAGTGAGGACATTTAAAATAAAAGACTTGTCTCCGGGTAACCTTTGACATTGCTCTCGTGACTGAAAAAGCAAAGTGTTGTTTCTTAGAGAAGAGCTTCCACATCAGATTTAGTTTTAGAGTAGAAAATACCCTCCCTGTATATCTGGGTGCTTGGTTGACATCCACATCTTTTGGCCTTTTGTAGCTGAATCCCATGGCAACGCTGAGTTTCCCAGCCTGTGCTCTGCTGAGCAGGGATGGGTGAGCAGAGCCGACGGGTGTTAGTTCCAGCTGACGGAGGCTGCAGCATGGGGTTCCCTCCTGCAAATGCTGCTTGAAAGGAGGAGCAGATTTTACATCCCTTCAGTTAAAAAAGGAGCCCTTGGCTCTACTGCCAAGGCCGGCCTTCAGCTCTGTAGATCTCAGTCATCTGCAAAGAATTGCTGCACACTGACCCAAATATCCATCAGCACTGCTGCAGCACTGGCTCAGCAACGGGGCTGCCATTTCCCTGATCTCTGTTCTGCCCTATATCTTGCCTCGGAGATTAAATTAAAAAAAAAAAAAAAATAGGGACAAATTAATGTTAATCAGAATAACATTTTCCTCCAATGATTTTTCTGCAAAACAGAGTTTCCCAGGGAAATCTGTTGCCTTAGTTTTCCCCTTCTGTTCGTCTTCCCTGGCATCTCATTATGCTGCTTTAACTCAGGAATCCTGACACATTTCCAACATAACACTGTCCTTAAGAGAAATGTGCCATCTCCATTCTCTGCTTTCCTATGTGTGCCATAGTATGTCAACAGAGAGTAGGGAGAGCAATTTATGAGCTAAAGAAGGGAGCCTGGAGTGAGGACAAGCCTGGGCCCCTGACAGCAGCCACCTGAGAAGGTCACATTGCACTCCAGGGCTGTAGTGTTAACAGTGCACTCAGTCCAGCATGTGAGGATTCACCTTGAGTCCTGTGTCCAGTTCTGGGCCCCTCACTTCAAGATACTGAGGTGCTGGAGTGTGCCCAGAGAAGGGCAACAGAGTGGGTGGAGGGTTTGGAGGGAAAGTCACACTAGAAGCAGCTGAGGGAGCTGGGGATGTTTAGCCTGGATCAAAGGAGGCTCAGGGGAAACATTATTGCTACAACTACCTGTAGGAGTGGCCAGGTAAGGGCTGGGCTCTTCTCCTAGGCAGTGAGTGAGGATGAGGACATAGTCTCAAGCTGTGCCATGGGACATTCAGGTTGGACAGCAAGAAGAGCTTCATGGAAAGGGTTGTTAAGTATTGGAATGGGCTGCCAAGGGAAGTGGTGGGGGCACCATTGCTGGAAGTGTTCAAGAAATGACTGGATGTGGCACTTAGTGCTATGATTCATTTGACAAGGTGGTGATTGGTCAAAGGTTGGACTTGATGACGTTGGAGGTCTTTTCCAACCTTAATGCTTCTGAAATTTTAAGAAATATAGTGGATAATATTAATGTGTCTTTATAAAGTGTCTCTGCTAGAGAGGAATTGAAAAAAACCCAAAAACCAAACCTTTAATTGCCTCAGAAATTTCACTACAATCAAATTACATTGTCAAATCTAATTTTTTTTCTCTAACAAATTTAACAGGTATAAAGATAAATCTGGGAACACTAGTAAAGGGGGATGTTCATCATTGTAGTCTTCCTGTAGAGGACTACAGGGCAACAAAAGTAGAAGATCCCAGAAGGCAAACTTCCTCCTCCTGGTTTGCTTCGTGTGACAGCACAAGATCTTGAGAAGACACAGCATCCTGAAGCAGGATGAAGCACGGTGTTGTACTCCCTTGCTACCTTGGTAGTACAAGGAGAAGAGCTGCCTGGGCCTGCAGATTCCTTGGTTGAACCTGGTGCACTACTGAGTGCTCTGAATAAAATCCCTTCTTTCCTTTCTGCTCTGAACCATGTGGGGCCACAGGCTTGGTTCCCTGCTCCTCCTGCCACTTCCATGTGTCCTGAAATTAATCATTCAGATCAGACTACTCAAGCTCCATCCCTTGGTCTTCTATCTTCATTAGAATGCTGCTGCAGCCTCAGAGGTTCCAGCTGACCCCGTGTGCTGCACCAGAGCTGTGGTGGTGTTTGTCCAGTGGGATGGACAATGTGGTTTTGGCTTCATGTTTGGTGGTATGAAGCGATGGGCTCATTGTTCAGACACATATGACAGAAGAGACCACTACTGGCAGGTTTTCTTGCAGACTAGGTTGTTTAGATAAGTGGCAAGAAAATTCTGCAAGGCAGAGCAATAAACACTGTAATCCACTCAGCAGGATTTGCAGGGCAAGGTGAATAATGCAGAAGCCAGGGGAAACAATGCGGCCTTATTCCAGGTTATATAAAAATACAACTTTGGAGCCTGACCATTTCCTAAAATTTAAAAAACCTGATGCTGTAAAGATGAGTATCTCAAGAGAAGTGAGGGATTCCCTGACTTCAGGAGACATATTTTCCTAAAGAAGGAGGAAGTAAAAAGGAGATGAGTTCTGAGAACCCTGGCCTATGATCTGTCTGCTGCTTTTCTTCTTGAGATAATAAAAATAGCAATATTTCCTGAAGAGCTCTTGCCAATGGAGGGACTGTGACAAGGACTGGTCTGGGGAAATGTCAGCCTCATTTTTGCCTCAAGCCACTTCTTTTTCCTACCTCACTAACCTCTGATTAACCTCTGATCTTTCTTCTACATTCACAGTCTTGCTAGGGCCAAATCCTCAAATGTAGAATGAAGTTAGAGTAACAAATCTGGGTGGCAGGAGAGAGTGATGGAGAAGCTGTGTGGCAACAGGACTGGGTTTTGAGAATAGATCCCCAAGGAACAAATGTTTACAGGATGTTTTCTCACTCCCTGAGGACTTCCGAGTATTTGTGTGGTTAGGGACAGAGGCTGGACTTTATCAAAGGAAGACTGACAGCCTTGGAAGCCAGTGCCCATCTGACTTCTGTGGAGATTGTTGGGTGACAGAGAACACAATGCCCTAAAAGTTTGGTGCCCCACTACTCTGGGGAAAGGCTTGATGTTGACCAGTGCCACCAACTTTATTTCAGCAGAGCAGAACCAAACTGAGGTGAAGCTTGCCCCAGGACAAACAAGTTGAATCTTTTGTTTCCATCTTTCCCACAAAGGGCTCCTGAAGCTGGGAATTTACTTGCCTTTCCCACCTCTCAGTGCACATTGCAAGGCCCATCTTTCCCAGGCTGCAAAGGCAGACAGTGTGATATGATCAGAGATGTAGGTCCGGAGGCTGTTTTAAGCAGACATATATAATTTGACAGTATAGACTATATTTAGGATTTATTTTTTATTTTTTTATATATTTTGAGGGACAGAATGTTACTAGAAGGTGTTCTATTCAAATTGTGGAATTGAGTACCTCATTGAAAAATGTAGATGATTTACTTTTGCATACAAAATACACTACATAGCATTGCAGAAGCATCAGTGGATTAAAAATAAGGTAATATGAGAAGTCAGAGAGCTGATTTGTCTGTCACCTGGCACAAGTTTAACTTTCAGTTGAATTTAGCAGCTTTACTCTTAAAGGTACTGGGCTTTCCAAGTAATAAAGTAAATGCAAAGATGGCAAGCATTGCATTTAAAATATTTATCAGGGCTAGCACAATAGATATATTCCATTCCCCCATTTTTATTTATGAATTTACTTTAATGCAGCTAGATGAAGTAATTTTAAAAGGAGCACAATAATATTCCCTTGCAATAATCACTCATTGATTGCCAATGCAATCTGAGATAGTGGTACCAAACAGGAAATATGCTTCCAGGTTTTGTTATTTCTCTCCCACTGTGATCACTCACTGGGCTTGCTTTCCTTCTCCATCCTGCTCCTTCATCCCAGGTAGAGAAGATGAATGTGCCAAGGAGGAACAATGGCTTGTGTCTGTGTTGTGAAACCTGGTCCTTCTGCTCCCACGTGGACCAAACACAGAGGGCACAGTATATGCACAGCTGCTGCAGCATAAGCTCTTTGAAACACTGTGTCACCTTGTCTTTCTGATATCCCAATAAAACAGAACTTTTGGAGCATTAATTTTTTAAGCTGTGGGTGTTTATTTATACTATTGCAGTCTATGTAATGCCTGAGCCTTATTTTGCCAGGTTGCTATTTTATTTCTTTAGTATTCAATGCACTTTCTATTGGTGCTATAGGCAAGTCTCCCACCTACAAATGCTGGGAGGAGGAACTGTCTATTGTGATAACAGCATATTGTATGTGAAATCTGATAATGAGGATTTTGTAGATATGGCATTGCATTATTTAATCAATTTAATGTCCATGCCTTGATCTGTATTAAGACTCAGAACTTAATGTAGTTCTTGAAATTAAAGCAGGCTTTTACAAAATTATTTTCTGCAATGGCCAAAATAGAGAAAGAAAAAAGAAAAAGGGATGCTTTATATGCCACGGGCTCCTGCATTTCACAAGTAATAGGAGAATTTCTGTCTCAAGAGGCGCTGAGGGTTTTATCTCCAGGTGGGAGCTGGGAGGCAGGAGCAGGTGTCTCTCACATTGGCAAGCTCTGTGAAAGCCTGCATCCACCTCTGAGCACAGAGCTCAGCAGGCGTTCCTGTGCTCCACAAATCGTTGCCAGCTGTCAAAGTGAAGTGGTTCAGCAGTGAGTCTCCCAGGCTGCGTTCTGGCCAAAATTCAATTGGATTACAAACCAATTGCTCCAGCCTGTCCCAGAAGCAGGAAATCACTCTCAGCTGGCTGGTGGGATCTGCTCACAGTGACAGACAGTGCTGCTGCTCACCTGCTGCAATGTGTTTGCAGGAGCTCACTGGGAGCAGTGGCTCTCTTTGCTGGTCTTACAAATGCAGCACTCCCTCCTTCCCCAGGCTGGGTGAATGATAATTTTCTGGGGGAAAAAATAGATTAAAAAAAGATAAAAAGGGAGGAGAGGCAAGGTGTACTGCTGCAAGCAGCTTTCTCCAGTGAGTGATTTCTTGGCAAAACATCCTCTGAAACTCCAGCCACCAGATTCTCTCAAAGCACTATCACTCAGGTGACTGAAATAGCAAATAGCTTTCACCAAAATAAGAAAAATTGCTTTTATTTCGCATACTGTTTTGCTGTGGACAGCTTAGCTGTAGGTTGACTCTGGAATCAAATCAGAGACCTTGACAATTCTATGGGTATCAAGGCCATCTAATCACAGTTTGTAATCAGTAACATTTTGAAAAAGTGAAAGAGGTTTCCTGTTTGGGGATTAAGTAAGGTTCTGATTATTTGTAATTAAAGGTAAGGCATTCATGAGAAACAGACTGTCATACATATAGCTGGTCATGTTTCTTCCCTCTTCAGCACTGACTGCCTACAACACACTGAGGGATTTGGTGAAGAGTCTTAGGTACCTCAGCTAAAGCCCCATTTCAGCCCATTTGTAAGCTGGACCTTCAGCAGGACTCACTTGAAAGAAGTCATTGTCACTGCACTTATGGGTGCAGTGAAGCCATCACATTTCTGTCATGTCAACCTTTTATAATAAAGGTGAACAAGAAATCAGGATGCTGTTCAGCTGTTGACTGGTCCCATGGAGCAAGAAGTGCCAGCAGTGGAGCATTACCAGGCTCAAGCTGCCCATGGGCTCGTTTGCTTTGAATGGATGAGACCTGTACCAGCAAAAGGAAGAGGAGAGAAGAGAGATGTGGATTTCTGTGGGTAATAAGGAGCATCTTCCCATGAAAGAGATGGGGGAAGGAACCTTTGATTCCTCTTTCTTCCACATCTTCACTTCCCTTTTTTTCTCCTCTCTATTTCTAGTTCCATTGGGAAAGCATTGCTATTAAAATAAAGCTCCATGGACTTAAAATATTCGTAGGGATTCTTTTGAGGAAATCTTGGCTCTGGTGAAGTCAACAGGACTTTTGGAATCATCTTCAGTGGTTTCTGAATTTCACCTTGCTGTAATCCTGTCCTAAAACATTTCCAGGGTTGTACTAAAAACACTGCCTGCTCAATGCTGACCTCTCTATCACAGTTGAACAGAGCCTGGTACCCTCTTGTGAAATTCACCATTCTTTTGTGATAAATCACATTCTTGTCTCAAGGGGTAACAACAAATAAATACCTCCTATTCATCCTGAAAATGGGATCAACAGTCTCATAAATCACTGGATACCATGAACAGACCTTTGTAGTTTCAGTGGGAAATGGTTGAAAATCACATATTACTACAGAAGTTGTTTATTTAAGAGACAACTGGAATATTCCAGTGATCCAGATTTAGTTATTTTTGGTGTCCCTTTCCATAGGGAGTTGGCAACCTATTTAAATCCAGGGGATCATGACTAGTTATTCAAGTTTTGCTCTGCTGGATTTGTGCTGTGTGTATTTTGGAAACACTGTCTGGACTGAGCAGCAGATAGCATGATGCCACAGCCCACATCAGTGGAAAGCTCCTGTGATTATTATTTTTCTTTTGTCTTTCATGTTCAGTGAAGACTGTACTCTTTTCTCCCTCCCTCTGTATTTTATTGCCAATGTGAAATGCTTAAAAAATGCCATTAAGGAATGTGTTACACTGTGGGATCTATGCTATATTTCACTTTCTATGCTCTTTCCAACAGCCATATAGCTCTGAATCTATAATATAATTCTGATGATTGAAAAAGCACAAGCATTTTCTTTTTGATAAGTGTCAAGTCTGGGTCTATCGACAACAGGCTCCTAAAGTAATGTGCAGAGCCCACGTGTTCGTGATTTTGATGTGATTTGCCTGATTTTCCAAGGTACTTGAATATCTGAGGATCTGAAGCTGGTAGTCTTCAACTTCTCAGCAAATGAGACCAGACACTCGTGGTTCAAATGCTAGATCCAAAGAAGGAACCACCCAAATTTGTGAAGTCAAATGTTTTATCTTTTTCCTCACCCCAATATTTGCCTTTCCCATTCCGAGAAGAACTCAGACTGATTTCTTCACATCCGCGCTACCTTTCAAAAGCACTTCTGGAACGTTTGTTTCACCATCCTCCAAGGGGCCTGGGATCAGGGAGTGTATCAGCAGCAAGGGGTGACTCAGCAGTGAGAAGTGGTTTTCAGCCAAACCTGCCTCCCACGGTGACTCTGAGAGGGAGTAACCAGCCCGTGTGTGCAAACACGTCGGCTTGGCAAGAGGGGACGGCAGCCGCTCCTCTCACAACATCTGCCTCCGCTGCCAGTCTCTTCTGTGTGCCCACACAGCACCATCCTCAGCAGCCAAGCATCCAGAGCAGATCTCCCCTTGCAATCCTTTCCTAGCCTGCAGCAGAGGATCCCTTGCCTGCCTTTTTCCTGTCTCACAGCTTGCCTGGCACCTGTGTCTCTCTGCAGACCTCAGCTCTAGTAGGGGACAGCAGCACTTTGGGAAGCCCCTGAGAGAAGATGGGACTGTAGCTTTTATACATTTTATACAAAAGGATGATGTGATGAAGTGAGGTTGCCCTCTGCACTGCTATGTCACCCCCAAACCTAGCCTCAGGTTGGTTTGGCTGTGTGCTGTAGGATAAGACCACAGTGGGACTGGGAACAGACTGGCTGTGCAGGAGCACGATGCTCAGAGACATCCCCACCTCTGCTGTGGACTCACACTGCATGAGGTGATAAGAGCAGGTGTCTTCTCTATTTTCTGTATTGGAAGGCTATAAAAGCAGCTCTGACCTACTGTATTTAAAGTAACTCAAGAGCCTGGTCTGTATCTTATTAGCTGATCATTGCCAGAGGGGAAGAGAAAAAAATAAACTGGGAAAAAACTCTTTCACTTGTTTCATCCCACTGCTGTCTAATTCCCACAACCTCTGCCTGCCTCCCTGGGCTCTTGTATATCTCTTAGCACAAGCAACAAACTTGTTTGTCCCACTGATAGACAAAACCTTGGTGCAATGCACAGGGAATCCTATCATGTAGCTGATAGTTAACTGCAAATTTCATTAAAAATACTTCTGAAAGACAGAGGATGTGGATGATGAACCAAAGGCTAGAAGAGAGGGGCTCCTGCTGACATCACTAAACTTACATTGGTGTCTTCAACAGGAGTCACACTGGGTGTGGAGCCTGGGACATTTTGCAGACCTCAGCCCTCCACTGTTGTGAGCAATGCTGGAGTAGGATGGTTTTGAAGTCCCTTTCAGACAGTTTTTGGCCAGAGAAATGTATGCATACAAGATGCTAGAGATTATTAGAGTTATTTTTGCTAGCACAGTTCATTAAAAAACGTCCTTGGTGATACAGTTACTTAGTTCTTTGTTATGTGAGTTGCAACATGAGAATAAACATTTCCCTGCATAGGGAAAGGCTGATTAGTCTCTACTAAATTCACAATGAGTAGGACCAAAATTTTGACCTTGAGGAGCTACAAAGCTTTGTCAAATAGGGGTAAAAATGGTCCAAAGCCTGAAGCCCAGCATCCACTCCTGGGAGAAGCACCAGTAGTGTGCTGTATGCTCAATTTAACACAGGATTCTGCTGTGTTCCTTCTGGGTGCTGGCTTGCTCCAGCTTATCTCCAGCAGATGATGTCCTGAATTTAGTTTCTGGAGTCTGTGGAGTTGGCATAGTAGGCAGTACACTTGCAAATTTTTGGAGAGGAAGAGATCCTTCAGCAGACCCTTTTCCCCTGATTTCCATCACAGCCACTCACTTCTCACATGCTGTTCCTGCTTGGCCACACTGACCCATTGTTACAAAGACAGTGTCTGGTGGTGAAACATTTTTTTAGCTGTGAGAAATAGAATCCCTTGCCACTTACATCAAGAAATCCCTACAGCATAAGTCTATGTGCTTGTGCTTTTCCTCTGTTTACATGACCTACAACTATTTTTAGCAAGGCAAGGACTTTCTTTGTTATCTCTGCTTATTTTCAAAAACTTTAACATGGTTTTACTACCTTAACATTTAGTATCATATTAGTCCCAATTGTTTTGTGTTGCTTTTGTTCCCTATTCCCTTCATTCCTTGCCCTCACTCCTCAGTGGACCCTAGCCCATGGTCTCCTTCCCAACAGGCATAGGCTGGTTTCAGCATGTCTGCTCCACTCTGATTTAGCCTGGCCCCTTCTCACAACACAAAATTAATAAACCCTTCTCACAATACCCAGTCACAATTGCTGGTGGCTTATTTCCAGCTCTTAAATTTGCAAACCTATTTATAGCTCAAAACGCTTGAAAAGAAATCATTAAGGGAATACATTTGTGAATGTAGAACAAAGATCTGATTCTGGGATTTTCTTTATGCAATTACTTAGTGTAAATAACAATGTTTGACACCTGCTTTCCTCTCCCGTTGAAATCTCAAAGCAGTTTACATCTATGAATCCATTGAGCCTGAGTGCTGCAGTGAGCGGAACCATTCATGATGATCTTGGACTAACCCCACATCCTGATCTACCGATGTGATTTTTCTTTTAAATTCACTGACTTGCTTTTACTCTGTCTGTGACCCTACTCATGCTCCTCCTCACTTCAGGGGCTGAAGCATGGGTGAATTAGACCTTCACAGATTCGAATTATATCAAAAATATTGCACTACAGCCTTAAACGGTGACATTCAATGGAGACCCTGAGCTCCTTGCTTCATTCTAAGCCATTAAGCATCATCATTCATCTATAAAGTAAAGCACAGTTACACACTGATTCGGAGATTCTTTTTTACCCTATTTCTTCATTTCCCTTCACTATTAAAGTAATGTGAATATCTATATTACAATATTACATTGTAAGTTTGGGGCTAAGGAGCTCCATCCTAGTGTGCTCTACTGTGATAGCCTTAATACACTTCTTGTGCAAATTATGTTTTGCTTTTTTCCCTTGGTTCTGATGAAAAACTGCAAACTTGCAGTTAGTGTTTGAAAACTAGTGCTAAGTTGAAAAGTTCATGCATTACTCATGGGACTGAACTTCAAAACCAGAATTTCTCTTCTGGATCATATTTCTACACAGGGAAATCAGGACTCAGGTTAACAATGACAAGCCCCAAACAGGACTCAAACTAAGAATACAGCCACATGAGCTTATCATTACATTTTCTCCTATTTTTCCATTTACCTGTCCCCCTTCAGACCTAAGTATCACTTTGCTGCAGCTCACAAAAGCTCAGCTCTGTTGTGGGCTTGTTGGCAGTCTCTTGCCATGGAGGCCAGCATTACAAAGACAATCACATTGATTTAACCAAGTAAAACCATCCACCTGCAGCTGATACAGCCCAACAGTTGGTGAAAGTACAGCAAGACCAGACATTTGAAGCACTAGATGAGTTCTTTCATAACTGTTTTTAACAAGGTATTTTGTTTAAACTTCACTCTCGTGTTCCCAAAAAGTGTCTTTTAGTGGAAGGGTTAATTTTCTTGGGGAAATTTATTCTTGCTGTGAATCATCCTTTCTGTTGAACCTTTTCTGTGAGCCTTGACTAATGTTTCAAAGTCCATCCAATTTTCTGTGAGCAATCATCAACATGCAGATCAGAGGCCTCATTCTGAAGACTTCTGGCCATGCTCAGGCAGAGCTGAGAGTTCAGAACTCCTCTATTACATAGATATCTCCCTTGTATCCAGAGGTGTGCCTAAAAGATACACCTCAGCGAATTGTCTGCTGGAAAATAAGGCAAAAATTAGCTCTGTTTATGAAGGAAATTTTAATCTAAGTCAAAATATTAGGTTTCATCTATGAGAATTCAAGTGTATTGCTGTTTTAAGTACCTTTTGGTGAGGAATGTAACATAGTGACATAGGGGGGATGCAGGGAGTGAAGTAAAGGGTGGGGAGAGGACCTAGAACCACAATTCTTTATTGCAGGTGAGGTGTGACTTGGGGTGAAACCAGAAATGTCTTTTTAAACCATGTCTAAACCTTGTCAGATTCCACAGAGGTTTTCTTGTACTTGTGTGCAGTTAGCTTGACCTGGCTGGTCTTCTCACAGCTCATGTAATGAGATGGATTAAAAACCCTCTTATCTTTCACTCTTTAAGTCTGTGCAGGACACGGTCACTTTGAAACCATGATGGACCTGGCAAAAAGACTTACTGAGGTTCTTTAATATTCTTCCTTGTTATGTTGACTGGGCTGTGTTTACATGCTTTTGCCCACCACTTTTTATTCACCTGAAATATGCCTACACTTAGGCTGAGCATTCAGAGCTTTGTGATATCCTTCTGTATCTCACCCTCCATCCTTGGCCCAGATACATCTCCTTTACACCTTAACAGATATTCGGTGGAGCAGAAACCTGTTGACTCTGTGGAATTGCCAGCCACTCTTTAGGGCATAAAAAAATTACAGCCCAGAGCAGGGCCAAGTCACTGATGGCTGTGGGGTCTGTTGGCCTCTCCTGGCTACACCTGTGCTGAGGAACGGGTGCCAGTGCCCACCCATGGGTCCTGGGGCCAGCTGGCATCATCTAGACATCTTCCTACTTTTCATTTCGCTTCCCAAACAAGTTTTCAAACTTCCTTGCTTCCTATTACTATTAGTCCCTAGTCCAGGCTAACTCCTGAGCCTTT
Organism: Parus major; assembly: GCF_001522545.3. Lineage (NCBI taxonomy): Eukaryota > Metazoa > Chordata > Aves > Passeriformes > Paridae > Parus > Parus major. The sequence continues at coordinate 139,860,192 of NC_031769.1, forward strand.
CCTGAGGAGACTGCTGGTTACCCTGGGCCATAGTTCTGGCCAAGACCACTCCAGAGCTTTTGCAGTGTTGATGTTTAGTATTTGACCCTGTACTCTATTTATTTGACCCCATAAAGAGTCCCCAGTGCTCTTTATGCCAAATGAGTGCCAATTTGCTTTGTGGTGATAATAAGATTTGTAGCAATTTCTTATTTGTAGCAATATCTTATTTTCAGACAGGGAGGATTTTTTTCCCTGTTTGGTTGGTGCTAATTTCTGTTAATCCCCTCATTGTATCTCAGTTTTCAGTCCATGTGTCCCTTGGCATTATCTGCAGCAGCACTATGTGTGTATCTTCACTACAATTAAAAAGTGGCAGCAGTTTTGTAGAGATACAACAGAAATCTCTGGTTTAAAGTAATCATAAACCATAGTCCACAATTTCCCTTATTTATCTGCAGCAAGATAAACCAATCCCTGCTGAATACCAGGCTGCATATCCAGCTGGTATTTCTGCAAGATAGACACATCGTATGCCCCAGGCCTTCCAAAGTTTTAAAAGCCTGGAGGATCAGGTCCTAAATAGCTCAGTAAAGGTCATGAGGAAAGCTTGAATAGGATGTGGAAACAGCTATTCCAAGAGACAAGCCAGCTCAGCAGCCACTGGAGCACATTTTTGTCAAATTTAATAGGTGATGGGACCTCATGAGGTGATGGCCTCATGACATGGTATCTGCATCCAGCTCTGGGTCTCTCAGCACAAGAAGGACATGGACCAGTTGCAATGACTTCAGATGAGGGTCATGAGGATAATCAGTGGGCTTGAGCTCCTCTTGTATGAAGACAGGCTGAGAGAGTTGGGGTTGCACGGCCTGGACAAGTGAAGGCTCCAGGGACACCTTAGAGCATCTTCCAGTCTGTAAAGGGGCTAAAAAAGGGCTGGAGAGGGACCTTTTAATAAAGGCATGGGACAAGAGGGAATAGCTTTAAACTGCAAGAGGGTAGATCCAGATTAGATATTAAGATATAAGATAGTAAGAAATTCTTTTCTGTGAGAGTGGTGAGGCACTGGTCCAGGTTGTGCAAAGAAGCTGTTGATACTTCATCCTTGGCAGTGATCAAGGTCAGGTTGGATGGGGCTTTGAGCAACCTGGTCTAGTGGAAGATGTCTCTGCACATGTTTAGGTGAGTTGGAACTAGATGATCTTTGAGGTCCCTTCCAACCCAAACTATTCGATGTTTATGTCCCTTAATATTTTCTCTCTGTAAAATACATGGGAGCAACCTTAATTCATATAGGCCAGAGTCATAGCTTCAAAAGTATTCAGAAAGCAAATCCCAAGAGAAAAGAAGGAGCCCTATAGGGCAGAGGAATGCTAATTTAATGGTCCAAAGGTCTTGGTTGTATGTGTGTTCATATATTACAAATCAAAGGTGAGTAAAACAACTTCCATGACAGTGATATACTGGAGAAGGCTGAAAAAAATAAAAGCCCTGTAAAACAGAAAGAATGAATGGACAAGAGCAAGGAAGGCCAGCTGTGCACCCTGTTGTCTGCAAAGGACTGCTACAAAGGGAAGTCCAACTAATCCTTGCTAGCTGTAGTGTGGTGTGGTTGGTAGGTAGGTACTCCATGTGAAGGTGAGAAGTAGCACACGTAGCTCCAAACACATGAGCACCCTCTGCACCAACTGTGGGTGGCTCTCCAGCATCCAAAGAGGACAGACACACTCAAGGGCAAATCAGGTCTTTAGAGATAGCCCTAGTAAGTCCTGGAGCAAATCCTGGCGGATGCTTATCACACTCAGGAGGTAGTGGTTCAGTCTGCCTGTATTAAAACTGGGGAAAAATTAGGGTGAGGTAATAGTAAGGTAATCACCTTTGTAATAACAGAGGGTTCACCCCTCACTTCCTCACTTACTAAAATAATTTAAAATAACATTTTTATTTTCCACCATACTTGGATCCTGGGGTCTTATTTCTGCTGTCACATCCAGTCTGCTAAGAGAGGTAGGTTCTATATCTTAGTCTGAGGTATGATTTTCTGTTTGTTCTTTTGAATGACTTTGCCCAAAGGGGTGATAATAAAAAAATGTGAAAGCTGGTGTCAAAAAAAATTTTCTAAGCCTGGAACACACATTTTTTTCATTATTCTTGACATTCTCTTTTATTTATATTTTTTCCCTTCTCCACTTACATTCAGTATTAAAGCAAAGTAAAACACATAGTGCAGATAATTCTCCTTTCATATTTCTTTGCTAGCCTTGGCCCATTCTCATGTGAATATGTGGGAGCTCAGAACATCACATCTGGTCTTTATATTCCTGTGACTTGTGAAGACATATGATTTTCCATTCACAAGTGCACAAGAGCATGTCATATGACTCCTGCTATTGGGAGCTCTCTTGCTATTTAGCCAGAGCCAAAAGCTACAGAAGCATCCCAGAAGCAATCTCATCCAGCACCAAACTGAAAAGAAAAAGAAAAAGAAAAAGAAAAAGAAAAAAGAAACACTTGATATTGTCACACAGATCATCCATAATATATCTTATTGTGTCCTCCCATTCTGCTGGCCAAGTGAGTGATGCTTCCAAGAGGAGTGGGGCTAACCCAATGCTTCATGCTTATTATTAATTTGGTTGGAAAGCTGGGATCTGGAAATGCTTTAGGAACAGACCTTCCCTCCATGCTATTTAGAAAGGTGTCAGGAATGTCTGGTGTTTTCTTGGTACATGGTGGTGAAGAACTGAGAGGAAGAGCCCCGTGTTGCTGCAAGGCTGCTGCATGTGCTGTCAGGCCTTGACTGCCCCTATAGCATGGTCTGTAGGGAGGTGCCAGTGTTAGTGCTCCCACTCCATCTGCCTGGCTCCCAGGTGCCCTTTGCATGGAGACAGCAGGAGCCAAATGGCAGCTAAGCCAGGTTGGAAAGGATTGAGAATAGATGATGCTGTTCCAGAGCTAATTCTCATAAGGCTGCTGTAAAAAGAGAGTTCATCTCATGATGATACCATATTGGCACAGCTGGGAGGGCCCTTCTCCCCATCTCAGTCCTCTTCAATTCTTTCTAAATTGTTTCCTCCGTACTCCAGATTTTCTGTTTTACAGCCTGCTGTGAAGGATCTGACCAGCTTCTAAACACATCCACACCTATCTCATACAGTCAACAAAAGCAGGGGGCTGATTTTTGAACGAGTGCCACCCTTTTGACATATCCATTTGGGAAATAGCATCTCCAAACTGGTATGTCACATCAGGGGTGACATCTCAGGATCAGCGGGGGTTTGGGTGGCACCATGGCTTTGGTCCTGGGCAGTGCAGGGTAAACATTCGTGCTCTCAGTCTGAATAGAACATAAGCTGACATGTTTTCATTCTTTAGTATGCACATTTCAGTAACCCTTTAAACAATCTATTAGATGATGTAGTGACATGGAGGGCACAGTGGTGCAGCTCCCACACCAAAGACAATGAAAAAGGTGGAAAAATGACAGATGCTCCATGTGGAGTTATTTCTATTCACCTGTGTCTTTAATATCCACAGCTGAAAAATTGTTCAAATGAAAGTGATTGTTCACTCTGGATTCCTTGGCTAACCATAGTGCCACAAAGGTTGTAAAAACAAATTGGATGGTACAGTCAATAGGTGTTAGTGAGCTGCTGATGTCTCTGCAAAAACAGGATTTGCCTCGTGGCTGAAACAAGGGACTGGGAATCTCCCGTCATTTGTTAGTTTCCACCACTGACTGGGAATGGTGGTTTAGGGCAAGGCTTTGTTTTTCCTGCTGTTCTCCTGCCTGCACCAAACAGTATTTCCTGCCTTGCATAAATGCTGGTGCTAGAAAATTAGTGAGGTGTACCAAGAGCCTGGCATGATGTGGCCACAGCTAGAAATTCCAGAGACTGTTCTCTGCAAGGACATGGGTTAAGTAAAAGTGCTATTCTTGTTTCATTGTGATTGTTGCTGTCTGTCAGCATTAGGAACACAGCAGTGAATGCATCATCATTGTCCTCTGGCGTAACAGAGGAGTTGGGCCACAGGCTGAGCATGGGAGAAGTTTACAAATGTAGAGTGCATAGTTGGTTTTTCATGGAGACACACATTTTTCTGGCATGGGTGAGACCCACAGTGTGAACAGTTCAGAGAATTGCTTTAAGCAGACACCCTTTGCAAATAATGTTTGTTTCGTTTCAAAACAAACAGAGAGTGATTGAAAAGCACAAAGGTATTGGCAGTGCCACAATGAGAAAATTACAAAGGCAGTCACATGTGACATGTTGACTGAGTTCACATACTGGGACACCTCTGAAATTCTTTGTGAAAGAACAGAAGAGAGCTGGGTCTTCAGATCCTACAGTTTTTTAATGGGTTTTGAGTGCCCAGCACCTTTCAGCATTTAAAATAACAGACAATTCATACTTAAATTTAATATGAAAATGGAAAATTATGCTCTTCAGTTCAGACCAGTGATGCCTTCCTTGGGCTGCAGTGTTGAGAAGATGCTGTCACTGAAAGTCAAAGGTTGATGTTGGTAGATGCAGGGTGGCAGTGGCCTGTTTGGCTCCCAGATGGTGGGGCTGGCAGGAGTGGCCAGGGATGGATTACTCCAGAGCAAGGGACCAGGAGTGCTCCAGGGGAGAATAAATCAGCCACTGTTATTACCCACAGGCAACCTAGCAAGGACAGAGACTGTTTCCCCATTGCGCAGCACACCATTTTTACAGAGTTTTTGTTGGCTGGATTCTTTCTCAATATACAGAATTTCCTTCTTTTTTGTTCCAGTCCTGTAGCTCACCAGACAATTCCTCCCAGCAGGTACATCTGAGTAATAGAAAGTGCTGTGAGGTCTCTTCAGGACACAAGGATGACTAACCCTGCAGCAAGTATCTCCAGCATAGATCAAGCAATAAGATGCAACCGAAGGACCTAGAAGCAGGTTCTAGCCTCCTTTACACCAGCTGGATTCTCAAGTAACTCCAGGAGCATCAAAGGCTTTACATATCTTGGTTTAATATAAATAATCCAAAATCTGAGCTGACCTCCCTGCTGCAAGCAGCAGCAATGATTTCATCTGGGCAAGGGTGGATCCTACCCCAGCTGGTTTTGGAATGATCTCTGGTTTTTACACCACTCTGGCAAGTAAGGTCTAATTTGGGATAACCTGACCCACTTTGAGTTGTGCCTTACCATAAGATCAGCTTCTTGAGCATGCAAAATATGAGGTTCTCCTAGGTAGGCTGCCATCCCACCTTCTCTCAGTATGGTGAGTCAGAAATACGACCTGGTCTGTCTCTTGCTGGCACACAGGTGGAGGGACCAGTAACCGAGATCATCGGATAGAATAACTCAAACTCTGCTCTTCATTGCCTCTCCACCAAAACAGAGATATGGATAAAGAAGGAAGAGAAGAATAGCAAGTGGGGGGAAGATTTAAGGAATAGATTTAGATAATTTCAATATATAAGCTAGAGTTTTCTGTTATATATATTTTGAATTGGAGACATCCTACTTGGATCTCTCACTACTGCAGTCTGGAAATGTGGGGAGCTCTCTTGGCACTTTAGAGATGGACACCATGATATTCTTGCATTATTTTTAAGAACAAACATGATCTTTTCTCTTTTCTTTCAGCATCGCCTGCAGGAAGAATTTGGCCATCCATGGGTTTTATATTGCCTACAAAATAAGTCTTATTTTCCACCCCAAGCCTTACATGGCAGGATGTGATTGTCAGACACTGCTCTATTTGCTCCATGCACATGCTCTGACAGCACTGACATGTTCATTATGATTAATAAACATTATTATTCATAGCACAGTGGCAGCTGGAGATTCTAATGATACATTAGGGCCCTGTTACTCTAAGCCTAGTAGAAACTCATAGGAAGAACAAATAATTTAAATAGACAAAGAATGTTATTACTGTTTTACAGGTGAGACCCAGAGAGATTTGAAAATTCATCCTATGCCTCAGAGGAAGTTGTGGAGAATCAAAAGCTGAGATCACATCCCCCACATTCCAACCTCTAATTTTACTGAGATTAAAATGCAGGAGGAAAACCACTAGCATAAAGCCAAGTGTATCACAAGATACACACTCATTCCTTCAGCCCCATAGAGCTGAAGAACTTCTGGGGTTTTTTTGGTTTTGTTTCTGTGTTTCCCTTCCCTTGTGATTAATTTTTCTTTTCTCCTTGGCTTGCAGCTTATGAGTCATTGTTGTAGAGACAAAATTTTCTTTCAAAACAAATTGAGCTCAGTTTAATCAGAAAATCAAACGCTATTTCTTTTTCTTTTTTCTTTATCTCCCTTTTTTATATTAAGCAGTATGAGATCAGGCTCTACAAAAAGAAACCCAAGTTCCATTTGGATTAACATCTGATTGCATTTTACTGCACCAAAAACCAGTTCACTTCCACAGAGGCTGGTGTGGAGCATTTTAGCACCTCTTTACTGCTGGGTTTCATCATCCTGCAGTAAAGCAGGCAGTGGGGGTGTTCTTGTCCCGTCCAGGAGAATTGGCATGATCATATACAAGTAACTCAGTTCTCTCTAGTTCACTTGGAGAATGATGTCTCCATCGTCTCTGCCACAAAAACTTGGCTGAGATTCAAATCCATCTTGAAATCTTAGCCTGGTTCTCTTGTTCCTGACCACTGTGTCCTGCCTGGGCAGCAGCTTGAGAAACACCTCTATATGCTGGCCTACATCTGACTATGACTGTGCCTGGTTTTCCCCATTCCTCCCTGCTTCAATTTATATTTTCAGCCTTCTCACTGAAGGTGGTTTGTTTTCTACCAGAAATCCCCTTGGTGTTGTAATTTGGGTGAGGAAGGAGGTGGTGAAGGGCTATTTCCACATTGGCATTTGCTTTCCTCTTTCTCCTGCTTCCATGCTTCACTTCATGTCATCCTCAGCCAAACAGGTGTGGTTATAATTTGCCAGTCTACACCACGCTGTGGGTCCTGTCCCAAATACCACTAAGCTCCAGCCCCTTTAAAACCTTCAACAGACCTGTGGGCCAGATGGGGACATCCAGGCATTCAGCACACCTGGGACTGTACCTGGTGGGATTTCCATGGCTGGAGAGAAGTCATGCCTTCTTCCTCTTTAGGAAGGGGAAGCAGCTTTAGGATACCAAATACAAGTACAAGCAATGGCTTGAGATATAACACTGTGCAGTTATCAATGTTCTCACATGACAAGCTGCACAGTACCAGCTCCCTGAAGAGAGATAACCCTTCAGCACAGAGAGATGGCTTTCTGGCACTGCTGCTCCAGCCCACTTATCACTCAGTGTGGATACCTTTTCGAGGTTATAAATACATCCATGCCAAGATACTGCAAATTTGGTCAAGGATATAGACTTGGGGGTCATTTTGTCTCCTGGTGTACTGCAACCCAGTACAGCAAAGTGCATTCCTCTTTATGATGTTAATTTTTAAGGGAGGTAAAATTAAGCAGATTTTCCTTGAAGAAACAGAGCAGATAGCAAGAGCTAAAGGCATGCTGCATTTTGAATAAAAAGAAGGCATCATGAATGGCTGGATTTGAAGGCAAAGACCAGATATAATTTAGTGTGTTCTTTCCTATTCCTTTTATATAAGGACAACAGCTGACTGCCTTTCCACTGTGTTTCAAAGGACTGCCTCAAATGGTGTGTTTCAACTCCAGGCATCTGCTTCTTCCCAAACATGAACAGCCGTGGTGCTTCATAACACTTACTATGGCTGTGAAGTTCAGGGCCACTAAGTACCTGACCAAAAATACTTCTGAGTTGATATTCAAGTAGTGAGGCACTAGAAACTATGTGATGCCTTGAAGATAAGGGACTTTTTGCTTTCTTTGGAGAAATGAGACTGTATAACTCTTGCTGATCAGTTCTGAGCATATCAAACATCCACAGATTTAACCATGGATGCCAGGTGGCAGGAGGGCACAGTAGCTGTGAGGAAGCGTGTTCATTAAGACTGTTAAAAGACTTCAAGCCTGCTCATCTGTCCCTGGAGGACCCGCTTGACAGAGAGCTTGACATTGTTCCTGCTCCTTCCATCTCTCTTGGGCACAATAGACTCATCTCCTCCTGAGAGCAAGAGACATGGCTCTGGGTGGCCCATTCACTGGGTACACACAAAGAAGGGAACTCTTGTGCCATTTCCCCTCTGGCATCTTCATGAAAATACATTGTGACAGACTGTAAGGACAAACCAAGCCTGCAAACCCCATGCTTTTGATTTACCTTGACAACAGTTGCGTTGCAGTTCCTCTGTCTTTGTGGGTTTGCTATCTCTGTGCTTTGGCATTTTAAACCAACGGCTGATGTCAAAACAGAGTTGGGCTTCCCCGAACTTTCCACTTTTGATGGCAGACTTGTCAGACCTCTCAAACCACAAAGACATATGGGTGGTGAGGGAGTTCTCTGAATGGCCAGACACTGCGGGGAGCGGCGCTGACTGTTCCTTGCATGTCAGTCTGAGTCACCACTGAACCCATCACAGAGATGGGAAAACACAGAGCTTCTCAAGGTACCATGTTCTGAATGAAACAGACAAAACACCTTGGCTTATGGCTACTAAGACTTATGTGGAGAAAACATTGCTATTTGAAATGAAAAATAATAAAAAGCAAGCTCAACAGGATCAAGGAGGCCTCTGGGGAGTAAGGCTGAAACATTACATGGTGTCAGATCTCTTAAAACACTAAATGAGGAGTTCACCAATTAGCAGTCTATGTGAGTAGCTCTCTGACCTAACTTTGCTTTACTCAACACACATTATCTGATGGCTCAGAAGTGAGAGGGAAGTTGTTCCCAGGAGGCAGAGGGTCACTGTGATCTAATGTCTGCATTTGCAAAGCCAAGACTTGTTACTCATCCTTTAAATATCTATTTTAAATAGTATTATTTTTAAAAGTAGACACAAGACAGACTTGTAAAGCAATTCCTTGTACAAAACCACTGGTTCAAAGACCAGCACTCAAGTAGCCTTTTCACAGTGTAAATATGTTCTGTGCATTTCAGATTCTCCTTGCAGTAAATAATGGATTAAGTCATGAAAATCCCATTATAATGAGAGTGACATGAGGCTTACATGAGACCAGAGCTAGCAAAACTAAGCCAATTTTCTGTTTTCCTCAGAAATCAGGCTGAGGTTTATCATTAACATATAACATAAATGGCTTGAATTAGATAATTAATGACAGTAACAAGATAATAACAAGGTGCTTGGCAGTGGTATTCTAGCTGATTTATAGACACATCACAAAAAATCTGAGTTTTGTCTAGAAAAATTTACAACTGAAGAGTGAAGACTATAATGGAAAGTCCAAAGCTGCCAACTTTGGGAGCAACCCAACAACAAGGCAGAATCTTTCTTATCCTTTCTGTTGGAGCAGAACCCTGCACAAAGAAAGACCAAGACAGACAATAGACCAGCTACAATTAGGGATGTGGATGTACAGAACATTTCCTTCTCTCATTCACTTTCAGGAAACCTGTGAAGATGCTCAAGTGGAAAGGGAAACAGAGGCACTGAAATCTCTGAGGCTGAAACACAGTCTTGACATTTCTAGGCAAGTTCTTGAATTAGCAGGTTTTTTATACAAAAAGAAGGAATTACCTGTTTCAGGTATACTCAGGAAGAAAAAAAAAAACAAACAACAAACAAGCTACCTAGTAATCTCCAGCCAATGGGAGGATTATGGTGATGTATGGGAGTGCTCTGCAAATCCCCAGCCTGGATGATTGCCCTTGCCATATCCTGACTGTGCCATGGGGACACCAAGGTGTGTTGTAACTTTCCATTCTCTTCCACTCTTTGGATTTCATGGGAAGAAGACATGGATGTGTGGGTAGGAAGTCATGGCCTGCCCCAGACAGTTCCTGGCTTGTCTGTATGGAGGTCTATGGGGTGAACTGTGGATCATCAGAGTTCTGCAGACACACAGCTGCATGTCCCAAGCTGACACCTGATCTGAGCTTTCAGAGAAATACCTAAGTCAAAGACGGCATTTTCAGGATTGACTTCTTCACATTTTGGTCTCTTTTAGCTATGTCCTGCTCAGACCCTTGATACTGTGGGCCTCATTCTGGACTGCCAGCCCCCTCATTGTGGCAGTGCTGTAGGTGCCTTAGCCCATGTCATCCTCAGGGCCTTCTGGCTGCCATTCCACAGCCTGCCTTTCACTTACAGCTTTGTATCCTGTCTTCTAAAATGCCACAGGAATGTTTCCCACTTCTGGGATGGTTGTTTCCTCTGTTGTCAGTTGTTCTCAGTACTATTGTTCCCATGCTGCTACTCTTACAGCCTTGAACCTGCCAACCTTATAGTTCTCTTTAGGTGTGTTCCCAAGGGGAGCAAGTGCCACTGGGGTGAGACTCATGCCCACCCCTTCTCTTCTTCTTGGGGGTATCTTGCAATGAGATACACAAAAATAATCGGATTAACAACCAGCAGGCCTGCAATACCCACCCTGGTCAAACTGTTCTCCCAACAGCATGGTGAACAGGAATAAAGCACAAATTCCCCCAAAACAGTTCCTGATTAAAATTGTTTGGTTATTATGGGACATTAGGATGTGGGAACCCTCCTACACAGAGAGAACACCCAACTATGGGGACTGAATATTTGTCTTCCCAGATGGCTGCTCAGAGAATTTTCCTTTCTCCTTATCTCTCCTTCAACACTCGTGCCTTGCTGTTACTGATAGGGTGATAATAGCACGGGCTGCTTGATAAGATGACTGCAAACATGGTGCCCTAACTCAGGATGTGGTTATGGCTGTATCTGAGAAAATTCATCCAGACCCTTGTCTTCATAGTACACTGTTCTTTTAACCAGCTTATTCAGAAATGTACTGAGCTCTTTCCAGGAAAGGATTCATGAGATGTTCAGGCCATCTTAAGATCAGGTCTTTATAAGAATTCTTGTTCCCTGTTTATAATAAGAAAAACCATCAGCATCACCAGTTCTACAGTAATGGGTTGTGCTAAGGTTTCATGATGTTACAGAAATATGGACCTAATTCTTTGATGTAAAGAAGGATGTCAGTTCATGACTGATGAATTTTTTTAATCACCTTTATCTTTAGATCCACCTAGTCATTAGGATTCAGAAAGGGACTGTACACATATGTTTACATGCAAAAGATGGTGCTCTGTGTGGAGTAACTCATTATATTAGCAGCTTCAGTACTGACGGAAGACTGCCTTAGTACTGCCAAAACTCAGGAGTCACTCCAGCTAAGAAAGATACGATTTCTTTGTATCTTCTCCAAGTGCTGTAGGAGATTCACTTCAGTCAGAGTCCTAACCAGCACAAATACAAGCAAAGCATGGGGAACACACAGAGATAGTGAAGGCTCAAACTGAGGGAGCCTAACTTCCCAGCATCCTGAACGGCAGCTGTGAGAGGTTTATTACCGTAATGATACATGAGATAGAAGGAAAGATGACTAACAAGCCTTTCACTTGAAGTTGTGGCTGAGTCTCTCAAAACTAGTAACACTCAACTGCCTCTAGGCAAAACTCTCCATCAGTCTCAAGGAGTAGACTGTGCACCAAATGAGTAAACTGAAGCCAGGACATAGCAATTTCTCAAATCACTTGCCACTGCTTATTTCCACCCCTGGTGCTTTGAGCTTTAGCACACAGCTTCCAATGCTCTGGCTCCAGATCATTGTTGGCTCAACAATGTCTAACATAACTCACCCATTACACATTGTCTAGGGTTCAGCTGTCATGGCTATAAACAGCAAAGTAAGAAGAGATAAGAGATTACCCAGATTACTGGCAGCAGTAGAAGCTGCAGAGCAACCTTGGCAAAGCTGCTTTTGCTATCTGGAAGAAAGCTGAGTAGAGAAGAAAACAAGGCTCTGCCTGTACTGGGGCACAGTCCTTGGCATACCTGCTAGGAGAGTGTAACCCAGGCTGCCATCATCCTGTCAGCTCAGCAAGGACAATACAGCCTTAGGACATCTCCCCAAGAGCAACATTTGCCAGCAGCATGGCCCTGCTAAAGGCTCAGTCATGGAAGGGAGTTTCTAAGGAGACCCCACATGGTATCAGGGACTATTTCTCCATCATATGCTTACCCTGATCAGGCAGCAGAAAAGGTTTATGCTAACATGCTCCACAGCCCCTATTTGCTGCTGGCTAAGCCTTGTTAGAAAGGGGTTGGTGTAATTTCCAAATGGGATTCATGGATGCTCAGTGCAGAGTTGGGTGCCCACATTAGCTGAACTGCAGAAACAGCTCATGGTCACACTCTCACTCCTTTACAAGAATCAAGGAGAGCACGTTCACCCTCTTCCACTGAGGCTTAACATAATGTGTTTCACCTCCCAGCTGCCGTAGGCCAAGTGTATGAATCAGTCAGCTCTTGCAGCAGAGTTGACATGTAGGAACTCAGCCATGTGTCTCAGCCCTCTGGGCTAACTATTGTCACAGTGTCCTTCCTCCTGTATTTATCCTGGCTGGCTTATGACCCTGTGTGGTTGGGTCACAACACATTTACTTCGTGCCTTCCCTTGGCAGAGGACAGGTTCCCATTTCATTTTTGCCATGTAGTTTTCCCTTTTCTGGGCTGCTGTGGTTTAGGCTCTTCTCCTTCTGTGCAGGGGGGTGGGTTGCTGAGCTTCAGAAGCATATTATGATTTTACTTAAACTCACCATTTCTGACCTCTCTATTAATATTCAGACATGTTTCTGTATTGCTCTCCATGCAAGTAATAAAGCTCTCTTAATAAGAAAGCAAACAAACAAACAAAAAGCTTAGCATCAAAAGCTGTTTAAAACAGGTAAAGTTTAAAGCCTTACATAAAAAGTGGGGCTGATTTTTGCAGTCCTCATTTTACTCAACAGAGCATTTTGTCATTATAAGTTTGGACTACAGAAAAAGAACCTTGCAATAAAAGGCTGCCATAAATTGACCTTTTGTTGCAAATTCTGCCATTCAAGCATAAAGCAGCAAGAAAGGCTACATAAGCTGTGTTAAAAGTAGGTCACTGTACATCCGCTGTTACCACGGCTGGGCCTGGCTGCGTGTTGCTAACGGGGATTCTTGGTTTGAGCAGCAATACACACACAGGAGAGATGTGAAGTCACAGCACTTCATAGAGCACAGAAAGGCCAGAGTGGTGTCAGGGGGGATTGAAAGCTTTGTTCCTAGGTAGGGCAGGACTCCTGTGGACCATCTACACAGTTGCTTTCTGAGAAGCAGGGCATGTGGTAGCAGGGATGGTGTTTCTGAAAAGAGCCTGTGCCTGGCACTGCCACCCCTTGGGTAGGTTCTAAACCTCTAGCCAGGATATTCCCTTTCCTCAGCAAAGACCTTGCTCTGTCACACTCTGGTAGCTACCAGCTAGGGGGAAACAGGGGTGAAGAAATGAGAGTTTGTTCTGGGGGTCTCATCTCTTCCAGCCTCATTGGTTTAATCTCCACAGTCACATAAAGTCACCCAGACAACTGTAATATTCGCTCCTTCTCAGCTAGAGGGCAGAGAAAAAGAGAGTCTCCACAAGTGTCTGAATTTGTTGAATCTTCACTCTTCGTCCTCAGGATTGTCCCTGCAGCTCCAGGACAATCCAAGTTAAAACAATAGCAGTGGCTTAACTCAACCTATCCCCTTCCAGGGCTACATGCTATGGATGATCCCTGTTTTTTTCAGCATTGTCAACGCTACTAAAGAAAAAGTTGATTCCAAGAGTCAATAGTATCTTTCTCCATTAGCTCCACTGAGATGGCTATAGACATTACCTTAGAAAACTATCTCACTCCAGAAGAATGTTTAGGTGCACAAAGCTCCAAAATACCTATCTGAATTTGAGTGAACAAAGCTCAAGTTCATATGTTTTCTTGACTCAGACCCTAACTAGCATACTACACATAACAGGAACTCCTCAAGAGAACAATTATAACATCCGTGTTTCCCCTGACTGACTAAGCTTATCTGGCTTAGCTGCACTAACTGGTTCAAAACAAGACTGGATTCAAGATCCAAGCTCCTCCTGGAGATTGACAGCAGACTCTAGCAGATGATGGAGAGTAAGAACACTTCCCCAGAACTGTTCTGCCTTGTCCTCAGCTTAAGGATTTCCTGTTAAATCCTTTACTCAGCATCAGAGAAGAGCCTTGATTTACTATCCTTGACTTACAATGACATGATAGACTGAAGAGGAGAAATAGTTTTCCTTTGTACCTCCATTATAGACTTACACAGTGTAATAATATGCAGACTTTGATCTTCCTTTGTTTGTGTTCTGCATCATCTTTGCAGCTGATTGGAAAATAAAATATAGAATGTGTTGATTTAAAGACATTCAAAGTAACAGACTAGCTAGACTTTATGATTTTTGCTGAATTATTTATTGCACAATAAATAGCTTACCTGTTTTAGTAGATAATCTGCCCACTCATTGCCTTCCATGGGCTGCTGTTCAGTAGGGCTTAAACACTGTCAGAGAGAAGTGATGGAAGCAAGATGCTGGTGCCTGGTCACCTTAGGAAGGAATAAAATGTGGAAATTTATTGGGTGTTTTTAATTATAGCACTGGATAGATATTAAGAAGGAAGGTCCTTCCCAGTGTTTCTGTGGCAGTTTTGGGTGGTCCCAAATGTGTGGTTCCCTATACTGAATAAACATGAAAGGCAGACTGGGCAGCCCAAGACCCCACTGAGCTAGAACACCATGACTTGGTGAGGGACATTGTAAGGCAACAAAAACCTGGTCCAACGTGCCCAGCTGACACACAAGGTACTGCATTTAATATGTATCTTCTATAAGTTTTGAAGGATTTTCATCAAAATACATTAAATACACTTCTGGATATTATATGCTAAAAAGGCCTGTATTGCACAAAAGAGCCAAAACTAAACACAGACTGATTAAAATGGTGCTCTGCATATGAGCACCAAACTTCTTAATTTCTCCCGAAACAAACCTCACAGAATTTCTGTTATCTTTGTAAACTTCATTTTCTGATGAGTTTTTTCAGTCATACTGTGTATTCACACATGTGTAAATGCATAGATGTGCCCATCCCACAGAATCACAAAACAGTTAATTTGGTCTGATCCCTGGTCAAAGCAAGGGCAGTTAGATCAGCTTGCTCAAGGCTGCATCCAGTCAGGCTTTTAATATCTCCAAGGATGGAGTCTCCACAGCCTTTTTGGGAAAGAAACTCCAGTGTTCAACCACTGAACAAAAAATAAAAAGTTATTTCTCTGTTTCACACAGAATTTCCTATATTTCTCTATGCATATTACCTGTCTGGTGGTGTCACTGGGCACCACCATGGGAAATTTCTGGCCCATCTTCCTTACTCCCCTCTCCCCTCCTGTCAGATATTTAAAAACATTGATAAAGTTCCCTGCAACCTTTTCTTCCACAGGCTAAATAATCACAACTCAGCCTCTGCTTATATAGCCCTGAACCATCTTTGTGACCTTTTTCTAGGACTTCTTCCAGCAGGTCCATGTCTGTCTTGCACTGGGGAGCCCAGAGCTGAGCACGGCACTCCAGAGGTGTCTCGCCAGGGTTGAACAGAGGGACAGAGTCACCTGCCCTGACCTGCTGGCAACACTCAGCCTGATGCAGCCCAGGAGGCTGCTGGCCACCTCTGCCACAAGGACATCATAGCTCTTGCATCACTCCCAGTTCTTTATCATCTGCAAACATGCTGAGGGTGCATTTGGTCCCATTTTCCAGATGAAGAGAATTAACAGTACTGGCCCAGTATCAACCCCAGTGGCAACTGGCCTCCAGCTGGACTTCGAGCTGCTGATCTTCACCCTCTAAGCTCAGCAGTTCAGCCAGTTTTCAGTCCATCTCACTGTCCACTTATCTAATCTGTACTTCAACATTTTGTCTTGAGGGTGTTACAGGAGACTATGTCAAGAGCCTTGCAAAATAAACAGCATCCACTGCTCTCCATTCACTGAGCCAGTCATCTCATTGTGAAAAGCTGTTGGGTTACTGGAGTATGATTTGACTTTTGCAAATTTGTGTAGTTGGGATTATTTCCTCCATTTTCAAGGGATCGTGGTGAGGCTAATCAGCCTGTAGTTCCTGAAATTTTCCTTGCCTGTGTTGAAGACAGAACCAACATTTACTTTCTACCAGGCCTCAGGAACTCCCTCAAGTTACCACAATCTTTCAAAAATAACGGAGAGTGGTCTCAAAATGACATTGAGCAGATCCCTCAGTACTAATGGGTGCATCCCGTCAGATTCCAGGGACTTGTATTACATGTCTAGTCTGGCTAAATGTTCCTTAAATTAATCCTTATACATCAAGAGCAAGTCTTCCTTGTTTCAAACTTTCCTACTGGTTTCAGGCACCTGGGATTCCCGTAGGCAAATCTTACCTAAAAAAACAAGGGAAAGAAGACACTGAATTTGATCTTTTCCATGTCCTTTGTCACCAATTTCCCTGCTCCATTCTCATCTCATCAACATTGCAACCAAGGCTACCCCTGACTTCCCTACTGCTAACCAGTTTTTCCACACTGTTAAGTATCAAGCAGAGCAGATTTTTTTTGCAGACTTCTTCGTCACCTGTTTCTGGAAAGGAGTTATCCCCTATGCACTCCAGAAACAGCCTTGGTTTCTTGTGCCCTGCTGTGTTGTTCTCCCAGCAGCTACCAGGGTGGTTCAAGAGCCAGACCTGCAAACATGACACTTCTCCCAGTTTCCTGCTGCTTCTTCCCAATCAGATGATCTGTAGCCAGCACTCACCACAGTTACTCACACTGGTCTGCCCTTTAATCCCCACCCATGAGCTCCCGGCTTGCTCATCACCCCTACGCAAAGCTACAGGCAATGCCACTGCTCTTTCACATGAAGCTATCTTCTGAATCTTCTGGTTGATTTCAGAGAAATATCTATCTCAAGCATGCAAAGTTCCTACTATATTTTTCATGGAAAAATGTCTCTATGAGGGGAGCAGAGTGACATGACAGGAGAATGGCATGCAGGAACTACTCAACCCTTCTTAGACAATGGAAATTCAGTTATAGGACTTAAATAAAGGGGAAAGTCAAACTACATTATTTCTACTGCGTACAAGCAATTCTGTATTTTTTATAGAGGCAAGTATTTTTATTGCAAGGCTTTGGACCTCTAAAATAGAAAAAAAAATCTTGATGTTATTCTCAGAAGAAAAGAACAGCTACATCATAGGACATTCTATGTGAGATCATTCTTACACAGCAGGAATCCAGATCACAAAGTCATTATTCAGTCCTACCATTGCCTGTACTTTCCTCAAGAATTTTAACTTAGCTACAGCCTCTTAAAAATAATGTATGAACTTAATGATTTTGTACTACCAGGGAAAATACAAAATATCATTCCTTGGGTCCTTCACATCGGAGCTCACATTCCTAAGTATCTCATAAGCACTAGAAGCTCCCACTAATGACAGTTGTTTTATAGGTTTGGCACCACACAAGCTATTGCTGCTTATTTGTTCTTTACTGAAGGCTGGTGACAGGCTTATACAAAGCTCATAGAGAAGAATGAAATTAAAATCCCTACGACTCCAAATGCAGACACAGGTCCCACTAGCTCTTTCAGAGCCCTTTGTTTCTCAGATTTACACAGAAGGGGGAGGGAATGAAGACAGTCACTCAATGAACAAACTACCCTTCAAATCCTAAAGAATTAATCTGATGCCTCTTGTTGACACTATGTTTATTAGTTTCCTGGTGTAAAAAGATGTATGTTCTGTGTAGTAAAAAAAATAAATTGTATTTAAATCAGAGTTCCCACAGTATGTTTGTGATTACAAGCTTTTTGGAATTGTTTTAAAGCTTATTGCTATTTGCTTGCTTTCTAAATAAGCAGGAATGAGGAACAAAAACATCAGTTGTTACCTCAGGCAGGTATATCCCTCAACAGGGCTACTCTAGTGCCAAAGTCCAACTTAATTCAGCACCCTGTTGAATGGAGCTTGGTGCTGCTCCCAGTGAAGCAAGAGCAGCCCTCACCCCAGGGAATGATGGCACAGCTGGCCTCGTGCTGTGGAATTAGAAGCTCCTCTTTTGAAAGGGTTCTTTGTTTCCATAAATAATGGATAAAATTCTTAAAAGTGCAAATCTTCTTCTCAGAAGTGATAGGAAGCCCTTGAGCTCAAGTCCCCGAGGCAGCTGCAGCCAAGTTACCTGATCACAGGAATCTGTAGGATTCAACATGCCCAAATACTTTTGGGACTCTGTGCCAGGAGCTTGAGTTTCACAAACAAGAAATGGAACAAAGACTCCAAAGTGCTGGGTTTTTGGAGTCCTTAGCTGTCCTAATATGGCCTTGTGAGACACATCAGCAGGACCAAAGAACATTTAAGAACCCTTTTTTGTCTGGCTTTTGCTGCTTTTGAAAAGTTTACCTAAACCCCAAAGCTACTTTCCCACCTGTCTAAAAGCTCAACTGTTCTTGAGAAAGATCTGCTGTCAGTTCCACCCTGCAGATGACCTGGACATCACTGTGGTGGCTGGATGCCTCCCTCAGGCCAGAAGGGCATGGGATGAAGTGAGGTTGCATAGGGGCAGTCCTGCATAACTGTGGGCTCAGCCCTCTCCATTAACTGTGTGACCAGTACTAAATATCAGTGTAGTCAGAAATAAGAGTATGTCAGATGGATGATGAAAAACAGCCTTCTAGGTTTTGTAAATCTGTCTTGTAGATTTATAAGCTGGTGTTCCAAAGGACTTTTATATTACCTGCAGGGGAATCACTCCAGCATCAATGTCAGGAGATTTTGGTCATCACAGACTATCCTCAGGTGATTTTCTGCAGCTCTCAATTGTTTGTAATGAATTATTGCCACCACAGTCTCAGGATATCAGAAGCACAAATGTCCTTTCTCTTCTTACTGCTAACATTCAAGGTGTTAGTTTATTTTGTGTTTCTATAAACCTGTTTTTCTCTCACATGCAAACAAACATTTCAGGTAATAACCTTATCTTATCCAATAGAATATTGCATTTTGTCCTTCAAAGAGTTCTTTAGATATGGAATCCCAGAACCATCCAAAAGACATTGACTATAAAACCAGAAATTCTTGAATTAGTTATAAATACAAATGGTAGGTAATATTAATAAATATAAATTAGGAAAATCCCCTAGAGCTGTCATTTCATTCACTTGCACCTGCCCATGCTCTTCCAGATTACAAGACTTGTAGAATTAAATACAAAAGTGATATAAAAAACTGTCAGCACTTTGGACCATTTTTATAGATGCAAAGCTGACCTGGCCTTTGTGGTTTCTTTTGCCAAATCAGGGATGTTGTTTTTATTGCTGCTGTGTCCATGTCCAGCAGAAATCTGCAGCATCTGCATCCCATCCCTCCACAGTGACATGCTGGAGACCGTTCTGTGGGAATGCCTTATGTTAGCATTACTGCAAATGACATGATGTGCTAGTACAGATGTCAGGTGAGAAATTCACAGCTATGATAAAAATCACTACAAAGCCTGGCCAGCATACCAGGAAACCTCTGCAGACTTATGCAATCCTGTTTGTTCCAGTTATATCAATGAAAGTTGCCCTGGCTCAGGAAAAATAAAGCAACTACAAACAATTATTTTCAAATAACAAAACTCCCAAAATGTAATTGAAGAAACTCTGAACTCTGCTTTATTCCCATGTAAAAAAAAGCAAACATTCCACACATATCAGGGATTTGTCAGAATTCCCCTTCCTCTGTCTTGCCTTCTTGTAAAATTTACTTTTAATAACTGTCAGCTTCCTGAACCACAAAGCTCTCTCTTCTGTTTTGCTGTTATTCACTGGGGCAAAATAAAATACTAAGGCAATAAGGGAATGCAGGTGTGTTTATCCTGGGTCAGGGCAAAAGGAATTTGCACTCCAGCATTAGCAAGAGGATAATGGGTTGTTTCCAGCCTTTGCCTGCTGCAGTGGGAGGTCTCCTAGAGGGACTAGCTGAAGGACACCAGCCAAAGCTACACCTTCTAGTCCCATGTGCTGCTCACTGCGATGGCTAACGTTGGAGGGAATGTGATCATCATCTTCCTACTGTAGGAAGTCCCAAACCTGCAGAGAGCAGAGGGCTTGGAGGCACTTTAAGCACGGTAGTTTCCTCCTGTGAAACCATCCCGCTTCCCTCGCAATCTGAAACCTTATGATTACAATCAGAGAGTGAGCGCCAGGGAGAGAGGCTTCAGTGCCTTTCATCCTGCCTGTGCTTCCTAACTGGAAGCTTGGAAATAACATAATCCAGTGCAGCTCCCTCTCACTGCAGTGCTTTTCTGATGTGGCCAGAAACCTGCCCTGTGCCCAAACTGAAATACCCTTACAGAACGATATGACAGCCCTGAGCAGAGGTGACTGGCCAAGTTTTACAAAGCATTGAGATCACTGCAGAGGTAGATGGGTCTTGGGGAGAGGCTTTCCAGTTGGTTAAATCCCACTGATTTCCATGGCAATGCCTTGTTAGTCACCTTTCTAAAAACCTACTAAATACCACTGCCTCATACCCTTGGCTCTTAGTAACTGAAGGAGAGTGCCTATAAAACCATGTTTCCTGTCACTGGGAGAAGAGTGTTGAGGCAATTAATTTGCTGAGACAGTACAGGGAGAAATGAAGCTTAAGAAACTGAAGCAAAAACAATTACACTTTGAACCTATTATATAAAATTTTATATAAAACTTATGGTAATACTGTGACTATAGTTCAAATTATCAGCTTTTTTTTTTTTTTTTTTTATTTGGCTATACTTTAAAGACCTTGCTATAAAATTCTTATACAATTTCATTTAACATCCAACAGAAATATTTCCCTTACCCAGCTCTCTCTTTCTTCAACAGACACAGCACGTCAGCGCAGTACCAGCAATTCCTGTTGCAGGATGATGAGAAGATAGATCACTGGTACACACCCAGTGGTATATTGACTTGAAGTATTGATTACAGCCCCACACCCCATCATGCCAGGCTGCACGAAGAGTACAAAGAACTGCAACTTACTTGCTAAGAATATTCTTAGTCATCGATTTGTTTGTCAGGAACGTGCACAAGAAGTTTTCTGCATATATTGCTGGGCACTACAAAACCAAAAGACAGCATCCTGCCAAAGCAGACACCAGAAAATGTTGTTCTTTGAATATACATGGGGATAGTTAAGATACTCTTTGAGGAAGTGGAAACAATGGTCTCATACCCTCTCAGGTTGCCATTAGGCTAAAGGGGAGAATCATCCTCCTCTCTCTAGATTTCATTGCTGCCCAGTTTCATAGATTTGAATGTATTTGGCTTTTGATCAATACCTCTGGGAATTAAACAGGAGCATTGACCTAGGCTCCCAGGCAACTTAATGCCTCTATTTTCAACCATCAATTGATTTTAAGGTTTTCTTAAACTGCTTAGGCCATATGATCAGCCTTAATAAAGAGTCAAATTAAGTGTCTCAAACCATGACTAGGTGAAATTTAAATCTCATGTATCTCTATATATTCAATAGGAGCAGCTCAAATGTTAGCTGCTAAACGTTTGTAATCAATCTTTCACAAACATCAAGGAGACATTTGGCAGAAAATACACAAACCAAAATGTAAAAAAACCTGCCCAAAAACAACCAAGAAACCAAGTGCATAAAAATGTAGTCTACTCATGAACAACTTACAAGAAGTGAAGTTGCTCTGTAAAATCTTTAGCCAGAGCCATTGCTTGAATTATGCCAAACGTGCCCTCAAATTCTTGATTTTTTTATCCCAGCTACAGCAAAGCCCTCCCTGGTCCTTTCATGCAGAGACATGGGGGTGCTCTGTAGGCAGAAGTGACCTGTACCATGAAGAAAAATTAGAGACTGCAACAGAAGCAGAGAATTCAAAGTTTTGGTTCATTTCCTCCCTGTCCATCTGCAAGCTGCTAGGCTCAAAGGGAAATGCAGCAGCCACTGAACTGGAGCCCCATGAGCTGCCCTTCCCCGAAAGCCAGGATGCAGAGGGCTTCTGCCTGCTGGAGAAGGTCCAGGCATTTCTTCCTCCACCTCCCATGTCACCAGGAAGTCCCGTGCAATCTTTTTTTCCTGTCCCCTTTGTGATGCAGGAAAGGCCTGAAGAAACCCACGCCTCAACCTCCTGACTATAAAATGGGGACTGAGACATTCAGCACATGAGTGGGGGTATGTGTCACAGGAGAAGGAGGCTCTGAGACAGGGAAGGGGAGGACTGGAACAAAGGCTGGGTGAGGAGTCTGGCAGCAGCAAGACAGGACAGGCCCCACTGCAGTAGGGGTGTGAAGTTCAAGTATGGTGATGAACAGAGAGATGCAGGTTCTGGTCTCCTATACACACTGTGGTGGCACCAGTGAAGAGTGAGGCCTTCTGAGATACAGCAGAGGGAGAAAAGACAAATCAAATGAAAGCAAATACATTGTAAAAGTTTGTGCTTTGACAAGAGGAGGGTAATTTGGCAGTTGAGGTGGTTGATGTGGAGCAAAGTAGACTAGACATCTTTTTTTATATCTTGCTATAAAAGTATCAGCAGTTTAACTACAGACCATGTCTCAGATGCCTCTTCCCAGGCATTATCATTTATAGACAATTTAAAAAAAATACCCTTAAGTTCCATTACATTATCTATTAGACTATAAGGAAGCACAAAGAGGGATCTATCATTTCCCTGCCTACACAAGGCTTGCCTGTGTGCAGAACTCAACCTGTCTAATAATCCCTGAGTCTCTAAAGAATATTTCTCCCTCCATTAAAAGAGTTATGTAATCAAATGGCAAACCCCTGAAATCCATTAATATAGAAGCAAGCTTTTCAGGGGGTGCCTTGGCCCTCAGCTGTTTTGCTAAATTCAACATTAATATGAAAGAGAAACCTGCAAAACTAAAACTGCCCAGACAATGGTAACATGGCTGTCTCCTTCTGTACCTCACACCTGTGCTGACCAGCAGCAGCAACCCCCTGCCACCAGAACAGCACAGCCACTTCTGTGACCCCTGCAGTCTGCACCTGCCAATGTGCTGTGTTCCACTTCCAGCTCCCAGGCAGTGAGGCCACGGGGGGGCCTTTCCTCCTTCATACCCCATGCAACAAGGCAACTGCTGGCTCATGCTGTTTTCTCTATTTCCTGCATTTTCAGCAGTTTGCAAAGTTAAAACATACTCATTTGCTTAACCAGAGCCATCCCCTGGAACACGATCAAGATTACGAAATTTGCATTTTGAGTCTTTCTGAACGAAGTGCCTCTAGGTGAGATAACACACTCATTTCCCGCTCTGTGTCAGCAACAATTTTGTCTCGCTTCTCTATATTTTTTTTGTTTTAATATGAAATGCATTGAAACAGAACCCAAATCTTTCCAAAGCTAACAAGGAAAGGATTTCTTCCTCTGATTGAAGTTGAGTTAGTACGATTGTCATGAAGCACAGCGTGCTGAGACCTGTATGATGCCGGCAATGAACACGTATTGAGATGAGTCATTGTAAAACTCTGGGCAGAGGGGTTGGGCCCATCTCTCTACAGGCCATTGTCTACCTCATTGTTTCAACAGCAGGCAAATAGCAAGACCAAATTGTTTACAAGAGTGTGGAGGTCAGTGTTGACAGTATTTTGTTTTTCTGTAGTTAGTGATGACAGGGAGGTGATTATGAAAATCAATTGAAGTATTTCTTCCCAGATTGGATGATTCATAATTACTTGTTGAAGCTGTTGTCAACCAAAGGTTGAGGATGGTGAGGGAAGGAAGAAAGACACAAAGAAGTAATAAGTGCACTTAGAGCAATTGCTCTGCAATCCTCAGCCACCCCTCTGTGCATTCCTTAAGTTGCACACACAAATGAGCACACAGTCCAACAAACAGGCAGGAACAGCAGTAAAACATTAAACAATGTACAAAAGCAATGCCTACGTGGAAGGCAGAAGATTAAGTGCCAGCAATAGTCTAGACACTGGGTCATGCACTTAAATCCCCTTCATAATTTCTAACATTAAACCATCACTCAGAGTACCCAAAAATTAATAAGCCTGAGTAAAGCTCAGAAAAATCTTTGTCAGAGCACGGGGAAGAAGAAGGGCATGGTTAACATCTGCTACATCCCCACCTGCCTTAGTCAGGATAACTAGAACAAAGCCAGTGCAGCTGTGCCAGTTTACACCAGCTTAAGCTATGACCTGTTTAAACATTTTTGGATGGAGTCCAGCAATAGTGTCTAGACATTGTTATTCAGAAATAACTTGATCTTCATCTTTTTCTTTTGTACAGAAAGGAAGAGGAAATGTATGTCACAAAGCGGCATTTCACAGAGAACAGCAGGGAAAGACAGGATGGTAACCCAATTAAAGGCAGATCAGAAATCTTTCAAAGCTGTTTGTAAAGAACCATACTATCTCCAGCCTCCGGTGACTGAATGAAAAGAGATTACATGGAGCAAGGAATCAGGTGATCTGCCTTGCAAAATTTTCTTTGCCTCAGAGAACAAAATCCAAGAGCCCATTTCATCAGCCTTGCTCCTTTGGTCACTGTTGAAATCTTCTGCTTTTATATTCTTCAGTTCCTGATCTGGCAGACCCTGTGCCCAAGAAAAAAGCCTTGCTATGTCATGTTAGCAAGGAAAAAATCTAAGGAGCTTGCAAGGTCTTCTGTGTTTAGAGGCTATGTCAAACAGCATTACTTTTTTTTGTGCCTGGTTGCTTACTAGAAAAATTGTCTGAAGCAAATTACCTTCTTTAATTCTAATATTTTGTATCTTTCTGTTCTTCCTTGCCTCTAGGCCTCTTGGCCAAAAAAATTATTTTTGGATTAGTTCTTTTTATGTAACTTCCATGGAAGAATTCAGCATGCTCCTTCCACATGAATATCTGCACTATGAGCAGGCAGATGAGGGATGATTTGAAAGGAACTTCTGTGGAGTTTTTGTGCTACAGCTTCCTGAAGGCTCTGACTTACTGTCTTTTCCTTTGCTTCTACATCAGCATCTTGTCTCCTCATATGCAGCTTTTAAGTATATTTTTAGACAGCTGAACAATTCAAACACTTTGCCTGCAGCCAGCATTTAAACTTAGACCTGTATTTTCAGAAAAAAATAGATTACAAGTTAGAATGGCTATTTAGAAGTTTCAAAAAGGTCAATCTCCTGCTGACATTTTTACATACCTTATTTTTGTAGCTGACTATATTTCAGATGAAAAAATCCTCTACATTATAAAGAAATATATGTTTAAAGAGAAAGAGAAAGAGGTCACAAACTTCTGTCATAAAATGTAGGCCTTTATTTACCTTTACTTCTCAGATTAGATCAGTGGGACTGCTCTAGTCCAACCCAGACAACAATTTAATGAGATGCTAAAGTCTGTGTTCGAAGTTCTTGTACTGCATATCTCACACATCATGAACACAAGGACTTGTTCAATTAATACCTTCTAAATTTGCTAGCTCTTTTTTACTAAAACCCTTTTTTTAGGTTAGGCAGGGTAACCAGAATTGTATTGCTGTGTTGTGTGCTGTCTGTTCTCCTGTAGCTGGCCAAAACCAGTATAAACCTCTTCTCAGGAGTCTTTGTGAGCTGAACAAAAGCACACTTGCAGCCCACACACTAATTTCATCCAATAGGACACAGGTTCTGCTTTCAAGTGGGGAACCACAGCCTTAGGAGGTACATGGAGATGAAAACCAACTGATCTCAGCAGCTGTCAGTGCATACAGTGCTCAGATATTCAAGACTAGAAATGCTAAGACAACCCCTTGTCTCACAGGTCCCAGACCACAGGATTCATTGGAAAATACCAATCAAGCTTAACATACAGATCAACTTTCCTTTAAGAAAACTCCAGCTATCCCACAGCCTCTCTTCCAGTTCAGGTATCTCCTGGGAATTTGTTTCCATCAAGAGTACGAGGATCCTACAGAGAGATGATGGATGGCGAACTCCCAACAGATTTTGCCAGGAAAAGAAATCAGTGATTCAAAGGATGTCATTCCTTCCTTGCCAGTAAAACCTGTCTTAGGTATCCAGCTGGACTCAGGATGATCTGCTGACATCAACCTTGGCAGCTGAAGACTTGCTTGATCCCACAGGTGAGGTCTATGACCACAGCAAGGCTATGCTGGCCCGAGGTGCTGTGGAACAGGAGTTACACAGGAACAACTGAAAATCCATGTGTGGCTCCCAGGTGTCAGCACAGTTACTGATGGCTTAGCCATATCTGCTTACATTTGGGACTGCTGCTATCACCTGCCTGCCTGTTCGTGCTCCTCCACTGCTGTTTCATTAGTATAAACCCAAATAAAACCAGACATTGCTTTCTTCCAGTCCCACTCCTGGTCGGACTCATCCACCAGTTACCTCTTCACCTTTTATTTGCTATTTCTGCTCGAACTATATGTCCCTCTCATGCCTCCCATACCAATGACACTTATCATGAAAAAGTCAGGATCTTCAAAGACTGCCACAACTACAGCCTTAATACTGGGATACTTTCCTTTCCCACACTGTTAGCAGCGTAGTTTTTCCTGGCAATTACTTCAGACATATCCTGTGATGTTGAATTAGAGGAGACTGAGCAGAAAGAAGAGCAGAACACCAGTGGTATGACTTGATCTTGACAGTCAAGGAAAATAGTATTCAGGTGACTAGTACAGTGAATGGGAAGGGTTCCAAAAGAATGGGACTACGTAAAGAAAAGCAGTTGTGATGGGGCTGTACTGGGTGGACAATTTACTGCTTTGCAGCTCATCTGTGTTTTCTCTCCATGGTAATAATATATTCTTATCTAAAGCACATGTAAAATATTCCAAATGCACTTAGTATTCTCATGACCCCAAAATGGAAATCCAAAACAACAGGGTATCTTTGATATTTGCTTAACCGGGCTTCAGCTCTGCCTTAGTAAAACAAGGAATTATATTCATCTCCAGAAAGGTATGAAAATTAATTCAATATTGATGGTAGTTCCAAGAACCACAGAGGACCCTGTGAGGAAATTAACATTTGTGACTTGGGTGTAGTATTAAATAGAACTGAAACCACACAGTGAAACTGCTGAAGCAAATCATTCAGCAGACATCACCCCTCCTTAGCACTAAGCAAAGCAAGCATCATATGGAACACATGGCACAGAGCGATGCCATGAAAACCTGTATCATAACACAAGACAGGTAATAAACAAAGGAGTGTGACAAATGCTAATTTTAGCACTTATCATCAGAATTACTGCATTTGTAACTCATTTTTTCCTAATACAGCTTCTTGGATGAAATATTGGTATTTGCTAGCACAAAATAAATTCAAACACAACAGCTGGATGTCATTTTTCCCCTCTAAGGAATGTCACGTTTGGAATGGCCCAGTGGGCAAAGGCAAATACATAATGGTTATTCAGAAAGCAATTAGATTCTGGCCGCAGGGAAATGTTTTCTGAATGTAGTGAGCTTTAATAGAATAGACCCAATCGTCTTTTTTGTTCCTCTATTTCTTATATAAGAATCTTTTTTCCCTCAGAGTTAAGATCTGGGTTAAGGATGAACACATAATTATGTTCTTCACACAGTTTTTCACTGTGAATCAAATATATCTTAATAGTTAAACCAGCTGCATTTTAAGATAGATGTAAATTTTTTAAAAATATGTTTTGAGGTAAATTACTTATTATGTTACCTTCACTACAAGCACAGTTATGCTAGTAATTTTTTTTGCCTTTTCCTTTACAGAGACAGGGTACCACAGGAGTAGTCAGTGTTTGGGGCTGGTACAAACAACCAAAGTAATAACCCAAGCCAAACTCAGGCCAAAATAAAATTAAACTTGGCCTTTGAGTGAATTCTAATGATTTAGAAATCTCACATCTTCTTGTGCTGTTTCTTTCAGTTCAAAGAGAAGAGAAGCTACACAGGCCTAATTCTTCTGTCAACAAACAGACAAATCTCAATGCAAAGGCAAGAAGGTTCAGGTAGGTTATGTAAGCCAGCACTGCTACCAGACCTCATCAAAGACTAACAGGAATGGAGAGCAATAAGGCTATCAAATACAAATCAGTATTGGATAATATAAGAAAAGCTAAGTCTTTACAATATCTAATCTTATATTTCTGTAATGGCAAACTGTAAATGTCTACATTACCCAAATAACCAGCAGTAGGCAAGATTACACAGTAACACAGCAAAGGCAGAACAAACACTGAAGTAGGGTGGAAGGAATGAAAAAATATTTTTTCTTTGTTTTTGTTAAAGGCACTCTTGTACAAAGGGCAGGCTGACAATTTTCCCCAACCTAAGTACAAGGCAGAAGGAAAACTGATTAGCTGAGCAAAACATACCCTTCTAAGCAGTGAAGCCTCATTAGGGTAGCTATGGTTGTTTTCTGCATAAATTGCTTTTTTTCACTATTCCCAGTAACACTTAGAGGCTCCCCTAAAACAGAACCATACTGCACCAGTTCAGAAAGAACTAACACCTAAAGACTCATTTTTCTATGGGGGGGGGGGTTGACAGTTCTCAGTTATAGCAGTTAATACACCAGATCTGCTTCTACCAATTTGAATGTACCAGCTGTTGCTGGACCTCAGAAAGAGTCAATTTCAAGTGTTTCTAATTAGCCAGTGACATTAGGTGCTGCAGTGTTAGATCAGCTTCTTGGTTTATTAAAGCCAGTCTTCTGTGTTTAGTAGTGATGAACAACAAAGGTGTGAGTGAAAATGCCTGAGGTTACATCATCTGCTTTCCTGACACCAGGTATAACATAAGGTGGACAAATTGTTTCATGTCCTATTTAATTATTTTGATTTTTTTTATAGTTGTGATAAAGATTTTGTCATTCAATACATTTCTATGTCTGAGCAGATAGAATACTTGTAGTACAACTCAGTGTTGATGCCTGTGATAATTTAAAAGGAAAAAAAATTCTTTGGTTTGGTAATGGTATCTATAATATTCACTCTCCAGTGAACAGTATCCAGCTATTAAGTAGAAGAAGGGGCTTTTTTTTTTTATTATTACTGACATGAAAACAGGGCATGAATTCTAATCATGAAAGCTGTTCATAAGAAAGATGAAACACCTGCTTGGATAGACACCAAAGTTAAAACACATGAATGATATCACAAGTCATCAAGTGATAAGATCTTGCTCTTATGAAGTGTTTTTAGCTGGTAGGTTCAGGTCGTAAAGCATACTTAAAGGGAAATCAATACTACTGGAAAACATACTGGGAGGCTGGCAGAGTGAATGAGGGACAAATTCTGCCAGCCAAGAGGACAGTAGGAGCAGCGGGAAGAAAGTCCTTGCCTGTCTATTCCATGCTCAGGCTCATTTCCCTGCAGACTGCTGTTGTGTTATTTTAAGATACACATTATAAAGATGTATGCAAAAAGACCAAGAGAAAAACAGTCTTTGTGAACCATTATTGTAATTTAACCCCAGCTGGCAACTCAACCCTACACAGCCACTCACTCCCCTGTGGTGGGACGGGGGAGAGAATTGAAATGGTAAAAGTGAGAAAACTTGTAGGCTGAGATAGAGACAGTTTAATAGGAAAAGCAAAAGCTGTGTACACAAGCAAAGCAAAACAAGGAATTCATTCACCACTTCCCATGGGCAAGCAGGTGTTCAGCCACCCCCAGGAAAGCAGGGCTCCATCACACATAACAGAGACTTTGGAAAACAAATGCCATCACTTGGAATGTACTCCCTTCCTCCTTCTTTCCCAGCTTGATGAGCTGAGCATGACACCATATGGTGTGGGATGTCCCTTGGGTCAGCTGGGGTCAGCTTTCCTGCCTGTGTCCCCTCCCAGCTCCTTGTGCACCCCCAGCTCCTCGCTGGTGGGGTGAGGAGCAGAAGAGGCCTTGGCTCTGTGTAAGCCCTGCTCAGGAGTAAGGAAACCACACTGTTTCCAGCACAAATCCAAAACACAGTCCCATGCAGCTACTATAAAGAAGATTAACTCTATCCCAGCCAAAACCACCTTAAGTGCTCTTTCAAATTATTACAATACTGTAATATAATGTACTGGAGTTTGTCCACTGAAATGCAACACCCTCCATATCATCAGGTCAGACATCCAGAACACATGGAAGAACAGTGTTTTATGGTGTTCAAATAATACGTGGGAAAAAAAAGGAGCTACACTTTAAATTTTTTACAGTCACTTTTCAGCATATAACCCCTTAAAAATAATTATCAGGATTATGTTTTGCTGTTTTTTAGAAACATAAAATATATATCTTTTCTTCTATACAAATAATTTTTAAGAAATATTGGAAGAATTGGTTTTATTTATTTTCCATTTCTCTATGAAAATCTCTTCCTCCTTTCTCTATAATGGATCTTGTAAACAGAAGCTGATAGTTTGGTAGATGAAAATGTATAAAAGTCCACTTTAGTCTCCTGCATTTTGTAAGCCCAAATAAAATCAGTTGTGATAATGTGAGGGAACTGATCCAGAATTGGAAAGACTGAGTTTCTTGACATACTTTGACATACACAATATCTTTTTATTACAGATGTTGAAATTTACTTGGTTTATGACCTTTCCTCTATAACTCTCTGAGCCCACTGGGTTGGATCTGTGAAGGGCCATGAATGATTGAGGTTAAGCTTTGGTGGTGTTTAGGTATTCACTTTAAAATATGCAAATCTCAAAAATTTCACATAGCATTACACGATGTCCGTAGAGATCTAAACTTTCCCGCATAAATTTTTCCAGCAACCTACAAGTCTGCTTTTAGGCCTGCTCAGAAGCACCAGTCAAGCTCCACAGCCAGGTCATCCCCTACCCAAATTGCCTGAAGGGCCTCATCCCGTCATTGTGCTCAGTGAACACCTTTAACATCCTTTTCCTCCTATGACAACTACCACTTTTGGAAATATGGCTAGGAGAAATCTCCCAGAGATCATACAGCTTGTCTTGTAGCTTAAGTGTTCTCAGGGTAATACAGCAAGGACTTGCTAACACACATGAAGAAGGGGTCAACCATTTCCTGTCTCCCCTAAAGTACATTGTGTCCTTCCTTCCTTCCTTCCTGAATTTTTTCATTTTTCCTGGGCACAATAATGCAATAGGGATTATCAACCACGTTACAAAACCTGGAGTCATCCAAACTTCACAGAGCTGCTTATTAAATAGAGAGAATAACAGAGAAGGCAATTGCATATCATCCATAGGACATAGATACACAGCATATTTTTTTAAGTGCTCTGTCTTTGATAAAAAAATACTTTTAAAATTGTAAGAAGTACATGAAGCTCCTAAACCAGCTTTCTGTCTTTGTCCCTTTTCCAGCCTCTGTCTCAGTTCTTCTTGGACGTCCCAGGATATGAGTCACAAATGACACTTGAAGAGAAGGGAAATCTGCAGCAACCAACCAGCCTATTGTCTCATATGTAAATGCATTACCTGAATATACATCATCCTTGGCATAAACCTGCTTGTTGATCCCAACTCCTCTTTATGTAATATTCTTTACTTTTACTGTATTTTATTCTTAGATAAAATGTGAAAATGCATGGATTCTTTTAGTATACTCATGTGTCCAAACTCAAAGCCAGAGTTTGTGAGTAGGTTCTTAGCAGATTATAAGGTGCTTTTCACCATTTTACACATGGTAAAATATTAAATTGATTTATTGTAATAATATATTGCTACAAGAGTTAGTCTTAAAATCATGGATCATCAAACAGAGGACAAATTAGCCATCTAATGTACTCTGGGCTTTATCTTCTGTGACAACCCTGGAAAATATTTTATGGTGAATTTTAATGCCATCTTTAGGTCAATTTTGAGCTGCAATTTGTCATGCATCATTAATTTAAAAGTCTAAACAAGAGCTGATATTAATTATTGCTTCATAGTAGCTCAACATTTTATAAAGCTGCAGTAATATTCCTGTTCTTAACCTCTACCTACAAGCATCTGGCTGCTGAGTATTTGGTACTCAGTGCTTATTTTGTTTCATGCATTGAATTTGCACCTACTAGGAAAAATACTACAATATAAAACATGAGATTATGGTATTCAGTTTTTAACCTTCTGCGGGGTATTTCACATGCATAGAGATTTTCTCAGCTCTAGAAATCAAGACCAGCAACCACAGGTAATGTTTTCAAAGCTGTCAGAAGCTGCACTCTTTTTTTTATACCCTTAGATAAAAGTGATCAGATTTTTAGAAACATAAAAACTCCATTGAAATCCCAGCTGAAATCAATGAAGTGTAATTATTGGTATTTCTGATTAGCAATAGTCTACATTGACTCTCATGTGTTTGTCTAGTCATGCCTCTTTCACTTCTTTAGCCCAGACACTCCCATTAAACAGCTGTTATATTAGAAAAGTAGTTCCTAAATTTGATATTAATGTTTCACAGCAGTGGCTGTGGCACAAAGGCCCTTCCCATAACACAGGTAATACCGATACATTAATTGCAACTGGTGTCTCAGAGAACAGATTTGTAATGGTTTAGAAATTACTGTGAGTGGATAAAAATAATGAAGTGTAACACCAAGGTCTAAAAACTTGTCTTTACATACTTCAAGAATTTGAGAATGTTTTAATTTCAGATCTAATCAATAGCTCTGCAAAGGCTGATAAATAAAAGAAAGAGGGGCAGGACTACTCTGAGTTTTCCCTTAGAAAATTGCCGTGAGGACACGGTGGGAGAGGTGAAGATTCCTTCCCGTCAGGCAGCTAAAAGACAGAGTTCTTTCTTCAATCCAGTGACTCCTTGTTCTCTCCTGCCACCCTGCCCCTCCTGCCTGAAGGAGCACCGCAATGAAGGCTGCAGATCCAGCCCTGAGCTCCCAGCCCTGTGAGCGGAGATGCTCAGGCCACCGCTGATACTGCACGGAAAGGGGAGGAGGAGCAGGAAACCCCCTGATAACCTTCCTCGCCCTCCATCCGAACGGCAGCTTGAAGGACCTGCCTCCATCCTGCCCTGAAAGGAGGGCTGTGATTTAGCCTGCCCCACCTTTTGAAGCCGCCGGGTTTGTTTCCTTGGCAGCAGCGATGCAGCCGGGCCAGTCTGGCTGACCTCAGCAGGCGGGCCCGCAGCCGGGAGCAGCGCTGCCGCTCGCCCTGATACGCTGGACTCGCGTATCCAGAGCTGAAATAACAACCTCAGTTCACGCAGGGGGCAGAGCTTTGGACTCATCTCTGCTTGAGAGGCCTGGTTATTTATTAATTATATTTAAAATTTTATAACAGATTAAAAGGAATGAGAGCCAGAGGCAACACTTCCAGTGAAGCCTCCCTTGTGCAATGCTTGTGTAATTCTCTTGGTTTAGTGCTGGTTTGTGAAGCTGCGATAGGCTCCACACTGTTCCCTTCTCGAATGCCTCCACCGGCCCTGGTGATTTCTTCATCCTTTGACATGGGAACGTTCTGACAGACAGATCCCCCCAAAAGAACTACTGTGTTTTGAAATTGCATAATATGGGAGTCCAGCAGGAAGACCAATACAAAATCTTTCCCAATCTCTTTCCAAGAAAAATCTGAAATACTCCTGCCTTTTTATACCCTGTTGCTGCGACTAGAGAGAATATTTTGCAAGCCACCTTCCTTCTCCTTGAAGTCTCACTTGCCATAATGAATGAGATGAGTGTGGTTGATAGGCTGCAGGATCCAAATTTCTGATAAAGAGCCTGACAAAATTAAAGTATCAAGGAGTGGTGTAAGTGAACGTGTTTGGGTGAGTTCAGAATTGAGGTATACTGGCTTGTTGATTTGGGAAATGCTTTGATAAATATATTTATGATTTTCCACTACCTTTTATGTAGTACAAAGCAACCATTTATTCAGTACTAGGCACTTCTGAAGTAGAAATTCCCTAGTGTGAATGGTTTGACTTCAAAACACGGGGGAAATTGATTTTGGCTGAGCCTATATGGGGCATAACTAAGGACCGGAGACTGCCGAAAAACTGCTTGTAAAGGTACCTTGTGAGCCTACCCCGGGTTTTCTCTGGCATCCTGGGACCTGCCCCATTCCAGGCAGCCGCTGCCATCTACAGCCACCTGCTGGCTCATCCCTTCATCCTGAATGTTCTGCACAGGCTCCTGTAAGGCATAAGGAGAAGATGGGGTGTCAGTATTTCATAGCACCGATATACTTTTAAACAAATATCACCTATTTAATCTGAGCATAGCTCGTCGTTCTGAACACACCTGTTGAGAACTTTTACTGCCTTTGTGCTCTCTTTTAATCATTTTACATGAGCCAAGTTTCTTCCACGCATTTAGCACATCTTAGCTAATGGAAACATAACAGTTTTGCATGGAAGATGGGTATAATTATACCCATTTTGCAGCAGAGAGTACTGAGAATTAAGCCAGGTGAAGCTCAAGGTCTCTGAGACCTTGGTAGGGACCCTTGTCTGACCATTCCTGTCTGCACAGTTTGATACTTGCTGGGGTTTCTTGAAATGCTGGCCCCAAGGAAGGAGAGACTGGGAAATAAGATCTACTGCACCTTGTTGAAAGGTACAGGAGGAGTCCCTGGATATCTTTTCACCCTCTGTCCTTCCCTACAGGTGAATTTTGCTTTGCAGAATGCAAGAAGGGAAAGGATGGCCTGAAAAACACAATGCAAATTCAAAATGTATTGCAGATGAGCTGTGGGTTGTACTTTGATTTACCAAATTTGCATAGCCAGTATTAGCTATACCCTAATGTACTTAAAAATATGTTAATAAATTAAGAAGTGCTTAGAAAATAATATGCAAACTAAATAAAATAAGGCAGCAGAAGGTCTGCTTAAGGAAGTGGCTCCTGAGAGGTTTCTTCAGCTTGATGTCTGTGGAGAAGATGCCACTCCACTTCAGCAAGGCCTTATCAAGATAAGCTACAAAGTGACAACTTTTATTTTAGCAATAAACAATATTATCTGTGTTTCTTTATTTATTTTAAATTAATGTGCAACTTTCTGTACTAGTTGTAGGTTTTGTAAACACACACAGCAAAGGTAACAAATGTTAATTGGATCCACTAACCACAATGTAATACGATAATCAACAGCTTTTGTTATTTCCATTCTTGTTTTGCTGACTCTGCCATTTCTTCCATGTTCCTCTGTTCAGTGCATTAATCCTTCAGTTACCCTGTTGATTTATTGTTTCCTGGGAAACCAAATCTTCCTGGCCCATTGTGCATCTCTTCACATCTGACTTTGGTGCTATCCAAATTAATAGAAACAGAACACTTGTTTCTTCAGCTCTTGATGTTTACAACTGTTACAAAACACAAAGCAGATGAATAAAGTGACAGTGATGGTAATAAGGAAATAAATAGCTGTGATCTGAGTCTTAGACACTTTCAGTCTGTTCCTGATGGCTCCTCTTCGCAGACATCCTCCTTGTACCATCACTGAAAGTCTACTTCCTAACCAAGGTTCAAGCCTGCACATCTTGGATGATCCTTATCCTCTCTGATGTATTTGTTGCCCTTGACACCACTATTAAATATCTGTCCTTTGATACCTTATAGCACTGGGCATAAGGACTTCTCTATGCTCTTTTTGTTTCAGTCTAGACTTTCCCTCAAGCATCTTTCCCTAAAGCTTTTCCTCCCACCTCAAGGTGTAGCCTTCTCAAAAGGTATTGCTTCCCCCCCATCCTCAGTCCTTCTGTCCTTGGGTGACCTCTCCTGCTGATGTGTATGTAATTATTACCTCTATCCAACTACCTTTAAAATACTTATCTACTGTTGATCTTCCACAAATCGGTTTCGCATCTCACTGCCTCCGTAGTGCTACATCCTGACAGACAGCTTGCTACCAAGCTCCCTGGGATCCAAAAAAGGAACTCATTAAAAAACCAACCCAACAACACAGCTTTCCTTGGGTCTCTGGCCAGCAGCCAATGTGTGTGTCAATTTAAATGTCTTTGATATTTAAATTTAGCTCCCGCTTGCTGCTGATACCATTTGGCAGAAGGTGTGCTTACAATATTATTCCCAAAGCTATTCACCAGACATCACTGTGCTACACTCAAAACTTCCCAGGAATTCAAATTGTAGGAAATGAGTAGGAAAAATGTAGGAATGAGTAAATTATCAATGCTATACTATTTG
Source organism: Parus major (assembly GCF_001522545.3). Lineage (NCBI taxonomy): Eukaryota > Metazoa > Chordata > Aves > Passeriformes > Paridae > Parus > Parus major. The sequence goes on from NC_031769.1 coordinate 139,896,186, forward strand.
GCTAATGGGATGAGTTTCTTGTTTTCACTCTCTTCTTTCTGCTCTCTGTATGTTTGTATACTGTACCAAATCTTCTAGCCAAGAAATGTCTTTGTTTGTGACATACCTTAAGGTTTCTTGGAAAATTAATATGTGTTTTTACAAGTTTGGGGTTTTTTTTACAGAATTGCATGGCAGTAAACAGTGGTTTAGTAATGGTACAGTATGACTACAGAGCTGCAATGCTGATATGTGATATCAGAGGCAAATGTATTATCTGACTCAGTGTTGTACTTCTAGATCCCAGATTTGACATAGTTGTGCAAGGTAGTACTCAGACTAGGGCTTTTCACACCTTGAATGTCTTGGTTTAACAAGAGAAAGGAATTAAGTTGCCTGGAAGCTAGACTCAGAAGGATCCTTCAACTATATTAGTTCATAGGTTTTTTAAGAAAACTTCAGCACTTCAGAGTTGTGCAAGAATTACCTTCGTGTATTTCCTAATCCATGAATTCTTCTTCCTTGAGGTTCCTAGTTTCTCTTTTGAGAGGGACTGCTGAGTATTCTGGGCTTATTAGTATTCAAATCTGTACAATTTTAAAGCATTACAGAATGAAGTTACAAAACAAGGATTCAAAGGATTCTATGTCATTTTAGGTGGTTTTGACCAAAATATAGGCGCTATTTGTTGTAATAAAACAGTATATACATTTTTTTAAAAAGAAATTAGTGAGAGTTACTTAGACGTTGCCATAACCTGATGATACTAACACCTGTATCTTTACAGGACCCAGATACTTTGAATTTAGACAGAAACCCCAGATTCAGGAGATAATTTTTTTTGCCCCTCCTATTTCATCTGCAGGATTTGATACAATGTATATGCTGATATGTATTTCTATACAGTCATGGATGAAGGCGTCTGCTTTTTTATCCATAATAGCTCAGAAGTGAGGCATTCACCTGGATCTAAAACACCTCCAGTTTTTCTCTCAGAACATTGGAATTGTCTAGGTAAGTGCTATAGTCATCCAGCTGTTCAGGGGAGAAGTTCTAAACTGTGTATTCCATAGAATGATTAAATACCCAGAAGAGTTGGGTAAAGCACCCACTACTTGAATGCTTTAATGACCATATTGTATGACATATGTCCTTGTCCTACTGAATATTTGAGTGTGCCATACAAAGCAGAACTTCCCAGAATATCCTGCAGCAGATGGATAGAGTGATAGCAAAGAGGAAGGAGCTCTGGACTAACACCTTTTCCAGAGTAATGGCACTTTAATTTTGTTTTCCCACATTCTGGGTGCCTTACCTCCTTACCTGGGCATCCAAACAATTGCCTTGGGCATTTAGATAAAAGGTGAAACCCTGGCTATCCTTTGAAAGGGCTGTTGACCATCATCCTATTTTTCTTCTAAAGAGGACAATTACAACTCAGCAACTGCAGAATCAGAACCCCAAATGCAAATGGTTTGAAAGCAGCAAGTACAGTAAAGCTGTCATTTTTTTGATTACAAAATTGATACAAGTTTAATAAAATCTTGTAAATAGATAATCATCTTTCATAGATAACTGCAAAACCCTCCCGTTCTGTCTTGCTCCTTAGCCTTTTTTATTCATGAAACCCTTATCATTAAGCTGCAGAGAAGACCTGCTCCTTTTAGCTCCTTAGAACTATCCAGCAACGACTTTAGGGGGGGATACTTAAACATGCAAATTATACTAATTTTAGTAGGAAATCTGGCAGATATAAATTTCATTGGTTTTTCCAGCATCAGCCTGAGTGTAGTATATATCTGTGAAGTTACCTGTGGCCTGTTCTGTATTTAATCTTTTTCTTACACAGTTTTTGTTCACAATATAATAAAAAGCCTATTAAATAATGGGAACTGTGTTGTTGCCTCTATCACTCAGCTGGAGAGTCCTTCTCATGGTCTTTAAAAAGCTCTGCAAAAATACAAGCAGGAAAGTTTCAGTGTGACACAACTGCTTGACATTAATTATTGAATGCATATTAATATTCATAAGGGACCTAATTAGCTGGGAAAGTCATAGTGATCTTATTTTCTGATTAGCAGAGAAAACACTGACATATTTTTCCTAAGTTAACCTTGTTGACTAAAATTTGTGTCAATGAGCAAGTGCAAGGTTAAGAACAAGAGGATAATCATCCTGGTGAGATAATAACTGCTGAAGTAAAACTGATGCAACAGTGATTTTTCAGCAGGTAAGAAATCTAAAGTCATATGATAATTCAGTTTGGAAGGACCTCTGGAGGTAGGTTGGTCCAACTACTCCAACAAACCTGGGCCAAATTCAAAGTTACCTTCTGCAGTGCCTCCAGGGGACACTGCAGTGTTTACAAAACACAAAGCAGGAAATGCTAGAGAAAGGGAGGTAGATGTAATTAGGTATAAAAGAAAAAGTTAAGGGTGGTTCTTTGCAGTTTCATCCAGAGAAAAATGGTTTTTGAAGTCATCAAGCTGTCCTCTTTGGTCAAGCAGTGTTAAAAGTAAGCAAGATAAAATTCTGAAACCATATTTAAAATGAGAGGTTTCATTCTGATCACAAGGGAAGGTCTCTCAGGTGTTGCTGAAATAAACCTCAGAATTCTTAAAAAGTAAAAACAAACAAACAAACAAATAAATAAATAGACAGTGATTCAGGACAGCCATGAATGTACTAAGTAGCAGCTAGGTCTTCTTATCTAACAATTTGTTTCTGATGTATCTTCTCCCCTCTCCACTTACTGACCACTGCAGAAGTGGCTCACAGGAGACACCTGCTGCAGGCTGCTGGGGGTAGGCACAAAGGTGTAGGAAGAGCAGCCAAGCTGTGCCAATGTGGTCCTGAGAGCTGGCTGGGCTGAGCAGCAGCACTACAGACACAAACACCCCATGGTAGTGAAGTGCAGCACTTCCTGCTTGCCCCCTGGCCCATACTTACACTGCTCTCCATCACATTTATTAAAGCCAGGCAGTATTACTTTATTCCCACTCCTAGGAAGGGTCATTACCTAGGGATTTTATCCAGGAAGCATTCAACCTTGTTACAGCTCTGCCCACTGCTGTTCATGTGACTCATGTTGAGGGTGACAATCAAGGGCAAGTGAAGTTCTTGTGGGAGCTGACCTTGTTCAGCAGGGCTCTGCCATCTTCAGACAATTTTCAGGTTGCCTCTATACAGCAAGAAAAGGCTACCTCAGATGTTATGATGGAAGAAAAGGTACTCAATACTTCCAGAAACTTTTAAAATTGGATTTCGCTTCTACTATTTCCATGCTGAAAATGTTGCTATTTTTGCAGCTGAGATTGGGATAGCTTGACAGCTGGGGAAAAAATTATAAAGATTTCTATGGAACAATTGGTATTTTTCCCTATAACTCATAAAATTTTAAAAAATCATGACTGTTACTTAATGATATGAAACTTTGTGGATACCTGATTCTTCTTACATTTTCTTGTTATTTTTTTTCCTAATGTTTGCTTTTTGTTTTGAACCACACCCTTACTGACTGTGCATGTTTCATTACTTGGGTCTGATGCATTGGTGATTAAATTTCTAGGATCTGACAGCTATTCTATTGTCTCATGAAGTGTTATAACACTTGCTTTAATTTTTCATCTAAGGATCAAAGACTGCTAGTCAGAAAAGCAAGTGAAAGTCTGAATAAAAGATTGTCTTTCCAGTGGTAGCTTTTGGTAGCTTTTGGATTTATGTAAGAGCCAGAGACTGAATTTTTCTGACCTTTCTGATATGTTTACCAAAGTGTACAATGATTATTTTGGTAGTTTGACATCTCCAACTTAAGTTTTATCAAAAGACAATGGGTACAAAGGAAAAATTCTGAATAATATTAATTTGTGGTTATAAAATTCCTAAGTTCAAACAGTGTTTTTGCCATGCTGTTTTGAATTTAAAGCATCAGAAATTCCTGACTATCTCCCTGAGAAGATCAGTGCAATAGACTGTCAGTTAAGACCTGCTTTCAAATGCACAGGAATGCATACACAGAGCTAAGGAAGATAAATTCAGAAAGGTTTGAGTGGTTGAAAAAGGCAGGCTGTGATTGTTGCCCTGAGAATCAGGCCTTTCGATACTGTTTTCATAATTTCTAGCCACTTTCTCAGGAAAGTAACTATAAACATAGGTGTTTATACATTCCATTAAAGATATCCCTTTTGATGGATGTCTCTCACAGCCAGTGTGGTTGGGAAGGTGGTAACCTCACTATCCAATCCCTGGTTGTTGTCAAAAACCTTTAAATACTGAAAGAACAAATAAATGTGCTTCTTTCATCTCACTTTGAGCTGCATCTGTGTGAATCATTTTGTGTCTGACAGTGACACGTGGTATAGCCTGCAAGCTGTGAATGTGAACAACAGAAAGGCAGAGGAAAGACTTGCAGATGTGACCTTGAGGAGAAGCTGAGAGCTGATCTTCCTGCGATCAGGCCTTGGAGTCACCCTCTTTTACAGACAATGAAACATCTTACCAGAGTCTGCTGCTTCTACCTACGTAGAAATGGGATTTATGTACATTGTTTACAAATAAACAAGACTATACTAAGAGCATATCCAATTTGTATCAGCAGTTTTTATTCCAGTAGAAAAAAAATCCTGGCAAGGCCTTGCAGTTTGATGATCTACTTCAGTGGGAAGGGTAACACTAGTCAATAGAATTTCAAATACAAAACTCTTCAATGAACCTTGAAAGCCTTTGAAGAGTTTACTTTTTCTTAGCATTTTACTCTGGGGTAGGTTACAAAATAAACTAACACATCACATTACATTTCTGGTTTTTCTTAAGTACTGAAGAACAATGTGTGTGATTCTGCTGTATAAAACAAAATTAAAAGGAGAACTGGTCAAACTGATCTTCAGAGCAGGCAAATCTGGACACAACAGACATGTAAGGAAACTGAACAGGTTCGGAAAAGAAATAAATGCAAATCAGTAAAAGGTCTGAAATGGACCAGAAATCTCAAACATGTTTGGTACTGCTACAGCAAAGGCAGGAAATTTCACATAATGGAAACTTCTACAGAGCTATTTGGAAATGCAAAAGAAAATGTTAGAAAAAAAATATTCAGAATTCTTGATAAATAGGAATACTTGACAAATAGGAATACTTGACATTTGTGAGATAATGAGAGTTGTTTTGTTTTGCTTTTTTTTGAGGAAAATATATATTTGTATGGTTTATTTTAGATGGAAAAATTCAAACAGTGAGAAGCTAACAAAATAGAACATCAATTTACTTCAGAAAAAAAAAAGGAGTGATACCAAGTTTTCATAGATGACAATAAATCAGATTAAAACAGAACTTTCCTGAAGCTGCAGATTTACCTTTAGGTCCTTGATGCATATGCAGTAACAGATTAAATCTGGTTGGTTGAAACTGTTCTGACTCTGGCTACCAAACCTTTAAGGCACAGCTAATGACAGAGTGTTTTAAGTCAAAAATCTAAAAATGGACTGACCCTAAACACAACTTGCGTTATCACAGTACTTATTCCATGTAAGGGTGAGGCACATATATGGGGTGGGTGGAATCTGCCATCAATTTTAATCTGCCATCACACTGTGTTCAAGCATTAAATACAGTTCTGCTGCTGCCAGAGAAGAGGAAACTTTAGCCAAGAAATGTCATTGGACAAGACAAACTTGAGCAAAATTGTTCAGTCTGATCTGTGAGAAAAAAACATACTGAAAGCAAGAGAAACTGAAGTTTTGTGGGTGAGATCAGTTCTATTAAAGGTATTAGCTGATCTTTAAATATTTATCTCAACAACTGTATTTGGGAACAGGATGTAGAGGAGACAAAAAATACCCTTATTCATGCAGTCAACTTTTTCTTTATAGCACAGTAGCATGAATATGCCCCAAACCACTTCAACCTTAGCTAATGACTTCTTTCACAGCAGAACTGCCCACTAACTCAAATGCTCCTTGCACGGTCTACTTATCATAACAATCCTTGCATGGTTTTGAATGTGAAATTAGGACTTCTCTGGGATCTACACTTTGGATCTGGCTCCAAATAATAAGAATGCCTTCTGGCATCCCACACAGAGAAAGTTAGTGGACAGACCTCACTTGACACGATTCTAATGAACATGTTTTGTCTTTGTTACTCTCAGTGAAGTCCTGGCACTGTTTTCTCAGACCAGATTTCCCAGGAATATTTTAATTGCTACAGCCCATTAGGTAATTACAGATCAGGATTCCTCAAATACCAGAACATAGTTTGTGTTCAGGCTTATCTAGGTCTGGAAAGACCAAGGAACAACCAAGACGATAGGGAAAGCTCAGTCAGCAGTACAGTAGGCTGAAAAGGGAGGGCTTCTTGGGCAGCAGGGAGCATTCTGTGTCCAGCTCTCTGTGGAGCGGGGTATTTGTCCAGTTCTACTACCACTGGCTCTTCTGTCAGAGCACACTAAGCTCATCTCTCAGTCCCTCCTGATGTCTGTGTCTGGCTCTCTGGTAAATAGTGAAGAATTAGGTTCATGTCACTGACAATCAATTTTAGCAGAAGCACTTCAGCTTTGGCACAGAAACTGTTATCCAGCAACACATCGCTTGCTTTCACTCTTGAACCATCCCAGCCACCAGCCAATAAGAATAGAGGTGGCATGCATAACAAAATATTGAAAACAAAAAATAGAATATATCATCTGGTCCAGCTGAATCTGAAGATCTTCTTGACTTTGGCAGCCTTGAGGAGGGGGTCCATGAAGTTCAACAAGGCCAAGAGCAAGGTCCCTCACCTAGGTTGGGGCAATCCCCAACATCAACACAGGCTGGAGGTAAAAGGATTGAGAGCAGCCCTATGGAGAAGCACTTGGGGATACTGGTAGACAAAAAATTCTGAACGAATCGGCACACTTGCAGCCCAGAAAGCCAACAGTATCCTCGTCTGTATCAAAGGAAGTGTGTCCTGCAGGCTGTGATAGAGGAGGGTTTTTTCTACCTCTACTCTGGTGAGGTCCCATCTCCAGCTACATCCAGCTTTGGATGTACAAGAAAGTACAAGAAAGACATGAAATTGTTGGAACAGGTCAGAAGGAGGGCAGCAAGGGTGATCAGGGGGCTGGAGCACCTCTACTGTGAAGAAAGGCTGAGGAAGTTGAGATTATTCAGCCTAAAGAAGATTTTGGGGAGACCTCACTGCATTTCCATACTTAAAGGGGGTTTATATGAAAAACAGAGATGGGCTTTTTACTAGGAGTGTAGTGACAGGACAAAAGGCAAGGGTTTGAAACTAAAAAAGGGTAAATTTAAATTAGACATAAAGAAGAAATTATTTTACAGTAATGGTGAGATGCTGGAACAAGTTATCCAGAGAAGCTGTGAATGCTCCATCACTGGAAGTGTTTAAAGTCAGGTTGGATGGGGCTTTGATCAACCTGACCCAGTGCAAGATGAGATGCTGAACCTAAGTGATCTTTCAAAGTCCCTTACAACACAAACCATTTAATGATTTTATGATTCTTCACATCAAAACTCAGACTGTTGAAATAGAGAACAGATGGAAAGGTTGCTGTAGATGATAAAACGGAAGAGGCCTCCTTTTCCTGGCTCTTCGTTGTCCCTCTGTGTTGTAAATAACTGTTTTAAAATTACTGAAAGAATCACCTTCAAAGGAGAAATATTGGCAAAACCAGGTCTAATATAAAAGCAAAACAATGACAAAGTTTGTTGGCAAGTTTTCACTCTATTATTTACCAGGTGGTTAAAGCACACAGAGAAAGAGCAAACAAAAATACCAAATCAGTCAATCAATCCAAACTGAAATAAACCCAAAATGATCTATGTACAGGCTGAGGGAGGGGTAAGGGTGGTGAGAAAAGGATGAGGAAGGGTAAGGATAAAAAGGAATAAGGAAGACCTTCCTGTTCCCGAGCTAAACTGAGCCTGAACTTGACCAACAGGTATTGCCTAAGGGCCCAACAGCACTTAATCTTAAGAGCACTTAACAGCATTTAGCACTTAACCTTAACAGCCCTTAACAGCACCTAACATCACTTAATCGATAACTTTAAGTTAAACAACTTGACAAAGGATTCATATAAAATTTATGATACCACAACAGTAACTTACTTATAGGCCTCACTTGTTTACAAATCTGAAGTACTTAAGAGTCTAGGAGAGCAACATTCCTAGTACATCTGCTATAGCATATTCACACTTGCATGTACACAGACATGAAGAACAAGGTATAGCTGTGAAAAATTCCCCTTGAATTCAGTGAATTACTCATGTGTGCCTTTGCATCTTCTCAATGGGTGAAGGGTTGAGTCTTAACGTGTGGGGATATCAGCCACATCGTTCAGCTGTTCTCCGAGTTTAGCAAATTTCAGGTTTAGCAAACTTCAGAGTTTGCTGGCTCTTAGAGGCCCCACTCAGAGGGATTTTGCTGTTTGCAGCTGCTGCAGTCCAGGAGAGCTCCAAGGGTCTCACTTTGGACTGCTGTATATAGGGTTGCAAGAGAGTTGACTTTAGTCAGATTAATTTTCCATCCTGACTGCAATTTGGGTCAGTAACTTTCTTTGAAAATTTGATAATGAAAATATTATTTCCGTTGGGTTGTTTTCCAGGCAAGAAAAATAAATTCCCAATGCTGTTTGATAAAAAAGTAGGAGCTCATTAGACAGCACTAGTTCCTGGGAGGAGACAGTGTTTCTGTCAAGCTCAGCCCAGATGCTGCTCCACCAAGGTCAAGGCCTAAGGAATGTTTCTCAGATGATACTGAGATTGTGAGAGAGAAACTGGGATGCACCATCATACTCTGATGCATTTCCTTCAGACATTTCAGACTTGCCTTTTTTTTATCTTCTTATAGTCACTGTACTTTTGGGAATTCTCTTTACAAGCTCAGCTCAGCTACTTGTTCATGGAGGAAGCCATCTCTCCCCTTTCCCAATCATTCCACTGGTAGAGTCATAATAATCTTCATTGCATTATGTCAGCTATCAAGAAGTAACAGGCTTATTTTTTCCCTCTGCAAGACAAAGATGCATACTACTTAAAGGTTTCCAGCTGTATTTCATTTTCAAATAGGATGTTGTAACACTCATGTGCTAATCTGCTTTTACCATCAAATCAGACATCTACAGTTGACTCTGCTACAGTCAAGTACTTTGGTTTTGTGTTTGGGATTTTTCCTAAAGTTTCATTCAATAGCTTCCCTTGGCATTTTATAGATGCTCACAGGGTATCTCAGGAGTGCAAGGAGAACTACTTCATTCATTAGCTCTACTTTCCTCACACAGTTTTCCAGCTGGTAAACAGCTGGTTTTGAAGCCACGAGAGAATACAAATTCATAGAACTGAGTTGCAGGAGGGGACACAGTAATTTAAACTGTCACATGTAATACAAACCATTTTATGTCAACCGGTTACCTCTGTATTTAACCCAATTACTTGTGTTGAACAAAAGGATAGCTTGTGGTTGACTAAAATATGTACATGACATCTGATTTACAGACATAAAATCATGTCTCTATCATCTCACCAGAGGTCGGTTCCAGGCATTAATCACACTCAGCACTAAATATTTGGGCCTTATTCTTCATTTGAATGACTCTGGATCTTTTGCCACTGCTTTTGAACCACTGCTGTTTGAGTTAAGAAACCCATTGGCACACAGAACTTTTTTTTCCAGAGGTGTTTCTTTGCTACAATCCAGTCACTTCTCTGTTGTTTATTTGACAAATTCAACACAATTAATATCTTAAATATTGCAGTGAAATGAATTTTCACAAGTCTAAGAAATAAGCTATAGACCTCTTTTTCTCTTTTTTTTTTTCCTTTTTTCAATTATAAAGGTTGATTTTTGAACTTGAGAACACAAATTCCCACAGGCCATTCTGGCACCATCATCAGCAATACCATATACCACAGTGAAATAATTTTACTTCTATTTGCTGTGCTCATTTATACATCCCAAAATTACTGCTTTAATACCTCTTGCTACAACACTTTCAAGGATATGCATGTTTAGTGAATTTCACAGTTGCTGTTTTCCATACCAGTCCCTGATTTTCTATTGACTAGAGTTACAAGAGAGCTTTGAAGATCTGTGATGCTAAAAATACATAAAGTGTATATATGCTCATATACATATATATATATATAAAAATATATAAAGTGTATTATATAAAGTGTATATATGCTCAGCCTGAGTTGAGCCTCAAGTATCTGTAAGTTTACCAAAAAAATGCTGCATCAACCAGACAAAATAAAACTGGAAAGCAGAAAAAGCTGAAGACACAGATTGAGAAGTCCAAATAAACCGAAATTAGTGATTAAGTTTAAAATAAGTTAAACTTCTCTACTGAAATCCTCCCATCTAGCTTTGATCCGTCTCTATTGCAAACTCGCGGACATGGCAGAAGCGCGACTGAAAGAAGATTCGGAGATAAAACACAGGAGTTCTGGTGTGCAATTTAGCAAAAGTCCACAAGAGGGGGGTACCAGCCACAAGCAAAGCCTGCTCTGGAAATGGGATCTGCCTGGGTAGGTCTGCAGAGGGTTTTGCAGTAATGTTTTGCTTACAAGGCAGAGCTTCTGCAGACCCTTTGGAGATGGGCACTCAGCCCCAGTATTGTTTTTACTTAGACAGCCCGATCTCGGTTTTTTAAACTAACTGAAATAGTTTCTAAATAAAATAGTTGATCATAACATGTTTTGAAGCAAACAATTAAAAATATCCTATCAGTTACTTCAACTTTTGAGATAATAGGAAACATCTTGTTCTAGAAAGAAATACAGGAGCACCTAACAATAGAATTTGTTCCTATGCCTTGATAGGAAAGGTAAAAACCGCAGATATCCCTTTTTTACAGGGGAGGTTACTGAGTCAATGCTGCAGATCTCACTTAGTACAGCACTGCTCATATATGACTGCACCATACAAAGCAGTACCTAAATCCCCATTTAACCCTTTTTCTTACATTTTGGCCCTAGATACTTTGTGTGGTTTTTTCCCCAATCTTGAGAGCTTGAAACATGAAAGTCTAAAGCGCAAGTTTCATAAAATTTGTTTTAGATATTGATTTTCAATGCAGCTGCATTCTCTTTTCCTCAATGCTGAATTATAGAGAAGTACTTCTGCAAATAGGACACTGTGATAGCTGTTTGCCTGAAGAATCAAAAGCTCAGCCTGAGGATCCTGACATTTCCAAACCATACAGCATGGATTTCTCCAGCCTTGAAGAAAGCTGAAGACAATAAGTGTTCTTGAAAATCAGTTTTAGCTAAGAAAATGTAGGTAACTTTAGGTAAATGTGTGTAATTTCAGGTAAATCCAGTCTTTATGTTTCCTGACCTTTACCTTTCTCTGAAATACATTTGTACTCATTATGCACTGCTTTCCTCTTTTGAAAGGTAGATGATTGCTGGTAACTTCTGCTGTCACCCTGGAGATCTGAGCACCTGCCAGCTGTTGCAACTGAGATCTATTACAAGAGGGTGCAGTGGAAATGCAATGTAATTGTAGCTCCTGAAACTCCAGGTCTGAAGGAAAGGGATGTGGCCTCACCCAGTAGGTGACTATTAGCTCATTACACACAGGTACAGAGTACTGTAGGAGGCTGTAACTACTATTAAAGCACTTCCTACAAGGGTTTCATGCAGGAATATTCATCTACATTTTGACAGCAAGGCTCCAGAGCATCTAAAGAGTGACCACACTCTACCATGGGTAGAGCACTCTTGAAGACAACACTTATCCCACCAGTCCTTGCTGTGTTCCTGCCAACGTCCACGTTTTTCCCTCACTCTCAATGACTAAGTTGGGGAAGGGAAATTACCCAAGCTAAGTGTGAGTCCTCTTGGCCTTCCACCAGGATGGGCACTTGTGGCTGGTTATAGTAGGCAGCATCTCTACAAAGCCTGACTTCTTCAATGGCTGTATGGAGGATGTCCATCACCTGTCCTGGACATCACTTGTGAGGAACCCAGCTGCTCCCCAGAGGAAGAAAGGAAGCCAGGAATGACCATCAGCAAACCTGAGTCTGCTTATCAGCATTCTTGAAACCAGCCCAATTTTATACACAAAAGGACAAAATTGGGAGCCAGTGACCTGCTGTAAGCAAAGGAAAGCAGAATTAATGGGACATGGACTTGGAATTAACAAAATCATGTTGAAGATGCTTGAGCTGGGACAGAACTAGAGAAGGACATTCAGCAGTCACCATCTAGAGATGAAGGGTGGAGACAGGCAGCAGTTTGGGCAGCTGAGTAATTGAAGGAATGAAGTGGGCTTGAGACACAGTTCTGGCAACCTGAGTAAAGAGTTTAAGTGAACTTCATTTGAGCTACAGGTTATATTCCTTTGGGGAAAGAACAGCATGTGAGAAGGCAGAGCAGCCTTTCATCCAGGGGCTCCACTGCCTCTCATTCAAAGCCAAGTTTGATATAGGTGAGTGAATTTCAGTCACTTTTATTGAGAGAATTATTAAGGTGTGAAAAAATACATGAAAGCCTCGTCAGGTAAGACAAATAAGTAGCATGAGGCAGTTGAAATTCTAACACTTAGGAGAATTCTGATATGAAAGACAAAAAACAAATCAGAAGATCAGAAGAGAGCAACTCAGCAATACTGAGGATGTCTCTGCTCCACAGAGCCATGGAAGTCAGCCCCTCCCCATCTGACTCATGCTCTCTTCTGACAAGCAAAGAGCCTTAGGACATCTTACCATGGCAAGTGAGCCCAGTAGCTTATTAGTTCTAGCTCTGTATTTTCTAGTTATGTATTTTCATAAAAAAAAATCTTTGGGTTTGGCAGTTGGCTCTTCAACAGTGTTTATTCTGCCTTAAGAGTTTTTGCTTAGAAATTAAGTTACCTGAACAAAGCGGCTTCTTTGCTTCACCACCTCATCTGGTCAGGGTGAATCATTGTAGAGATCAGTATCTTCAAGGAGATGAAAGAAGGGATGCTAAGTTCCACTGAATTAGGCTTGGACTTTTGAGGTAAATCCAAAAGTGCATTTTGTTTAGGAGTACTTTTTCCAATTTTTGAAGATTAAGAAGCAATTGCAGCCCTTAATTAGAAATCAGAGTAGATGCAGAAGAGACTGAAAAGAAACAGGGAAGATGGATGAGAAAATATACATAACTGAGTAGAAGAACTTATCTGCATCTTGAAATGATGTATTTTCAGAAGGCTTTATCACATGCTCCTACAGTCTAAAGAGACAATTTTTAGTTTACAAAGCAAGCTACTAATCAACCAAAAACCCTGCTAAATGGAATTTGCTACTTGTGTGGATCCTCTCCCTGTTTTGTAGGTCAGACATCTTGCTGTAATGTGCTCCTCTATAGTCTATAATTACAGGCTGTCCTCATTCTTACTGACATTTTCAACCTATAATATTCAGTCATAAATTTCAGCTATCTTAGATGCCAAATGATTTTGGTTTTTATTAGCAAGAAGTATGTTTTGTTATGAAGTCATGTGGAATTTGGTGTGTGGCAATTAACCCTCTTGGAATTCATGGAATAGAATCATTGAGATTGGAAAATACTTTTAAGATCATCAAATCCAACCATTAACACAACACTGCGAAGTCCACCACTAAACCATGTCTCTTGGCACCACATCTACTCTTCTTTTACCTATTTCCATGTTTGGTGACTCTACCACTTCCCTGGGCACTCTGTTCCAGCCTGACAACCCTTTCCATGAAGACATTTTTTCATAATAATCAATCCAAACCCCTTCTAGTACAACTTGAGATCATCTCCTTTTATCCCATCACTTGTTACCTGGGAGAAGAGACCAACCCCCATCTAGTTAAAACCTCCTTTCAGGGAGTTGTAGAGAGCCATAAGGTCTCCCCTGAGCCTCCTTTTTTTTAGGCTAAACTCCCCCAGCTCCCTTATCAAACCTGTGCTCCACTAAGTTTGCTCAGGAGCAGGATAAAGTTACTCAAAATTACTGATGTGGATTAATTCCCACAAGTTTGTTAGACTGTTTTGGGGTTTATTTCCAGCTTGTCCTTTCTATCTGCCTTCCAGAGCTCACCTGTTCTGAATTCTAGAGCATGGACGGATTACTGTAGATGTGTAATTTGCAATTCCACCTCGTAGGAATTCACAAATACGCCCAACTCTTCTGTTCATAGAGCTAGTGCACCCTTTGCTTCAGCATTGGTGCATATTGAACTTGTAGATGAGATTGTCTTCTGGGTGAACCTGAGCTCCAGCTATGTAGAAATAAACTCCTTATCAAGCAAATGGTGGAGTGAAGCAGCCTCTGGGGTCCATAAAGACAATGAGTTTGGATTGTATGTGAAGATAAAGCAATACAGAGGCTGCATTTCTGTTCAGTGCTGTGGAACTGCTCAAAAGGAAAACATTTTTTAAAAATGCTGCTGCAATGCTGAAATGATTCTCCACCCTTACTCTGTCTTCTGGTTCTTCAACCCTTTTTTCCTTTCTCATGATCTGTAGTCTTTCTGATATCTATTAACCCTACTCCTACAACACCATCTTCTCACCATAAGAAGATTGTAGTGCCTTGTGAAAACATTTTGCTGTCTTCAGCAAGGAACAACTAGGAAATATCTGTGAAACATATCATCAAAATTAGAGAAAAACACAAAACACTGCCACAAATTGGTGTGAATATTGTAATTTTTAAAATAATGAGTTAGCCTCTCCCTTTCCATCCTTCCATTCTAGTCATCTGACTTACGATTATGGATATCATTGGCTTAGCACCCACTGATTCTATAGAGTAAGAAATATATTGATCACCATGTGAAATCTGAGATAAAATTATAGAAAAATGGACAGCATAATCCCAAAACAGAACCAAGAAGGTGACAAATGCTTATGTATTTGCACCAGTGTAGCTGTTGGGGCTGCCACAGCATATGTAGCCACTGGCTACACTACAACCTGCGTGTTGCCTGTGTCCCTCAAACCCAAATAACTTTAAATTACTGCCTGGATTCCCCAGGAATTACAGCTTTTCCCCCAGATAGGTACCATTTTAAATATTATATATTTATATAATATTTTTATAAATATATTTATAATATATAAATATTTTTAAAAATTCTGTACTTTCTAACTGCAAAGAACATAATAGCTAGTGGCTTTAATTCCCTAACTATGCATTAATAAGAGACAAATTGTTTCACAATAGTCCTGCTGGAATAGAGAGCAAATATTGCTAAATATCCCTTGGTACATTTTAAAAATACAATATATCATCAGGATAAAATTTTGTGATGTGTTGCATAATATTTTAAACTTCTTAATATAATTCCAGTTCATACTTTACATATATATTTTATAATGTTTTTACTATTGTTCAGACACTAAGCTTTTTTTTGACATTTATTAAAATAATTCCGAAAACACTTGCAGAGTTCATTGTGATTAGTCTTGAAAACATCCAGCTGCACTGCTGGATTAAATTAATTTTAAAAAAATTAATTTAACCACACAGCTTCTCAATAAAATGCCCACATAAAGGACAGCAGGTTTTTTATTCCATCACACACCCACTGATATAAACACAATTATTAAGGGTTTTTATTTAAGTGGCCTCTTGCTTCAGAACCTGAAGCACCTCTGATTCTGAGTAACTGCAGTTTCACATAACTATCCTTCAAGTTCTTCAGGATCCCTACCACACCTCATCCAAACATTTACCAGGCTCTGCCACTTCTCATGATGATGAGTGATACACAAGAACAGATCTTTTTTTAATCTTTCAGTCTACACACCAGACTTGCTCCATTTATCTACCTGTGCAGGTAGAAGACAGTTACTAATTAATTAATTAATGCCAAGGATGCAGAATGAGACCAGGCTCTTTGTCACATGTAGCCCATTTATGGACAGCAAGAGTCAGTCTCACGCTGCACACGCTGTCACTGACACTGCAGACATTGGTCCTGATACCTGTGCTCCTGGGGCAGTTGTGATCAGGAACCAGGGATATGTGTTTTATTGCTCTGCAGCTTAAGATGCCTCAGAATGATGCCTGCTTCTGCATAAAAGACAGGCTTCATCAAGTGATTTATTTTTTATACCCTGGAGTTCAGCCAACCAATTCTGGTTATTCCATTACCACAGCACTTCCTTTCCAATTGTTGATTATCCAAGTCCGAAAACAGCATTTTGCTGAATGAAGCTGCGTCTTGAGAAGGGTTAAAAGAAAAGATTACTCAATTCCAATCTCTTCTTTGGAGCCTTTATTTCCTGGTTGTAAAAAAAGTTGTCATAAAATTTTAGAAATTCCTGCTTCAGCCTCTTCATATTTGCCACTGTGAGATTTAAATCATTAAAAGATGTTTCACAGTAGTCATTTTGACAAGGCCAATGCAAATGAAACAAGAAGCCACTCATACTAAAAATAGAAAATTAAAAATATTCAGGAATGCACATAAATTGTAAAGTTGGAAAATGAAGTTATGGCACTTAACAACAATAAAATCAGTAACTCTATCCAGCTATCTACCTAATTTACAATAACACAAGAAAAAAAATGTAGTTTTTACAGTGAACTTACATTTCAAGAAATGCAAATATGCCAAGCTCTTCACCACAACCAGGAGAGTGAGAGTAAATGAAGAAGGAGCGGAGAGCCACCCATTGTCAATGTCTTGGCTGGAAATACAGAAATGTTCTGATAGCATCTGAACCTTGAACAGATGCATCTGTCAGAATTCTGTAATTGCTTCAATTCCCAGCACTAACCACTCCAAATAGAAGTATCAGGAAAAATGACTCACAAGTGATATAATCTTGAAATTTTGCGTGAATATTTCATGTAGAGAAGACAATTTCATGGGGTGGAAGGAGAATAAGCATGCAGTTCTGTTGGTTACCTACTAAGATCTAATTATAGCCTGCAGCCAGAGAAACACACACTGTTTCTCATATCTTCCATGGATAGCTGCTCTCTGGCTCAGGCACAGCGGCTACAGGGCAAGTTGGACAAGACAAAACATTTATGTTCTGCAGTCACCTGTTGTGACCAAAATAACCTTACAGCTGCACCAAGCAGAATCCTCAAAAGGTGAAGGGTTTTGTGTAGTTGGCACTAAAGGGGAAAAAGAAATTCTACTCTAGTCTTAAGATCATCATACCAGTATCTTCATTCACAAGATTCTGCTTTCATCTGTTTCCTTATCTACCATCCTTCTTTCTATTAGCCATTTCAGCTTGTTCTGCACCTTGGTATAGTTCTGACTATGCACTTGCATTAATCTGGTATTAATTTTCAGCAATTGTTGGTTCATGTATATCAGTTTACATTTATTAGTCTTCAGAAGGTTGGTGTTGGTTCCAGTAACTTGAAGACTATTTTTGTATTTGGTCTCTAGCATGAAATACCCAGAAGAGTTAAACACACTTGATCTGTGGAGATTGGACCATAAGGAAAAGGCATTTTTAGCAGAAACAAGGAATATTTATAAACTGAACATAGGAAATCGAGTGCAGATGTATTTAAGAAGTTCAGTCTCCAGCGGTTTAAAACTTGTTGACAGCTGTAACAACCCTTGCTCAAACTGGGGCAAAGAAGCTCCTGCTGTGAACATGTTTTTATAGATATCTATGATTTTTGGATGCTACTGTTGCACCAGAACTAATTTCATTTTTGAGGGAACAACAATCATCGTTGGATGAGACCCATGTTATTACCAAGTAGAAAAACTTGTTTCATCTCTTTAGCTCACAGGGTCTTTATTTTTAGCCTGAACTGACTGATGATGAACCAAAGCCCCATCTTTTAATAGCTTCCAATCTCACCTGCATTTATTCAAAAGTGTCAAACTGGTTTAATCTCATATTACTGAGAAGCTATCAAATGTTTCTCCCCTCTTTAAAATCTACTCCATTTTACCACTGCAAAGATCTCATCTCCTTTAGCTCCATGTGGATGTGATTGGTTTTGGTTATTCTTTCACCAGTTCCTGCTGAAGGTCTGTCATGTTTCATACGTTCCTCACTTTTAAATATTGTTATGCTGTGCTAGACAGACATACTCATATTGTTGCATCGCAACAAGAACACAGTGCAAGAAAAGTCCCTCTGGGAGAAACGGGAGGACTACACGTTAGTGCCCTTGAGGAGTTCAACACTAAAAGAGGAATCTCAGATTAATCTTGGGCTGCATCAAAGGAAGTGTGGCCAGCAGGATGAGGGAAGGGATTCTGCTCCTCTGCTCTAATCTGCTGAGTCCTCACCCGGAGTGCTGTGGGGACCCCAACACAGGAAACGCATAGATCCATTCAAATGAGTCCAGATGAAGGGCACAAAGTTGATCAGAGGAGATGCAGCACCTCTCTTATGAAGACAGGCAAAGAGTGATGAGGTTGTTCAGCCCGGACAAGACTCCGTGGAGACCTTACAGCAGCTCCCAGTAAAGGGGCTACAAGAGAGCCAGAGAGTGACCTTTCACAAGGGCATGGAGTGACAGGACAAGAAGGAATGGCTTCAAACCAAAGGGAAGTAGATGTAGATTAGATATTAGTAAGAAATTCTTTACTGTGAGAGTGGTGAGGCACTGGGACATGCTGCCCAGAGAAGCTGTGGATGCCTGATTCCTGAGAGTGCTCAAGGCTGGGCAGGATGGGGCTTTGAGCGACCTGGTCTAGTGAAAGGTGTCGCTGCCCAATCTTCCAACGTCGCCCCCAACCCAAACCCTTCCATGATTCTCTGATTTTTCCGAGGGGCGTTGCTTTCTTTCGTATTCCCCGAGCGAGGGACCCGACGGTGCCGCCGCCCGGTGCCCTGGGCCTACCAGCGCCCCTCAGCTGCCCCACCCCTCACTCGTCACCACGGCAACCCCGCCCCGCCCTTCGCGTCACATCGCCCGGCGAGCGCAAGCCCCGCCCTCCCCGCGCTCCGATTGGTCGGCGGTCATAGCGCCATCTCGGCATAGCGCCGCCGATTGGCCGGCGCCGCTGAGGCACGGGCGCGCGGTGCCCGCGGGGCGGTGGCGGCCGTTACTCATTAGCATGGCTGCGGGGCCGCCCCTCCCGCGGGCCGCCCTCTCCATTCGCGCCTATTGCCCCTCGTTCTCCCAACACCCTCCATTCCTGCCGCGAGGCGCCGCGGGGCGCCGGGACTGGGTCAAGGAGGGAGGCAGCGGCACCGCATCTTCTCTCCGTGAGGCAGCTGCGGTGTGCCCTGGCGCGGGCAGGTAGAGCAGAGCATCAGCCGCGCCCCCCTGGGCGTGCACCGCCCGCCCCCCGCCCTGCGCGGCGCCGCCGCCTCATCCGCGGGCGTGAGGGCTCCGGCTGCATCGCCGCCGCCAGCGGAGGAGAGTCCCGGCACCGAGCGGGGCTGGGTGCGGCGGAGGGGTGACCCGGGGGGCGGTGGGACGAGCTCCTCCAGCATCGCGTGTCCGGGAGGGGATTCTTGAGAAGACGTTTTATATATTCTTTTTTTCCGGTTTCTGAACCTCTGTCCAGGCTCCTGTGGCAACCTGGCGAGGTGGGGCTTGGTCCTCTGCTGGGGCTCCTTGTTTTTCCACTGAAATCTCCCCACCTTCCACTGGAGCGGAAATCGTTCCTTTTCGGTAGATACATTTTTTCATCCTTTCCTCGAAACCCGATTTGCGCCAGCATCCATCTGCGGTGAAGCTTTGGAGCAACAGGGATCAGTGACCCTCATGATGTGGACCTTTCTGGGTATCGCCTCCTTCATTTACGTGTATAAAAAGTGTGGAGACCTCATGACTTACGCTAATAAGGAGGTGCTGCTCTCCGTGCTGGTGTTTTTCTCGCTCGGCTTGGTGCTGTCGTACAGGTACCACTTCAGGGGCCCCAGGCAGCGGCAGAAGCAGAAGTCACACTTGGGGATGCTCTCTGATGTGCTCTCAGCTTTGCCCCTGGTTGGCTTCTTCTGGTCCAAACCTACCCCGGGATCTCAACAAGTTGAACAGCCCAAATCCAGAAAGGTAAGTTGAGACGTGGCACGTGGAATGCAAGATTCTGCTGCTTTTCCCTATGGAAAAGCCGTCTGCCCTGATGAGGGAAAAGAGCTAAGAAAGGGTTGGACAGGGTTTGTCTTTAGGTGCTGGATGTTTGATTTGTCATATTTTGTGTTATTTTTGGTTGGCAAAGGAAAAGTGGTAGACCAGGGGCTTTCTACCATCAAAACAAGTGTGTTTTAAGAAAGATTTGGAGTAAAGGGTTATTATAGTAGCAGAAAAATATCTTCAATTGCCAGTCTGTTGTAGAGATGAAGGACTGTGAGGAAAGAGAGAAGGCTGTATGTAAATACCTGAAGGGAGGGTTCAAAGAAGGCTGCGCCAAGGTGTTTTCCATCAATGCCTGGTGACAGAAGAAGTGGTGAGCACAGAATGAAACAGAGGACGTTTGCTCTGAGCACAGGAAGCACTGTTTACTGTCAGGGTGACTTAGCAATGAAACATTTCCCAGAGAGGTGAAAGAGTCTCCGTCCTTGGAGGTGTCCAAAAGAGGGCCCAGTCTGCTCTGATCCTGCTTGAACAGGGGCTTTGGATCCCATGATGTCCAGAAACTCTTTCCAGCCACTGCCATTCTCTAACTCTCTGAGAGCTTACTAATATTTATGGATAAAACACTTTTTTTTTATAGAACTGCAGATGTTGTATACTCCTGGAGTTACTGGGAAATGATTGCTGACCTATTGCTTGTACAATAGGTACAGGACTTGCTCAGATAGTCAGGTTGTTCCCTTGAGCCCTTCATGACCCTTGCTATGGGACAAGTGGAGAGCTGTAGGTGGTGTAGGAGGTGTCTGGAGCTTAGCTGGAGTCCTGCCATCCCAGACTATGAACTGGACATAGATATCTGGAACATCTGTGATCAGCACTATTTGGCTACCTTCCTGTGTACTTCTGGGCGTTTTCACATGAGCACTGACTCCATGCACAGAATAACATGAAACTGGTTTTGGCTGCAAGTCAAAGGTTTTTTATTTTTGTTTTCCTCTTAAAGCCTGCATTTACCAATTAGTTTTGTTACCTGAGTTCAGACAGTTAGTTTAGCATTCTTTTGATGTATTGTAGATAAAAACATGACACTAGGCCACTAGAAATTATGGTGTCAGTGTGTTTCACTGATGCAGTCGTGTTTTTACTAATGTCAGCAATGTAGTGCTGAGGCATTTGTGAAAGACTGAATTGAACTCTGATCTACCAGCTGGAGAAATGATTTGCAGCTTTGCACTGGATTTGCCCTTAAAATTATTTTTTACTTCGAAGTGTATGTGATTAAGTGCTGTTGGGAAGGTTCTATAACAGAGCTGGTTTAAGATATCAGTTTCTGTATTAATTGATGTCCAGTCCAATATATGTAAATTCTTAACAGCTTTAAATGTAGATGAATGGTGATTTTGCTTACACTTTTAGATGTTAGATGAGTTTTCATTTCAGGTCCACTTCAAAAAAGCATTTCCCAGGCAGCTGCTTCTGCTGACACTTTTCCATTCTGAATATTACCATAAGTTGCTGTTTTGTTAGTTAGGTAGGTTCACTTAGAATATAATTGAAAAGGAGTATGTTTTCCAGAGAAATAAATTTTCCAGCATATCTAATACTTTTTCCATTGTAAAGTGCTAAGGCCTCCATGCTGGAGTGGTTTACTGGCATGAAGATATTAGTCTTACTTTATGGAACAGCCTTTTTTTACTTCCTTTTATAGCAGCTTTCAGTCCCTCTGGCAGTTTTGTTTGTGGTTTGTCTTCAGTCAGTAGGGCAGGTTTAAGCCAGGGTTGTGATGTTGTTTGCAGTGGTGTTGGTTCTTTTCTCTGCATGTTGTGCTTTTGTTGCCTTTTAGAGTATGACAGATTCAATTTTGGACAAAACTAAACTGCAAGATGTCTTCCAACTACCAATGCATCCTCAGTACCCTGGCTCAGAGTAGAGCTACTCCCAAGTCAGCCTTCTTGACAAGGTTATGGTACAGATCCATTGGCACGTGTAACTTTGTTGCCTTTGTTTTCTAAAGGGTAAAAGAGAAGTGAACTTCTCAGATGCGTATCTGACAGAGACTGCTCCAAATTCAACATTGTCACCCCAATATGATCCAGAAATTATCATTGTGGGATCAGGTGTCCTTGGTTCTTCCTTGGCCACGGTGCTTTCAAGAGATGGAAGGAAGGTGACTGTAATAGAGAGGGATCTGAAGGAACCTGACAGGATAGTTGGAGAACTGCTGCAACCTGGAGGATTTAATGCTCTTCGGGACTTGGGTCTTGAAGGTGGGTACATTTCAAGATGTAAATAGATCTGTAACACAAGAGTTACTACACTAAGCAATGTATTTAGTAAAAGCATGCCTACAGGAAAAATTCAGAAATATATTATCTGCATTTAACATTTGAGTTAAAATTGCTTGTGTATTTCCAGTTTGCTATTTTGAAAATACTCTTCTTTCAACATGTATATTTTACTTATGAAAATTGGACCCTATATAAAGAAATGCCTGTAATAAATAATTAGGCTTTTTAAAGACTTGTTTTGACTCATTTCTTTGCTTATGTCTTGCAGATTCGGTAGAAGGTATTGATTCACAAATAGTAAATGGTTACATAATTCATGACCTAGAGACCAAGTTGGAGGTTGAGATTCCTTATCCAACATCTGAAGATGGACGAGTGGCCAGTGGAAGATCTTTTCATCATGGCCAGTTTATCATGGGTCTCCGAAGGGCAGCTATGGCAGAGCCCAAGTGAGTCATGTTGTGGACAGCACAGTTGGGATCCAGAGATTCAGAAGTATTGTTCCCATCATTTCCGTGAGATTCCTTAACCATTCCCAACATGGAGGGCTGTGATGAACAAGAGTGAGAGAAACTAGCAGCTGTAATTACTCATTCTGCTCTCTGTAGATAAGTTCATATGTTACATACACATCATATATATCACCATTTGTGACAACTTAATCTTTAAGGGAGTATGGGCTTTAAATATTAGGCAAGGTATTTGCCAATCTGTGTGAAAGAACAGTTCACAGGTGAAGCATTGATTCTCTTCTGCTGATTCTTGGGTTTGGCATTTTACCAGAAGCAGTGATCTCTTCTTGGTGAGCAGTGCACAGAACTTCTTTGGACAAGGCATGAGTGGCAAATCTGGCACGATTTCTTAGATCACAGAATAGTTTGGGTTAGAAGGGATTACCTTTAAAGGTCATGCAGTCCAACCCTCCTGCACTGGGCAGTAGCATTTCCACTGATGTTATCAGTGATGATAGAAATAAAGCATTTACATTTGTATGTTGTTTTGCTTTCTTTTTGGACACGAAGTGAGCCAAAGTAACTAAAAAGTAGCATTAGATGGAAATAGTTCTTTCCAGTTAATAATTTGTATGTTTCAGAATCTTAAATACAACTTCTTTTCATAATGAAAAGAAAAAATGTGTGTTTTCTCTTAACTGTTTTCTTCTATAAAAGATATGAGAAGTGAACTTTTATTGAAATAGAATAGATTCTAGGTGCTGCTTTCTGTGTGTGTGGTTTGTTTTTTGTATTGTCTTTTTCCCCTCCCTAAATAATTTTTTCCCCTAAAAATACCATAATGCCATATATCCCAAGAGACATATGGCATTATCATATTTTTACCTAACAACTTTATTCTGAGCTTTCTCCTTTCGTATTTGTTATATCATATGAAATTACTAAAAGTGTCAGTAAAGATAGCAGCTCTGTAGTACAGTTAAAATTAGTGGTGACAGTGTTCACTAGCTCTCAAATCTAAAGCCTTGTTGAGGCTCTAAGTTGAATTAAATTTGGGTATCTAAGTGCACCACTTGTGGGAAAAACTCCAGTAGCTGTACAGTCTTTGAAGCAAAAATCATGTTTGTAACCAATTAAATTCTTTCCCATTTTCCACACACTTTTGAATGTTTGTTTTGTGTATGCTTGCTTGCTATTTAATATGTGGCATAGTAAACTGCATGTTTATGTGTAGTGAAAGAATTCTTAGTAGTGCCAGGAGATTTTGGGTTTTATCACAAAGCTTTTAAAGCTATAGAGGATAGTTATTACTGATTAGTATATCTTCTTCATAAGCCCTAGGCAATATGAATGTATTTCAGGTAAGTTATTTTTGCAGCAGAAAGAGGTAGGGCATCATTGGTTTATAATAATAAACGAATTATATATAATTATGAACTCACTTATAGTGGATGAGAATAAGAAGAAAAAGTGAGCACTCAAGCAGGTAACTGAAATGACAGCTATAAAAGAAACTTAGAGCTGGTAGGATTTTCAGGACTCTGATTCCCTGGCATGCTGCTGCAGTCCCTTGCTGTTGAGGTTTCTGTTGTGTGCTCACTCATAACCATTCATATTTTGATACAGCCAGTGTGCCTGTTGCCTGGCAAATTAAGGCAGTCACAATCTGCTCTGAAATGTCTGTGCTGAATCCCAAGGGAAAAAGACATTAACTGAACTGCTTGTATTCCTTCTAAGAGCCTAAAATAACAAGCTGTTGTATTCCCCCATGCACCTTTAGCTCAGTTCTTAAAGCTGTGGAATTCCATCTGGATATGAAATATTTCTGAGACAGACAGAGTGTCCCATTTTGAGCAGCTGAAGTGTTGTGATCAGGTCTAACAGCTCAAACCCAACAAAGAATATAGGTTTACAGAGATTTCATTCCTGAACTCAAAATGGCTCTGGTTGGGAGATAGAAGCAAGGGATGCTCCACTTGAACATAAGTGTTAGCAGAGCTTTAAAAGCAAAACCAGAAAAAAGACAAAACTCTACCCTGAATTTCTGAGGTAACAAGCTAGGTATGTGTGTCCTAAACAGTTTAGGTTAGTTTGGACTGCTCTGAGAATTATGTGCCTGACTTTTATCTAGTGTTATGTTAAAGGTTTAAGTGCTGCTGATCCTGTTCTTTAATTTTCCTTGGAGTTAGGTCTCACCTGCACTGTCAGTGATTCCTAACTTTTAGCAGGGCTGACTCAGTCAGCTCCCTGATTTCTGACCGATACTAGGTGTGAAAGTCCTCTCAGCATCTTTTACAGAGCCATGGGACACAGCTGGGGACTCTACTAAGTGGCAGGGTGTTTATGATAAATAGTACAGTTTTTAGAATATTCAGTTATCAAACCAAAGGTAGTGTCAAAGTGAAATTTATGACCAACAATTTTGACAGTTAATGTGGCTTCAGAAAGTATTCCAGAACCCTTTTTTTTTAAAAAAAAAAAAAAAATTTAAACTGTGTTGACAGAGATAACATTGTTGAAAATTTGGGTTTTTTTCTGTGTCTAGTGCCTTGAAATGCTGGTATCATTAATCCTCTTCTATTTTAACCCCTCTGTTTCATTTCAGTGCAAAATTCATTGAAGGGACTGTGTTACAGTTACTTGAGGAAGATGACTGTGTTGTGGGTGTTCAGTACAAGGACAAAGAAACTGGAGACACTAAGGTAAGAGTTTTCTGTTACAATCTTTGCTAAACTGTTGAGAAAATTAAGTATTGCTTTATATGTATAATTTTTTAAAAGCTTGTATTTCGGAGCACTAGTACAGAAATAATGTAGTTATCGAGCAAGCAAAAGATTTAACAAAGGGAGATTGTTTTCTAGGGCATACAGTCTGGGAATATGGGAATACTTGTTATAATTTCTTACAAAGCTTTTGCTTCCAGTTTCTGTGGAGAATTCAGTTCATTATTTATTTCATTATTCATATGTCTGGAGTTTAAAATCTTTCAAGAGTTCCTGGTGAAAAAAACAACATATTAAGATTTGTGCTTCAGCTGTGTGTAGTGGTCTGCATTTCCACATATACTTCCACCATCTAGTGAAAAACTGAAAAACTGAAAAAGTTTAGGAAATGCCAGTCTGGATAGAACCCCTGTACTGAAGTTCTGGATATGCTGCATATTCTCCAGGAAAACCAAATTTGTAATCTTTTTGGACTTCGAAGTTCCTTTGTTGCCTAAAGTTATGTAGATGTACTCAGACAGGAATCTCCTGTCTATGCCCTGCTCCCCTCTAGATGGAGAAAGTTCCTGAGTAGCTGGAACATCCTGCTCTGAGGATTATTAACATCTTTGCATCTCTAAGTCATTTAGAAATGGGACTGGTGACATAAAACTATATAGGAGAGAGCCTTTTAAAAGTACTTGCCAAAGCTGTAGGGGAGCAACCTGGTTTTAAACTGTCCTCAGGCAAGTGTCATTTCAGCCCACTTGACAACTAAGTGCTGCAAGAGAACAGAGAAGTAACAACATTCTTGACCCCTCTTGAGGTTAGCTGGAGGAGGAGTGAATTCCAAGTCCTGTTCCTTGGTCTGTCTTGCCTCTCATGTAATCTGAATGAAACTATTAGGAAATCCACTCTAGGAGAATAAGCCACTGAATTACAGGTATGGGAAAGACAGGGAGTTTGGAGAGGAGGAGGAGGATTTTTTGCAGGGTGAAGGGTGTTTGTTGGGGTTTATTTCCCAAATTCAATTGGCTTTATCATCCAGCAATGTAGAAGGGTGGTTTTGTTTTATTTTGTTTGAGGGGTAGAAGGGGAACATGCATATTTTGAGTTCTGTTTTTAAGTTTCACACTCTAAGCTTCACACACATCTATGGATGTTGTCCTAATTTTAAGTGTGACTTATTTGACCAGCAGGATGCTATAGCCTGCATCTTTCCTGAAAGTCTGGGTATTGTTCTAAAGGCCTTAAGTTTCCTGTCTGTATACTTAAATATAATCAAAGTAAATCAAAGTCATGTTTTGCTCTGGACGCTGAAGTTCTGTGGCTGGAAAGAGCTGTTTGATTTGCTGGCTTAGATCTCCTTTGATTTTAGAAATCTAGTATATAAGAAATTTCCTTTAAACATTTCTATTTACTATGTCTCCCTTACATGTTAGTTTTTACAGCTAGGAAGCTCTTAGCTGAATAAAAACCCCAAACTCAAGCCTGTTTACATCCCTTGGCCTGCATTTATAAAGAAAGGACACTGGTCTGTGTTGTGTGTTTTCTGTTCTTTCCATCCTACATTCTCCACCACATTACCTCTGAGATTTTTATTCTGTTAAATGAGGTTCAAATTAGCCAGTATGCTGAAGGTCCACTTATAACATTTTCTGAAACCAGGCAACTGAGTAGACTCAAAATTTATTGTGTTGACTGTGGAAAAGTTGTAGCATAAATGTTCCACTCATTAGACAGCCGGAAACTGATATGGACAGGTGACTTTGGTCTAATTGCAGGAATAATTAGAGCTTGCAGTCATCCAAGCTAGGAATCCATAGGAAAGGGGTTTTGTTAACTCTACTCAGGAGCTCACTTCTATAAGCAGACACCATAAAACACGTTTTACCTTACTTAATCTACTCTCATCTGATTTTGTCCAGCTTCCCTTCACACATCAAAAGATGTTAAAGTTCGTGTGACCAAGTTGAGTCAACTTGATGATTCTTGTTATTCCCCCTCAATTCAGAATATTCTATGATTTTATGAGTTGCCACAGTGTTGGTGGCAACTGGTCACAGAGGAGCTCACAGAGTGACTCACCCATACAATAGTAAAAGATTTCCTAGGAGTACCAATGAAACATAGTGTGCTTTTTTTTGACTCACTTACAAACTGAAAGCTTAAAAGGATAAATACTTTTTACTGCTTATGCAAGCATATGAAATCACTGGAAGCTAAGGACTAATGCTTGTTGTAAATCTATTGCCAGTTGAAGTTCAGTCACTGAATATATTGACACAGAGAAAGCTGTAGGAAGAAGGAAACACCTACCTTTAAATGCTTCCTAGTATAATAATGTTGTTATAGGACAATAAAAGTAAAGGCATAAAAATATATTTTAGTAATTGGAATTATTTGCTTATGTTTGAGAACGATGTATGTGTTAAACATTAAGAATTTATACAGACCTTCAGGCTGAACCTGAACAGTTTACTCAGATTAGTATTTTGTCCATATATATATTATTAGTTAATAGTTCCTAAGCAGACTTGAAGCTGCTCAGAGTTTCCTGCTTGGTCTTTTAAAGAAGAGCCTATGTGCTTACAGCTTGTCAGTTTGTCATACTTTGATTTGGTTTTCTTTAGCTGCTTATGCGTAGTTCTTTAATTTGAAATTCTTCTTTATTTTCTTTTTTTTTCTTCTGAAGAGCATTACAGCCTGAAGGGAGCAAATATTCTTCTTTATTGTATTTTTTTTAATCCAAGTTTCTACACAGTTCCCATAGCTGTATTTTCTGAATGCACATCTAAAAAAGATGGAGTATATTGTTAGATCAGCTTGTGTAGCAAATAGAGAAGTGTGAATACAAAGAAGGTAAACCCCACAGTGTTTCTTAATACATATATTGTTAATATGGCCTGTGATCCTCTTAGATGTTTATTGTGTTCTAAAGCATCTAATTTACAATTGGAAAGGAGATCTTGGGAATTGCTTCTCATTGTTCTGAAGCAAAATTAAGTGTCACATCTTTATTTTTAATTTACACTGCAGGAACTTCATGCTCCACTTACAGTTGTAGCTGATGGACTTTTCTCCAAATTCAGGAAAAACTTGGTATCCAACAAAGTTACTGTTTCATCCCATTTTGTTGGTTGCATTTTGAAGGTAACTTTTATGTATAATACTATATAAATCACTATGCTTCTGCTTTGTAATGTGGGTCTGAATTCCACTAAATATGTTGCTGTTCATTTCCTTTTCCAACAGAATCAATTAGAATTGTGCTTTTAGGTGTTTATCCAGCTGTTTTGTCAGTTTCTGTGTCCCTTTGAAGTGCTTGGAAATTTTGTTCTGTTTTTAACTCTTAAAGTGTTGATGTATCTTTGGTCCCAGCTTTAGGATAGTTGAACTTCTTACTGTGCCAGACTTAACATATTAGGTACAGTTACAGATCAGATTTTCAATTCTTAAACACTTTTATGTATCTCTGAGCCTGATTTGGCTTTGTTTTTTTGTTTTTTAAAGTGGATATTGTTGTTAAAAGTTGGATATAGTTGAACAAGAGAGTGTTTAAGAAAATGGCTGCTTAGCTATGTTAAACTGAACTCTGGACTCACTAAACCAGTTCATAGAATAATTTATTTTTTTTTTTTGTAAGAAAAAGTGTTTCAGGATCTTACAGCACACATACCACTGCTTTATATTAGTGCTACATCTTATTTAGCACTACATTCTGGATCAGAAGTAGGCACCATTGTAAACCTGGAACCCAATAGGTAAAATTGTTTCCCTGGACACAGATGTTTTGAAAGCTTGATGTTGAGATACTGGTACCTATGATGGTGACACTTTTTTTTTTTTTTTTTTTTTTTTTTTTTTTTTTTTTTTTGCAATAGTTACAGTATTTGTTTAGGGAGTAAAAATCTTAGGTTTTAGATCATCCTACAAGCTGTGAGCCAAACCACCTATGTTTTCTACTCCAGAGGGGTTCCCAAACTGTGCTCCTGCCTGAAGGTGGGGTACCTTGTAACCAGGTACATATTTGCCTTCAGGACCTATAAACTTCAAGAGAGAAGGCGGTGTCCTGGTTTTGGACTGGGAATCTGGGTTGGTAGCTGGGTGGAGAATCCAGGTAGAAATCCTGTCTGGATCTTTCACTCTGTGTCTGCTGCATTAACTGATGCATTAACAGCAAAAATAATGAAGGGAGAATGAACCAAAGCTAACAGAATTTTCACTAGACTGGGAACAGTGACTGGTAGCAACTTAAGTACTTTTTGAGTCTCTAATCCAGTTAACACTGCCCAAGTTTGTCTACTTTTGCAATCTCCTTTAAGACCTCACAAGACCCTATGATTCTACTTCTGTTGGTGTCTCCAAGTAATTATATTTAGATTAGTTGATTTCTTTCCCTCCTATCTCTTTCTTTATGAAAACAAAACAAAATGATCTTACTGAAAACTACTACATTGATTATGTTATTGGTTTTCAATGGCATATGTTAAATAGTGGTGAGGTATTCAAATGAAATGGATAAGTTAGTGATTCTAATAAATACTAAAATGTATTGGCAAAAGAATTGTTGCTACACTAAAATTCAGAACTTTCTTTTTGAAAGCACTTCTCCATTTAAGAGAAGAATAACACAAACTTAATATGATATAGGATTTTATTTAAGTGTTTTAGAAAATTACTTTGTCTGTCTGATGTTTAATATCCTTTCATTAATCAGTCTCAATCTTTCTTCCCCTTCCTTCTTTTTTAAGGATGCATCACAGTTTAAACCTAATTATGCCGAACTTGTTTTAGCTAAAACGAGTCCAGTGCTAATCTATAAGATTTCTTCAACTGAAACACGGGTCCTTGTTGATATTCGAGGGGAAATGCCAAAAAATTTAAAAGAGTACATGATTGAGACCATTCATCCACAACTACCTGGTAAGTCTGGAAAGATTTGTAGAGAATTGTGACATTTAAATATGTAAAAAAAAAAAAGAGACACATTTCATTGAATTCATAAAATTCAATGAAATGTGAAATGTGTGGCTTTTTCCATATATAATATACATACTTGCATAATATACAGTGCAGAGGTACTGTTTCAGAAGCCATTCGCCCTTCTTTGGTTCCATGCCACACAACACACACAAGTTTGTTCTGCTCACATCTGTGGGGTCAGCAATTCAGAAGGATTGTATAAAGCTCTGGGGCACCCAGCACAGGAAGGACATTGACTTGTTGGAATGAGTGCAGAGGAAGCCACCAAGTTGACCAGAGGGATGGATGGCTCTTCTATGAGAAGAGGTTGAGAGAGTCAGTCGGCTTTGTTCAGTCTGGAAAAAAAGAAGGCTTTTGGGGCAGGACTATTGACAAGAGCATCAGTGGCAGGACAAGGAGAAATGGATTCAAATAGAGAGTAGGTTTAGATTAGATATTAGGAACAAATTATTTTCTGGGAGGGTGATGAGGCACTAAAACAGGTTGCTCAGGGAACCTGAGGTGCCACATCCCTGGAGATGTCTAAGGCCAAGTTGGATGGGACTCTGAGCAGTCTGGTCTAGGGGAAATGTCTCTGCCCATAGCAGGGGGGTTGGCCCTACATGATCTTCAAGGTCCCATTCCACCCCCCACCATTTTATGACTCTCTAATATCTCTAAAAAGAGATTAAAATGGATTGTGTAGAAATTGTGTCTTTGTCTAAATACTGTAACCAAGATATTTGGTTGTTGCAGATCACTTAAAGGAACCATTCTTAATAGCAGTTCAGAATGATCGTTTAAGGACTATGCCAGCCAGCTTCTTGCCTCCTTCAGCTGTAAACAAGAAAGGTGGGTATTATGAAATAAAAGGAAGAAAAAAAGTATAAGCATCTTCTGGGACATAGGATTTTATTGTCTTAGATGTATGTTTGTTGTTCAGTACAACTGTCTCATAAATCTTCTATAAAAAACATTATTTTGAAAATGTGTACCTTGGGCATAATTTAACTGGAATGTTTACATTACCAGATGTTAACTCAATGCCTGCTTTATCTGTAAGTTTAATTTACTCAGTTGCTCCAGCTTATACAAGTGTGGCCTTTCAAAGAAAAAAATATTAAAAATGAAAGAAATTAACTTTGACACATTAACATGCACACCTATCCAGAAAAAATAGTTTGACCTTGATTATCTTAAGGCTGTTTTTAGCCTTTTAACTTAAAGACATACTTTGTGGTTTTTTGTTTTTAATTTCTAGTTACACATCTTATTTTCTGGTGGGAATGAATTCTAAGTAATTTTCATGGTTTTTTTAGAGGATTTAAATTTTAAGATTTCTTAACGGTTGTGCAGTAGCCTATTGTTTTTTCTCTTCTACCTAGGTGTTCTTCTTTTAGGAGATGCATATAATATAAGACACCCTCTTACTGGTGGAGGAATGAGTGTTATTTTAAATGATGTTAAAATATGGAGAAGTTTGCTCCAGGATATCCCAGACCTTTATGAAGATTCTGATGTTCTTAAGGTGATTCTTTATTTTGGACTTACTTTAGACAGCTTCTGCTGCAGTTTGGTGACACACTTCTAAGTTTTATGCAATTCAGGGACAAGTAAGTTATTGGTGAGGCATAGCAGTTTTCAAAGTTTTGGCTAGAATAATCAGATATCGGGCATTGACCAGTGGAGCTGTGGTCTGTAACTGCTGTGCTGTGTGCCAAGAGGTAGTTTCAAAACTTTTCACACTGACCTGCTGTGTTTTACTTAAGGAGATTGATGTGTTGTGTCTAGCCAGGATGTTTTGCTAGGATAACCTGATATTCCCATTTTAATAGGGTATTTTTAACCAGAGTGATCCTAAATGTGGTGGGTTTGAACCATTACACTTACGTGAGTGGAACTTTTACAATAATGAGCTTGTGTACTCAGTCTTTCAAGAGACATCTCAGCCTCCACTGGCCTCTTGCCTGCTGCGTTAATCTGAGTAGTAAGTTAGAAGGGATCCTTCTTTCCCAGAATCTGCTCCATCAGTGTTCATGCAAGGTTTATTTTTTCAGTGATAGTCCCAAAATTCTGATGAGTAGATAGTAAGATTTCTTATTTATTTCTTTACTGCTTTTAATGGGGTTAGGCATATTGTCTTGGCTAAATTACAGATAGTATAATTGTAGAC
Organism: Parus major; assembly: GCF_001522545.3. NCBI lineage: Eukaryota > Metazoa > Chordata > Aves > Passeriformes > Paridae > Parus > Parus major. The sequence goes on from NC_031769.1 coordinate 139,928,701, forward strand.
CACAAGCAGATGATTCAAAAAGTGTATTTGAAAATTGAGAAGCACTAGAAAGAACCCTGAATGTCAGGATAGTTCAAGACTTACCTGACCACATGCAGATGCTTTTAGGGCAGCTAGCCACCTCAGACTCCAGTCATTTCCTATTCATTACCAGTCAGTTGAGGGAACTAGCTGATAGCTGAGCATTATCCTTCAAGTTTCAGCTGTATCCCAGACATCTACTGTAGGATAAGATGAAACATGCTCTGGAACTACCCTTTTCCCCTTATATTTAAGGTAAGGGGAGCTTGCATAACTGGTTCAGCAAGTTTCTAACATCCCTTAATGACCTAGCTTGTAATCAATGTAGCATATCACTAAATCCCTTCTGCATGTCCCATGAACATGACTCTTGCCACGTCACCTTGTTGGGAATCTTCTGAATGTTCCTTTGTATTTATTTTTATTTTTTATTTTTATTTTATATTTATTTTTTTATTTTATTTTTTTTCAGGCAAAAAGAACATTTTATTGGTCAAGAAAAAAATCTCATTCTTTTGTAGTGAATGTTCTTGCCCAGGCACTTTATGAACTCTTTGCTGCCACAGATGGTAAATATATCTTAAAGATAACCTCTGATTAATTATAACTTGGTAAATAAAAATGACTGGGAAGGGGATGTCCATGTCCCTGTGTGTGTACATATATATATATATATATATATATACACATATGTATTGTTACATATTAAAAATATATCAATCAAAGAATTTTAATAAGTTTTCTTGTGTTCTCTGCTTAGTTTTTTAGACAGAATTTTAGCAATGTGAAGGCAACTCTGGAGTTAGGACAAATAACTAAACAAAGAAAAACTCCAAAACAAAGAAAACAATAGTCAATTAATGCAAAAATATGTAGATATTATGTAAGACTATCCTTTGTATTGAAAAAAAAAGCTTAAAATCCAGCTGAATTTGGCAGAATGACAGCTACCAAAGTCCTGTATTTAATGTCATTATTGTGTATGCAGAAAAATGTTTCCATATGTGTTGATTATATTTGTTTTATTAATTTTAATTAATTTTTTAGATTCCTTGCATCAGCTAAAGAAAGCCTGTTTCCATTACTTCAGACTTGGAGGAGAATGTGTCTCAGGTCCCGTTGGATTGCTCTCAGTGTAAGTTCACTGTGTTGGCAGTGGTTATTGTGTGCCCCTGAGGGATCTGCTTTGCTCCCCGTCAGGTGGCTCAACACAGGGAGGATGGTCCACACATCAGCCTAGATTTTAAGATTATACTAAAGGTTGGGGGTTTATTAGAAACTGTGTCTCTTAAGTCCTGACTCATCGGGGTTTTTTCTGTGTAACAAAGGCCACTTAAAGCTGGTGGCTCATAGTGTAGGTGGCACAGGAGTTTGAATAAGGTAGAGGAGTCCAGACCAGCAGAGCAGCTGGTGGAGGTGTTTCCTACTTGAGAAGCTGAGAGTAGTGTTGGGTGAGGCCTCCCATAAAAAGCTGTAAGGAGCAGGAAAGTCTCTAGCAATGAAGGTATTTGAATTACCCCTCAGAAACTTGTGAATGCACAGTAAATCCTACTACTCTGAACATAGGAGAATGCATGCTTTTATATTTCTCTCCTTTTGGACTGAGAGCTAAAACTCAAAGGGTATTTAAAATATTCCTCTGGGGTAGATAAGGTAGACAAAGAGTACTATAAATGAGGAGAAAGCAGCAGTATATGTTGGCTGTGCTGTAGAAGGGAATGCAGAGTGTGGAGCAGCCCAGGAGAACCAAGTTTGTATTTTTCAGTTGAGTTGGCATGACCAGATTGCCTAAATCAGTCGAGGGTGTGTGTTCCTGAGTAGAGCTCTGTATTTGTAAAATGGAAAATTTTCAGTTCTTTCTGATTCTGTTTATTTACTAGTTTTATCTGTTTGTTTTTAATGCAGGTTATCTCCTAAACCAATGGTACTGATTGGCCACTTCTTTGCTGTGGCCTTGTATGCCGTTTATTTTTGCTTTAAATCAGAGTCCTGGATCACCACGCCTCGAGCAGTTTTCAGTAGTGGAGCTATTCTTTACCGGAGCTGCTCTATAATATTTCCACTTATTTACTCTGAAATGAAGTATTTAGTCTACTAAAATCCAGAGGAAAATGACTGGAGGAAGAAAGCATGAAAATCACAATGCCTTCAAAATCTTTGGACGTGTACTATTTAATATTGTATTATGTTCTCCTCAAAATGCAATTTCCTTGATAAGGTTTTAACTTAATTTTGGTTTTGTGGTTATATACATATATATTATATGTAAATATTTTTTTCTTTGCAATTTAAGTTCAAAAAGGAGTTAGCTGTTTACAAGGACCATAATTAAGTGTTGATGTGGTAGATAATTGCCAGTTTTGACAGAATTTCTTTCCTTGCTTTATGCATTGCTGAGTGCACCACTAATATTAATAAACTGAGAAGTGAAAACTGTAAACCATATGCTGCTATTATCCTTCATGCTTTTTTCTGTTCAATAGTTCCATAGACTTTATTACTGTGAAATACTATAACATTCTTGATTTGGTTATTTCATTAGAATTTGCATCATTTCTGTTTCAATTGCATCTAAGATACAGGTCTGTTGACTCTTAAAAGGACACTGTAAACTATGTCAGATCTTGATGTGTCACTATATCTTTAATTTCAGTAACTGTTGCAAGTGCCATGTTGCTCTTCTGAATTCCTTCTTTACACCAGAATTCATTTTAACAAGTAATGACCACATACTTTCTTTGTTGGCTACTGCAATGCACTCAGGTAGTGAAAGCACATGTTTTTGAAAATTCCTTCCTATCTCATTTTCTTTTAAAACTTTGAAAATATGGGGTTGTTTTGCTTGGTGTTTGTGCAACTGAGGTTTAGCACTGCCATGAACTGAAGCACAGCAACAAACTGTATCCACTGAAACAAATTAAGTCCAGGCTATTCCCAGTAGACAGCAATCTTTAATATTCCTTCAAAAATTAATGAAAAGCACCATGAAAGTGTCCTTTTAATACTTGGAGTGTGGTGGGATTATTTTTCCTGTAGGAATTACTGCATGCTACTAAAGAGTTCATATCTATTCCTATTGGTCACTATTCCTCTCAGTGTTCTTGTTATCAGTGTGATTTCCTTTGCTCTTGTGCATCTGCATTTTCTCTACCTTTCCTATGATTGGTTTGGGTATCACTGTATGGCTCTGCTCTTTTGGCTTGCCTAAACAATCACATGTGGGTGCAGCCAACAGTCTGGAGAGTAATAACAGGTTTTGTTCTTCTGTACTGGTGAAACTGTGACTCTACCTTGAAAATGACAGATTGCATAAGCTGTGTATAAACATTCATTTTATCTTGGACTGTGAAAAAAAAATCTGTGGAGAGACTTTATTTAGTGTTTATTTGATGGGTATTTCAAATGACCTCTTCTTTTCCAGAAGCAAAAGTATGTATATTTTTCTAACCATGATCACTTTTGATACCCTCTTGAAATTACACCATCATGAATATGTCTATGTTGAAACTTTAGGGTAAAGTACTAATATTTTCAATTATCATTATATATGGTAACTAAATTATGCCCCTTTAAGGGTACACAAAGTTTGCAGAATTTATACAAGTGTTTTCAAAATTTGTGACAATTTTGAAAATATTGATTAATTTTACATGTTTTATTTTTTTATATTATTTGCAGTCAGTCTCTTTAAAATCATGGATAAAGAGTCCTGAGCCAAATACGCATCCTCAGCTTACGTAAATAAAAAGTTATATCTGTAGATTATTTTTGTTGTGTGTTTCTGGTTAAAGAGTTTTGTTAAATTCTGATTTATATGCTTAAATTTACATATATATGTAAGGAGTTTTTTCCTTTCTTGTCCTGAATTCAGTGCCTGGTTAAGTGTCTTGATGATCAGGGTAGCAATCACTTACTGGAAATTGCTGGGGGAGAGACAAATGTTGTGTGTACGTGTGTGTAAGAGGGGTCAGCCTAAAAATATGACCATGAAATGGCTATGTGCCTTGTCCTCAGGACAAGAGGAGGGCTTACTTTGAAATATCAAACAGAGTGGGATTGTTGGGACACAGGGCAACACAGGATTGGGCTTCTGGCTGCGATTACTGATGAGCTGGTCTTTAGTAGTGTTGGCTGGGTGCCTACTGCAGCTGGTGGTGGCCCACCAGCTGTGCCCCAGAAAAGAGCTGCAGAGAAGAATTTCCAGCTGCTTTCTGTAGTCCATGACTACAGTTATTTTCTCATGGATACAGAGGGGTGAAGAAGAAGTCATGAAAAAAGCAGTTCTTGAGTCAGCTGAGACTAAGAAGAGTGAAACTGGCAGTGAGTAATGTCCATAGGTAAAATGGCCAAAAATGGAATCCAACAGCACCTAGTGTTAAGTATGCAGAAGTGGTCTGTAAGAATCCTGATTTTCATTCTCTACATCTATATGCCACAAATAAATCAACATGTGAGGATGGTTTTGTCACAGGCATGGTTTAGAATCTGCGAGGAGCAGAATGCAGGCATATTTGATGCAACTTCCAAATTGTCTATCTATTTTCTAATTCTGAAGAGGTTAATTCAAAGGATTTCTACACTGCAACATTTAATGGCAATAATGTGCTGTTAAGTGAGTGTTTGGGCACAAGGAGATTTGAGTTGTGTGGTTATCCCTCTGTTCCAGGACTGGTGCAGCTGCTGCTGCTGGAGAGAGTAGAGGGAGGAAAAGAAGTAGCTACATAGTGGTGAGTTTGTGATGTTCACATGATGCAGGAGTATGAAAACGTGCTTGTAGTGGAAAGAGGAGACAGTATCATGAAATCATAGAATCCAGAGAACATAACTCTGGAAAAGACTGCCAACATCAAGCCCAAGCTTTGACTGAACACCACCGTGTCATCTAAACCATAGCACTAATTGCCATGTTCCCTTGTTTCTTGAGCACTTTCAGGGGTGGTTAGTCCATGCATGCCTGAGCAGCCCATTCCAATGTATAACCACCTTTCCAGTGAAGAAACTCTTCCTCATACACAGCATGAACTGCACCTGGCACAGCCTGAATCCATTTCCTCTTGTCCTATCGCTGATTGCCTGGGAGAGGAGACAGACCCTGACCTGGCTACAACCTCCTTTCAGGCAGTTGTAGAGAATGATAAGGATCCTCCTGAGCCTCCTTTTCTCCAGGCTGAACACCCCCAGCTCCCTCAGCTGCTCCTCTGTGCTCCAGACATTTACCCCGCTCCATTGTCTTTCTCTGGGCCTGCTCCAGCACCTCAGTGTCCTTCATGTAGTCAGGGGCCGGAGACTGGACACAGGATTCAGCTGCTGCACTGCAGAAGGGGTAGATGGGAAAGGTGTGTGGAGCATGCTACCTGTACTGGCTTTCCATGTATAAACTGTGACCTTTGCTACTTCAAAGGCTGCTCACATCCCCTAAAACCTATGTGTTGGTGTTTGCTGTAATGATGTTGATGCTCATGGGTTGATTTGTGTCAGTAGGGTATTAATTTACTGCTGGGTCATAGTCCTTGTACAAACTGCTCTCTGAAACCAGCTTGTGTATTCTGGACAAAAGTGAAATCCATCCAATCCAGAATAAATATGGGCAGTTAATAAATTATTCATCCTGAAATTCTGCTTGCACAGCATGACAGTACTACATGGAAAATAGTGTCAGCAGTTCCTGAATTGTTCCCTGTGAAGCTCCAAAGAGCTGCACAAGCTCCTGTGCTGTGCAGACTGAACAGAGGCATGACACAGTTTGCTGAGACAAAATTGTTCAAGGTACTGACACTAAAAGCTGACAAGGTACTTTAAATGATAACTGAAATCCACTGTTAATATAAGCAAAGTAACATAAATAAGAAAAATAATCCTGATCATAGAATAATTTATTTTGGAAGGAATATTTAAATATCACTCCAAGGCCACTGCAATGAGCAAGGACAGCTAGATGAGGTTAACCAGAACCTTCCCCAGACCTGAAAGTGTGCAGGGTTGGGTATCTACTCTCTCTGTGGAGTGTTTCAACACCCTCATTGTAAACACTTCGTATTGCTAGTATAAATCAACCCTTTTTCAGTTTAAAACCATATTCCCTTGTCCTACTGCAACAGATCCTGCTGAAATTTGTCCCCATCCTTCTTATAGAATACCATCAAGTACTGGAAGGCCTCAATAAGGTCTCCCTGGAGCCTTCTCTTTTCCAGGCTGAACAACTTTCTTAGCCTGTTTTCATCAGACTGACTTCATCCTCTAATCATGTTCCAGGCCCTCCTCTGGCCCTGCTTTAACAGGTCTGTGTTGTCCTTCCTGCTCTGGGCATCCCAGAGCTGGATGCAGTTCTCTAGGGAGGGTCTCACAAGAGCAGAGCAAAGCGGGGCAATCACCTCCCTTGCCCTGCTGGCCCTGTCTGCTTTTGATGCAACCCAGGATACAACTGGCTTTCTGGCTGTGAGTGCACACTGCTGGGTCATGGCCAGACTCCCATCTACCAGCACCCCCAAGCCCTTGGCAGGGCTGCTCTTGAGCCATTTGTTCCCCAGCCTTTATACATATTGGGAATTTCCTCAATACATATGCAGGACCTTGCATTTGGCCTTGTTGAACCTCATAAGGTTTCCATGGGCCCAGTCCTCAAGTCTGTCAAGGTCCCACTGGATGGGATCCTGTCCCTCAGGTATGTCAACTGCAAAACTCAACTTGGTCTCATCTGCAAACTTGTTGAGGCTGCACTCGATTCCAGTGTCTGTGTCATTGATACAGATATTAAACAGTATTGGTGCCAATACAGACCCCTGAGAGAAACCACTCATCACTATCTCTGGACATTGAGCCATTGACCACTACCCCCTGGATATGATCACTGAACTAATTCCCTATTCACAGAACAGTCCACCCAGCAAATCCATATGTCTCCAATTTAGAAAGGATGTAGTGGGGTATCTTGTCAAAGGCCTTACAGAGAGCTGACATCTGTAGCCCTTCCCTTGTCCACAGATGAACGCACCCCATCACAGAAGGCCACTGGCTTGGTCTTTCAGGATTGTCCTTGGGGCAGCCATTCTGGCTGTCCTGAATCACCTCCCTGTTCTCTGTGTGCTTTAGTACAGCTTCTAGGAGGATCTGCTCAATGTGTTCCCAGGCTGACAGGTCAGTAGTTTCCAGGGTCCTCCTTTTTACCCTTTCTAAATATGGGTATTTTCCCCCTTTTCCAGTTGTATGGACCTGCCATGACTTTTTTGGTGTCATGGAGAGTGGCTTGGCAACTACATCAGCTAATTCCCTCATCACTGTGGCAGGCATCTTGTTGGGTCCCATAGACTTATGTATGTTCAGACTCCTCATGTTCATCACAAACCTGATCTTTTCTTATAGTGGGAATCACTTTGTTCCCTCAGTTTCATCTGCTCGTCCACTGCTGCTCATCCACTTGAAAAGCATGGAAGAGAGATTTAAATTGAAGACTGAGGCAAAATGTTGAGTACCTCAGCATTCTCCTCGTCCCTTGTTACCAGCTTCACGACCTTGCTGCTTTCTTTGACCTTCCTTTTCTGATCAACAAACCTGTAAAAGTCCTTGTTATTCTTTGAGTCTTGCCAGGTTCACTTCCAGCTGTGCCTTGGCCTTCCTCACCCCATGCCTACACAACCAAACCTCGTTTCTATACTTTCCCCAGATTACCTGTTTCATTTGCTTCTTGCCCTGTAGTTTGACTAGCAGGTCCCTACTCAGCCACACCCTCATGCCCTCCGTGTCTGATTTCTTGCTCCTGGGGATCAAGAGCTCTCACACTCTATGGAAAGCATCCTTAAAGATCTCTCAGCTGTGTTCTGCTGCCTTGTTCCAGAGGGCACTTTCCAGGGGGTCCTATTGTGCCTAAAATTCAGGATCCTGAATATCTATTACTCTTTGCCTGACCCGTATTCCTCAGGAGTGTGAACTCCACCACTGCATGATCCCTGCAGCCCAGGCTGCCTCAAATCTTCATGTCCCAGACTAGTTCACTGCATTTTTGCCATCAGGTCCAGCATCATTTTCCCATCTGGCAGGGCTGTCTGTTACCTGGCTCAAGAAGTTGCCCTCCATGCATTCCAGGATTCTCCTGCACTGCTTACAGCTTGCTGTGCTACTTTCCCAGTGGATGTAGGGGTGGTTGAAGTCCCCCAGCAGGACAAGAGTCTGTAAGTTCTTTGCCTCCTGTAGCTGGAGCAGGAAGGCTTCATCAGTTGGCTCCCCTTCTTCCATGGCTTGTAGTGACACTAACCACAAGGTTCTTATCTTGATAGCCACGCTACAGTCATGGGATCTGTCCTGCCAAGTTTCAGCAATGGCAAGTAGGCCAGAGCTTTCTAGCAGCACGGTGGCTTTCAGCTCATGTTTGTTGTGTGCATTGGTGTAGAGGCCTTTCAGCTGGACTGTCAGCTGTGTCATCTTCTTAGAGAGGCACCCCTTAATTCCTTTGAGGTATTTCACTGGTGTTTCCCTGATTGCTTCTATTATCCCAGGTGTCCCTGGCTCAAATCTGTAAGATTTACAATGTTCTCCAATGTGGTCAAAACCTCTAGAGCCACTTGTCTGAGGGCCCTCACTACCACTCTGTCCCTTTAACCTTGGTGCATCCTCCACAGCTTGTCACGGGCAAGCCTGGTATCATCCCTCTTCCCTGGCATGTCTAGTTTAAAGCTCTATCAATGAGCCCAGCTGGCTCCTGGGCAAAGAACCCTTTCACCTTTTGAGAAAGGTGAATCTCATCTGATGGCAGCAAACCTGGTGCTGTGTAGACCATCCCATTGTCAAAGAAACCAAAATTCTGACAGTGACACTAGCCACAGAGCCATGAATTAGACTGGATCCATCTGTTTCTTACTTCTTGTCTTTGCCAGCAACTGGAAGGATAGAGGAAAAAATTATGTGCTCCCCATTCCCTTACCAACCAAGCCAAGGTGCTGAAGTCTCTCTGGATGACCCTTGGATTGGGATGTTGTGGCTCCACTGCCACCCACATGGAAGATCAGTAATGGGTAATAGAACTATGCCAGGCTACAAAGTTTCCTGGAGTTGTCTGAACCTGGACCCCAGAGAGGCATTGGACTTTCCTAAGAGGAGCATCTATCCAGCATATTAGACCCTCTGTTCCTCTTAGAAAGGAATCACCTACAACTACAACCCATCTTTTCTTCCTCACAGAGATAGCTGTGATGTCTTTTTTAGGCCTTCCAGACTCTGTCAACACCTCTGGTACAGCTGGACTCATCACATGTTGACTGGCACCTCCAGAGCCTCAAATATACTGTACAGAGGCACCTGGGAGAGTGAGGTGGATATCTCACCTGCTGCCCAAGTGAGGACTTTACTTTTTATCCATTTACTCCTTTCTTTGGAGCTACTGTTTTCTGCCGGCTGAGGGGAAAATACAGGAGACCTTTAATCATATTTTTTTCTAGTGGTTGTTCCTGTCTCAGGGAGGCAGGTTCTACCAGTCTGTCACCTTCTTAGACTCCCTGATGTTCCTTAACCATGCTGCTTCTGCTCTTTAGCTGTGCTGCCAGGCTGAGCAAATCATCCACCTGGTCACACAGGTGTTGTTTGTGCTGCTGTCCAATACCAGTGATGATGGTGGAACCCAACTGAATCCTGGAATCAACATGACTTGTTCTCTCCATGCTTCCACCCAGATAGCAGCACCAGATAAAAAGGTAAACAGGATGTTGGGAATTGTTAGTGAAGGGCTACAGCAAACAAATAATTCTGAATGAAATGGGCCTTTGCACTGAATGGTGTATGGCAGAGCAGGAGCTTCAGGCACAGTCAAGAGAAGCTGCAGAGTGAATTGTCTAGCCTTTGTATCATTTTCAGAAGGCAGAGATAGTGAAGGGCCATGGAAGAAGGGACTTCTGGTATTGCATCCAGATTTTAAAGTTTAAAACCATCTTCAAGTGCAGATTACCAATCCAGCAATGACAAACGGCAGAACCACAGGTCAAGTGCTGAAATACTCATTAATGTTAAGGCAATAGAAACATGAGTAGTCAGCAGTTCTTGAGAAGCACCCAGTGGGGTGTGTTGAATACTCATCCAATTTTAGATGGTTCCACCTACACTATTAGAGTGTCTAATTTGTTTTTTTCATGGGAACATCAAGTTTTCTTTGGCTCAACAACTTGTTTACCTGTGACCCATTCTTACATAACTACAGCTTTTTCAGGTTTCTGTGATGCAGCTGATTTCCTTCAGATTCACATCCTTCTGGCAAGGGCATCTTAACACTCTCTTTCCTGGTGTGGTTTCTGATAGCCCTGATGTAGGGGCTGATACTTATATTATTCTGAAAGTTTGTCTTTCCTAGTAGATGTATTCAGATTTGTACATATAAGCATTGACTTCTAACTGGTGTTGGTACACTCATGGCAGTACTGGTGGTGTGAGTTTGACTTCATGGGTGCTTCTAGGCTATGAGGCTAGATTCTTTTATGGCAGGACAGGCAGGGGAAGCTTGCAGAGGGATAAGGGTCTATGGTCCCTGCTGTGACTTGTTAGCATGAAGGCTTCACCTACACTGGGAGACACCCAGGGACAATGGTTCCCCCTCCCCCTCACTGGTGGTGCTCTGCTGATGATGGCCTTGGCACAGCTCCTGCTGGGTATGATTAGGGAATAGCCCGGAGGAGGGATCATTGCCAACACTGGGTGAACCAGGCTGCTGTATTTTGGGTGTGGTGCACCACGGGATGGGTCCTGACATGTTTAATGCTGTTGTGAATCAATATCGGGACCCAATAATTGATGTAGAGCTCCTGGGCGCAGTGCTGAGCACTGGTTCATATACTTTTTATGTGTGGCATAAGTGTACCCCTCACCTATTTTTCAACATAAATAAAACCCTGCTATTAAGGTTTTAATTTACAACTCTTTACCACCTTCTTTGTGACAGGATCTATTTGCTGCCTCTGCATTTATTATGCCAGAACAGTAGTTGTTTTATCAAGTGCTTTGCTCTTGTGTCTGCTGGAGGAAGCTCTTGCAGAGGAGAATATTGGTAACAAGAAATCGGTTGCTATTTTGGGAATGTGGTGGATGTGCACAGACTTTTTCTGATTTTTACTTTGCTTTTTAAAATTTGGTGATGAGGATCCCATCCTGATGCACAACCTGTTGCAGACACATAAATCCATCAGGATTTGAGATGAGATAGGGTGACCTGCAGGAAACCTTTTCCAGAGCCCCTGCCTCCATCTGCTCTTAATAACACCTTCAGTGCCTGGAAGTGATTCTGTTAACGTTGAGCTTTACACTGCTTTTTCTAGGCAAGTTTTCTCTTTCAACTTGGAATCAACAGGAAGCAAGAGAAACTTTTGCACCAGTGTCTCTTGGAATGCTGGAGGTCACTCATGCTCACTGGTGTCTTTTCTGAAGCTAGAAAACTTTCCTGACTAATGCTGCCTTTATAGCATTCTGCTCCAAGGTCTCCATCTCTACTGACATCACCAGGCAGCAATCAGATCCGGTACCTGAGTTTTTCTGTGCCAAAGGTGAGCTGTAAAGTAGCACCAGCATGGCTCAGGTTTGGCCATACGGTAACAACCAGGTATTTACAGGGGGGTGGAAACTGGGTGTTGACTTTTTACAGTTTCCTCTTGTCATGGTTTAACCCCAGCCAAGCCCTGGCAGCTGCTCACTCAGTCCCCCACCAGTGCAATCAGAGAGAGGATTGGAAGGGTAAAAGCCAGAAGATTCATGAATTGAGATAGAGACAGCTTAATAGGGAAAGCAAAAGCCATGAACACAAGCAAAACAAAACTAAGAATTAATTCACTGTTTCCCATAGGCAGGAAGGTGTTCAGCCATCTCCAGGAAAGCAGAGCAAGTAGCAGTGACTTGGGAAGACAAACTCCAAACATGCCCTGCTTCCTCCTTAGTCCCCCCACTTTATGTACTGAGAATTATGTCATATGGTCTGGAATTTCCCTTTGGTCAGTTTGGGTCAGCTGTCCTGGCTGTGTCTCGTCCCAACCTCCCCCGCACACCCAGCTTCCTCACCAGCATGGCAGCTTAGGAAAAGCAGCAAAGGCCTTGGCTCTGTGCAAAGCCCTGCCCAGCAATAACAAAAACATCTCTATATTATCAACCCTGTGTTCAGCACAAATCCAAAACACAGCCTCAGACCAGCCCCTGGGGAAAGATTTACCTCTACCCCAGCCAAAACCGGCACACTTTTGCACACAAAGGGCACTTACTGGTTGCTGTAGGGTACACATGGAGCTGCTGTGTCTCCCTATAATGCGTTTGGTGATTACATTTTCTATCCTGTATGGGCTAGTTTCTCCTGCAAATGGCATCTGGAAACAGATAGTGCATATAGATGTTATGTGTGAGCCCAGCTTGGGATTCAATCAGAGCTCTCTTGTTTTCATGTGTCAGATCATATCAGCATCATCCTCTGTCATTCTACACCATACCGTGCCTACAACACAGTACCTGTCTGTAGTGTATGAAAATGAGATTCACAAGCTGAGAGCAAAATTAATCTGTTTATTGCAGAGTTAAGACAGTATTTACACACTTAGGGGGAGAATCTTTGTTCAGTCCTTCACACACAACCCTGTTGCAGGCCTGTAGTACATCTGTTGGCCTGACACTTTGTTAGCTTCCTCAAAGTTTGCAAGCTTTTGAAGAAACGGGATGCCTTTCCTGTTCTCAGATACTGTGTAATCTAAGTTCCCCCATATTTTCCAGGAATTTTCTGCAGTGTCAGACTTTGTTGTTTCCTTTCACCTGTCAGCTACTGTATTTGTCACATACCATCTTTATAACCAGATAAATGAAATCCTGGAACAGGGAGGCATTTCTTCTCTCAGGTTTCTGCATTACCAGTCATCACTGCTGAATGCTGCTAAGAAGACTCTTTTGATGCCCTGGAACAATACTGTGAGGGGCTGCACAGCTTCCAAATATCCCTATAATCTACTTTTAAGGAATGGCATACCTCTAGAAGGAAATAATCTTGATTATTTATTATCTCAGTATTTGGTGAAGGTGCTTATTTTCTAAACGCAGAATAGAGATGGACATGACATTCAAAGAAGGACAAAGTTTAAAAGACACAAGCATGCAGAAATGAGATTGCATCTGCATTAGCCTGGTGTATAACATCAGCTTTCAAAGCCTGTGTGATTCAGCCAATGAGAAGCTCGAGGCTTCACAATCTTTAATCCTGTGTAGGCACTTCTCTACTGCAGACCTCTGGGGCACATTGATTTTGACATCTGGGAAAGTGTTGATAGAGAGTTTTGTATAAAAATTAACCCTACATGAGCATAATGGAGACCAAATTTTCCCAAGACTCCTTCTCTCCCTAGGCTGGCCTTTCAAATTTCTGGTTAACATGCAAACTAAATAAAACAGGTGTCCCCTGGGCAGTTCTGGGTGTGAACCTTTCAAGATTGCCCCAAGCCAGCTAAGAGCTTTCAATTAATCAGTTAATCAGTTAAGTAATTAATAATGGTGCTCAGACAACACTGTCTGCCACTGCCAAATCTACCAGTAAATGCAATATATTGGGCCTTGTGTTCCATCCTGGAATGTGAACTGAGAGTAAGATTTTAAACATACTACTGGTAACTTGGTCTTAATTCCCATCAATGGGTAAAGTGTGGCAGCTTTGATTTCTGGGCAGCAGCAGCACCCCCTCTCAGGAAGGCTCCAGCCACCATTGACAGGCACAGCAGTTGACTGCAGGGGCACAAAACAGTCAAATTATTTTCCAGTCCCTGCTTCAGTGGGAGACAAGAACTTAGGTTTTTAATTGATTACAAAAGAATTTTTAGATGGAGAATTTGAAGATGGAAAATGTTGTTTTATTTTACTTAATTTGTATAACACTGTATTTGCATTACCCTCTTTGTTCTTAGTATTTAAAAAGTATAAATTTTGAAGGCTGGAAGACTTGTTTTTATGGATTTCTACTTATTTTAGTTATGGACAGATGAGACATTAATCATGAGTATAATCAATTGCTGTCTGCTAGTGTCGCACCTATATAATTATTCTAAATATTAATTTTTCTAGTTTCATCTGAAGAGCCACAGGAATTAAAATTAAGCATCATAATTAAAATTTGCACTAATTGCATTTTAACTTCTGTGGGACACTATGTATTGGTGTGTTTGTACCTGTTTGGAGTGAAAGGGATTCCTTGCACTGTTGTTTTTCACCCAGATGAGGCATGAGATATGGTAATTTCCAGGGTGGAAAGCTGCTTAACTCAGGCATCATGGATACGCCCCAAAACAGATTAGTTCTGTCAGGTCTTCACAAATAATTATTAAGACTGTGGGTATAATACAGAAGAAGAAATGCAGGGATATGATCCCTGCTGAGGAATACTGTGATGATCTAGAGCACAGGAAAGATTCCCACTGATGTTTATCGGCTACTTCAGATACAGAAACTAATTACAATTATTTTTCCTGACATTTTTTCTGGTCTGTCTGTGAAGCTTAGTTTTCCTTAATAATATCATTATTGATTTTTCTGCTTGCTGAGTCCCAGCAATGTAATGTACACTGCCAGTGAATGTGCACCGCCAGTGAATGCCCCTTGTAGCTATTCCTGCCAGGGCTCCGTGTAACTCATGAACAGGACCTAAAATTTGAAGCTTCAATGTAAATAACAGCATTAGTAACATAAGTCTTAATGCATTGTTTTCTGAGTGTTTTCATTTAGCCATCTTTAGGAAACTGTGCTACTGTGGGGATGGGATATTTGCAGTCATTTGGGGAAAGTTTAGAGCTTTCTAAAGGAAAAAGCTTAAAAATGAATTGACATAGAGAAAAATAGTGTGACACCAATTAGTATTCTCCCACTGTTGCTCTTTGCTTTCCTACCTGTTGAAGTAGAAATACATATTTCTTGTGTGGGTTAAACATTTAAGACTTCAAGTTATTAATGCTGGGTGATACCTAACTTCCCACCTCACCCATTTCACCTTCTCCTTCCTCTTTTTGTGCTATCTTACTGTGCTGCTCCCTTTCTTCTCTACAGCTCCACTTGCTTATCTGGCTTCAGGGGTGTCATTAAGAGCAATCATCATGGGATTAATTAAAAGGCTTTTATTAGTGATCAAACAATGAACAAATAGTGATCAACTGATATCCAAATAAAGATCAAATGATAATCAAAGGGTGATTGGGTATGTAGCAGGTCAGGCTGAGATGGAGTTTATTTTCCCCACGGCAGCCCTCACAGGGCTGTGTGCTGCATTGCTAGCTGAAAGGCGTTGGTAACACCCCAGAGTTTTGGCTCCTGCTGAGCAGGGCTCAGCACCAGCGCTGCCTCTCCAACATTCCCTGCCCATCAAGTGGCTGGAGGTGGGCCAGATCCTGGGAGGGCACAAAGCTTGGACAGCTCAGATTGACCAGAGGAGTATTCCATACCATATCACATCAGCCCAGACAGAAAACTACCAAAATGAAGAGAGTACAGCTGTTTTTTACAAAGTTTGCCTTCCGTAGCTCTGTTGCTGAGGCCCTGCTTCCTGGGAAGCAGCTGATGTAGAGAATAATTTTATTTTTTCTTTCCTTTGCTTGTGCATGTGCAAACTTCTGCTTTTGCTTTGGTAAACTGACTTATCTCAAACTGTAAGTCATTTTCCATCTTATTTTCTCTCCCTTTCCAGATGAGGAAGGGAGTGATAGAGAAGCTTGACAGACACCTGGCCTCCAGCCAAAGTCAACTCCACCACAGGGAAATAGCTGAATTTATGATTTGATGATGACTTAAATGATGATTCACACAGTGATACACTGCAATTTCCTACACTTGTAACAACAGCTGGATAATGTTGCTAGAATACAGTATAACTGGGCCTAAGGAAAGCTGCCACTTGCCTTGCTGGGGATATCAAATGCTGGGTAAGGGGTTTCAGTCTTGAGGAGTAACCTTGGGGGATGCCCCTGCTCAAGCTGCATCAAGTCTCAAGCTGCACCAGGGGAGGTTCAGGTCTTGGACATCAGCAAGAAATTCTCCAAAGAAAGGGTGATTAAACATTGGAATGGGCTGCCCATAGAGGTGGTGGAGTCACCATTCCTGGATGTGGAACTCAGTGACATGGTTGTGTTCAGTCCAAGGTTGGTGATGGTGGAGTCTTCTCCAACACAAGTGATCCTTTGGTTCTGTGCTTTAGGGGATATCATGCCCTTCAGGGCAGTGCAATGGGCTGTACAGATTTTTATTAAGTGTTTGACTCATAACCTGCCCCATCTCTGGTGTACGTGCAGGAGTGCAGCCATTGCTGTGTTAATCATGTCCACCCTCAGCTCGGCTGATATTTCTCACTCCTGAGGGTGTAGCCAGGCTCCATTCCTGGAAATGTGTAACCCAGCACAACTCTCCAGATCTGTACAGCAGGGCTGACCTCAGGCCTCTTGTCAGAGCTGTCTGAACCACTGTGCTGTTCATCCACCTAGAGCACACCTGGAGGGAGATGGGGAGGCCAGGAGGGCACTGGCTGCCAGGGGAAGCTGCTGTGCCTCAGGAGGCATCAAAACTCTTGCGTGGATGGGCAGGGAGCTGTGTGCTGGGCAAGCCCCTGCCTGCTGGAGAGGGAAGGGCTGTACTCCCAGCTTCTGGCACAGAAAGCAGGAGTTAAAATCCTTCCCCACCCTGGAAACCAGGTTACTGTGCCATGGGTTCAGCTTTTGCAAGAGCTGGTCTGCTAATAAGTGAACCAACACTCAAGTGGTGCTGAACCCCACAGACCCGAACTCAGTCCTTCAGCTAGAGGAGGACCAGGTTGGGGAGCATTATTTAAACAATGTGGGTGTACAGGACTCCATGGGAGCTGCTGGGATGCATTCCTGGATGTGAGGAGAGCTGGCAGGTGTCAGAGGGAGGCTACTCTCAATGCCCTGTGAATGGTGGTGGTGATCCTGAGGCCTGAATATCACTCCTGTCTTCAGGAACAGCAAGAAGGATGAGGAAAGCTGTAGGACAGCCAGCCTCACCACAAACCTTGGGAAGGTGGTGAGACAAATACACCTGGAGACCATTCCCAAACATACAAAGAACAAGAAGGTGCTTGGGAGTACTCAGCATGGATTTACTAAGGGAAACCCAAACTTAATGCACTGGTTCAACAGTGGGGCCCAAGGGATCATGATGTCCAACTAGAGGCCAGTTCCTAGAGGTGCACTCAGGGGTTCATACTGGGGCCAGGACTGTTCAATGTCTTTGCTAATGCTAATTAGTATTAGCTAATGCTAATGGGGGCAATGGACCCCCAGCATTTTGCAGGTGATACAAACCCACATGGAGCAGCCACAGAGCACAGGACTGTGCTGCCATTCAGGGGGACGTGGACAGGCTGGAGAAGTGGTTCAACACCAAATTCATGAAGTCCAGCAACTGCTGGAGAACAATTCGGCAGAAAAGTTGCTCCTGGGGAAAAATTGTTTCCCTCTGGATTTCCCTGAAATCCTGGGAAAAATCAGTTCATATCTGCAGTGGTGACCACCAGCCTTCTGGGCTACATCAGGTAGAGCTGCTGGCACATGCTGGTGGAGGAGATGACCCTTCCATTGGCTCAGCCCTGGCAAGAGACATCTGGCTGCTGAGCTCAGTGCTGGACTCCCCAGTATGACAAACAAGGACACACTGAAGGGCCATGGATTGCTCAACCTGCAGAAGAGAAGGCTAAGAAGGATCTTAATCATGTTGATAAATACTCAGTGGATGGAGTAAAGAAGAGTGACAGTCAGTGGTGCACAGTGACAGGGGCCAATGGTGAAGAACTGAGACATGTGAAATTCCATTTTAAGGTAAGAAAAAACTCTGTTTAGGTGGTCCAACACCTGGGCAGACCACCCAGAGAGACTGGAGTCTCCATCCCAGAAACACTCAACTGGCTGTGGCCCTGAGCACCGTGTGCCAGCTGCGTTGCTCTAAGCAGGAGTGTGTGCTGGACAGCCCCCCAACATGGGACCTTCCCTTTAGCTGTGGCATCTGCCTCCTCTTTTTCAGTCTGATAATCACCAGGCTGTCCCTGTGACAGGGCAACATCCCCTGCTGGCAATTCCACAGCAACCCAATGGAAGATAAGGCAGGTGTAAAATATTCCATACTGTGGAAGCTTGGAAGGGAGCTCGTGTATGCAGCAAACATCAAAAGCTGAGCCAATCAAGGATTATTGGTAATAACAGCCAAGGATTGTTGTGGCTGGAAAAGGGGCCATAAGAGGAAGGGATGTTTGAGGCAAATGTCCTTGTTCTGGCTCCTGGAGATAAGCACAACACAGTCAAGAAACTTATCTCTAGGGTGGGAAAAACCTGGATGTGTGCCCCAGGACACCCCATCAGCTCGATCGGTGCTGGAGCCAGAACTGGTTATCTCTTTTTCTCTCTTCCTTTCTTTCTCTCTCTCCTTCTTTATTCCATCTCTCTTTCTCTATCCCCCCTGTCACCCCACCTTTCATCCCACTCCTTTTCCAAAGCCCACTGCTGTGTGCTTAGGTAGGAGGTCAGGGACTAACATATCAATTTCCATGCCAAGTGTGTAATTTACTAACAAAACTTTGAGAAGTTCTGTTATTCCTTTTGACCACAAGAATCTTTGACTCTTGGGTGCTCCCTTCCCCTTGAGGTTGGGACATTGCAAGTACCATGAATGAAAATTTTGTGACTAAACACCTTGTTCCCAACATTAGTCATGTTACAGTTACACTAATATTTGTGCCTTTAATTAGCCTAACAGGACTTTTCAGCTGTAAATATTTAATTATTTTATGCCCTCTGTAGAATTACATTAACTGTGTGTAGCACACAGGCAGACAACAAACCTCTTTACACAGTATGTACATTCTCACTCATGGTTCTTTTAAAAAGAAAACTGTCTTTGGAATCATCAGTTCTGGCAAACTATCCAACACCTTTATTTCCAACTTCATTGTTCATTTCTGATACAAAAGTCAAACTTCCACAGGCAGTTCTTCAGAACAAAAAACCTAAATGATTTATACATAAACAATCACATGCAGCATTTATTATGTGCAGTACAAAATGTACACTGTTTAGAGGAGATACACGCTGCATATCATGCCAAGATTTAAACAAGGGTTATATAGACTGCTGCTGATGGTTACATTTTACAGAGACAGCTGTAGGCAGTGCCTTGAAGCACAGAAAAGACACATTTCTGAACAGCTGTACTTCCCTCATCCCCAGGCCCCAACTCCTCATTCCAGGTTTGGAGAAAAGCCTTGGTCTTTCTCCATATTCATAGAACAGTTCTGAATTCATCAAAAATGAAGCTTGGCACATGTGCTTCAACAACCTGAGGGACGCAGGAAGGCACAATTAGGCATTTGCATTACCCATTTGCTGTCCATTCATCCATTAACAAGTGTATCTGATCTGTGACTCAAGCACACACACAGGATGTGCTCCTGGATGTGCACAAAGCAAGGAAGGAGCAGCACAGCCAGGGCTGGGAGGAGATATGCCAGGAGCACAGGTACTGGAGGACTGGAGGAATGCTGCTGTCCTCTCTGCTGTGCCTCCACACAGCATCAGCTACAGCTACAGGACTGATACAGGTACCTTCTACCACACCTAACTGTGGGCTGGGAAGAGGAGACTAGAAGAATCTCACTCTCTTCATTGCAAATATTAGCTGGGAAATGACTATTGAATGCTTATTCAAGAACCATGGAGGTACAGCCTGCATACAGCAAACAAGACTTATTTTAAATATTATGTATAAATAATATATCATCTTCAGATGTAGCTAAGTTGCATTTAAACCTGAAATAAAGTTTCTTTACAAGTAGACTTTTAGCACTTCCCTTGCATGTGAGACAAGGAAGCCACCTGGGAAATCAGGATTTGGCAGGAAGTGAAGGAAAGACTGGACACAGTGTTTCACCAAAATTTAGACTTGCTCATTAGCTTTTTGCCCTGTGTTTAGAATACTGCTGTTAACTGGAAACATCTTGGAACTTCTATTTTATTGCTTTCCTTCCCAACAGCCCCCAGCATTATACACTGAAGATAAAATTTAACACACTTGTTTGAAATTGGCAGAAAGGTGAAATCCTTTAATTATTAGCATTCATCTATTTATTCTTGTGGTAATGGGACTGATCTCTACAAATCAGGGCTGCTTCTGCATAAGCAGGACCCTGACCTGTTATTGGTTATGTTGGCTCATTTGTAGGAATGGAAGGTGTGGCCAGTGGCTTGCTGGCCATATCCCTTCACTGGCTAAAGAGGAGTGGGAGCACACATTCCCTGTTCTTTTTTCCAGGGAAAATGTTTGGGGTGTTCAGGGCCATATTTAGAGACATGGAACTCTTTCTTACCTTTCTTGGTAACTTGGTGTACCGAATGTAATCTTCCAGGAACATGAGGGCACCCACTACATCAGCAGGCATTTCTGGAATCTTCTGGCTAAAATTAAACCACCATGGAGATCACAATCTTACTGATCAACCTTGGATTAAATTACCTGAAAATGCCAGCCCCCAAATAACACCATTTCCACTAGGTGCCATGTGATTCCACTACAAATAGAAATAGTGTTTTAATCTTTTATTTAGTAAAATATATTGTTGTTACTTTGTAATGCAATTATGGAATGGTTTGGGCTGGAAGGAACCTTAAAGATCATGTAATTACAACAGCCCTGCCACGGGCAGGGACAATTTCCACTGGACCAGTTTTCTCAGGGCCCCATCCGACCTGACCTTGAACACTTCCAGGCATGGAGCATCCACAATTTCTCTGTAAAACCTGTTCCAGTGTCTTATCATCCTCACGAGAAGGAATTTCCTCCTAGCATTAATCTCAATGTCCTGCCTCTTTTAGTTTAAAATCATTCTCCCATTTCCTGTCCCTGTCTGCCCATGTAAAAAGACTCTCTCCAACTTTTTTATAAGGTCCCTTGAAGTACCGGGAGACTGCAAATGTCAACTATACTCTGCTAGAAAAAAATACTGAAAAAGCAGTGCTTTTTCACTGCTCAAGTCCCCTTCACAGGGGTGAAACTTGGGTAGAAAGTAAAACATGGATACCTTGTGCACTGCTCCATGGTTGAACGAATAAACTGACCAATCAGAGCCAAAAATTGTTCTGTATATCTTGAGTGAAACTGTTTCAACAGGGTAAGGAGCCCCAGAACCAAAGGAAGCCAGTCAATTTGATCAGCTGGCCGCTTGCACACCATTCCTGCACAGAAAACACCCAAAACAGCACATGTTTGTAAAACAGAACATACTCTTACAGCACAGGCTAACTTATGTAATATACTCTTCATGTTTTTTTTCTCTGTCTCTCCTTCTGCTTGCCCACACAAAAAAATTCAAAACTAATGTAATAATTGCATGTCTTCCATGGCAAATGGCTTAATGATATTAACTGAGGCATAGGATAGAATGTGAAACCCAGGAGTCTGGATTCTGTTTCCTACCCTATTGTATTTGCATTAAATAGTACAACAAAACTGAATGTGATGGACTAAAGTCAGGAACTGTGTATTTTCTATGCAGGTAATTTTACTATCTTCTCTACAGATAATTTCACATAGGTTTTAATTAGATTTAGATAAGCAGAAACTTACACATTACCTAAATTTCTGTTGTACTGAAGTTTGGGGAACTGGGAGATGAGGAATAGGAAGTTGACAGTGGGAAAATATGGCAGACGTTTTGTTGTTATGTAAATCTAGGGAAAAAAAAAAAAAAGTAGCACAGATCTTTTACATATTATTTTTCTCAGTTAATAAATAAATAGAAAAAAGCAAACTGCACCAAGCACCAGAATGTAGGCCTGACCTTATTTAATGGATTGTGAATGCCAGCAGCTTCTAGATAAGCTGTGATTTCATACAAAAGGGTGTTGTCCTCTTTAGGATAAGGCAGTGATGGGTTCTGATAATGTGCTTCAATGTCAGCCAGTATTGCTCTAAAAGGAAAACAGATCATACTAAATAATTTTTAAAATTATTCCCAACTAAACCTTACAAGATGCCACAAATATTAATATAAAAATTTCAAAGATACAAAACTTCTACATGGCCACAATCAAGAGTAAAACACTTTTTCTGGAGTATGTTTTTACAAACATCATATTTGATTCAAAATGAGCACCACACATATTCTGTTCCTTTTTCTCATCTACATATGACTTCAGAATCAGGCATAACCTAATTCTATTAGAAACTGCATGTTCAAACTAATTACTTGCCAAGTATTTATTTTTAAAGTTTTTGCTAGGTTAAAATTCAAATACTGATCAACAAAAACCTGCATACAAATCAGATTCCACATTTTATTGTAATTTAAAGGATTGCTGAGCTGATAACAATTACATCACAGTGATACACACAGCTCCTCAGCACATTTTGCTTCTTACTTGTTGAGATTTTCCAAAGCAGCAGCCAAATGCTTTGAGTCAAACCTGCAGGAATAATTTAATTCATTGGTAATCTGTCGTCTTAAAATCTGCATCTGACCAACCTGTTGACACAAACACAAAAGGGGTGGAGTTATACTGAATGCAATGAAGGAAGAGCAAAGTCAAAGACTGACCCCAAATGCACTCAGAGAAGATGTATAGTCACAGTGCTTGAAGTTTACACACTGTTCCTGGTTGCTGGCCATGGGAAAAGAGCACAGAAAAGGTAATAGGTATAAAACCCCAGTTACTTGCTTTTCATTGGTCAGTGAAAATGCCTGCACTCTGTTTCCCACCTCTCTGTAAATCTTAAAGTCAGTATGGCAGGAGAAAAAAACATCAGAGAGGCACATTGCAATCAACCTTCTCCTTCCCTGGCCTTTTCTCTTCAATCCAGTAACACAAACAAATATTCACAGCACTCTGAAAAACACTGGTCCAAATATATCATTACAGAGATGACATACAGAGCCAAGTTAATTGGACAGCTTGTTTAAATCTTCAGCACAGTACAATGCCCTGTTTCAAGGCAAGTCTGGGAAATGCTACTGCTCCAAACCATCATTGAGCATATCATGGTCACAAGGCACTGGGAGGAGTCTCAAGTGTTCCTGATACTGAACATTAACTTAGTCTACCTAGATCAGATCTCTAGTGCCAGACTGGTTTTGGTGAACTATTTCTTATGAATCTCAATGCAAAGCACTTTGTGGAGTGTGAGATGCCAATACAAATGAAACTCAGGAGCTCTTGCAAACCCAGGCCTGCTTCACTCATGATGCTACACAATTCCAAGTCAATAAAATACAACATTGTAAAACAAGCAGATTAAAATATCACAGAATCACAGAACCATTAAGATTTGAAGAGACCCCTGAGATCACTGAGTCCAACCTATGACCAAACACCACCTTTTCAACTAAACCTTGGAACTGAGTACCACATCCAGCCTGTCCTTAAATACCTGACAGTGACTCCACACTTCCCTGGGCAGCCTGTTTCAGAGCTTAACAATCTTTTCTATGAAGAAATTCCTCCTGATGTCCAACCTGAACCTCCCCTGATGCAGTCTGAGACCATGTCCTCTTGTCCTGTCACTGGCTGCCTGGGAGAAGAGGTCAACCCTGGCCTGAATACAGCCTCCTTTCAGAGTTGTACACTGGTAAGGTTCCCACTGAGCCTTCTCTTCTCCTGGCTAAACACCCCCAGCTCCCTTAGCTGCTTCCTCACAGGAACCCTCTAGACCCTTCACCAGCTCTGTTGCCCTTCTCTGGACATGCTCCAGCACCTCCACATCCCCCCTGAACTGAGGGGCCAATATAACCAAAGAGCCTCAAGTGAATTCTGAGCAATAAGTCACATAAATCTACCTTCATTATGGAGTCTAAATAAGCTGTCCAGATCTTCTGTGTTTTTGCAATCGCTGCAGAGTAAACCTTGTTTGAATTTGCTGAGAAAAGAAGAAGGGTGGGGCATTAAAAAAAAAAACAAGTAAGAAGAGAAATAAATGCAAGTATACAAAGACAATTACTTTCTTCCATCTTAACCAGTAAGCACTTACCTATGATTCCTTTGAGGGGACTGACAGCACTCATAAGTGCTTTTAAGGTATCTTGTACTGACCTGTCACGCAATATATTTTTCTGAAACATATTGAGGAAATTCTAAATAAAAGAAAGAAATAAGTAAGTAAAAATATCACACATGCACTCTACAATTAATCTTGATGGCACTAAAGCCACATTTTTTAACAGCAGGAAATACTATTTCCATAGATGAAGAGTTGAGGAATTCTGTAGTTACAATTTTTGCTTTTTGGAGTTATGTTAATCAATGTTAGGACAATTAGAAGATCGCCTTTGTCAGTATCTAATATCCACTATGGACAAGTATTAATTCAATTTTTCAGGAAGAAGTGTGTTCATTGATGCTTATTTCCCTTAAAATCTCTACCCAGGCCAGAACTAGGTTGTTCTCAGAAAACAAGAAAACTTGGTTTCATGTAAGAGGTATTAGGTAAATAGTCATTACATAGAACTGATACCTTATGTATCATGGTAGACCCAAACAATTTTTGTTGATATCTAGACAGAAAAATGAAGTTGATCTGAGATCAACTTTTAAGTACACAAACAGTGTACACCTGCAGAAAGCATCTCCACACAATCTGGAATTACATAGCACCATTTACTTAAGAGCACCAACTTCAATAATTTTATCTGTAACTGAAATTCTCCCTTTTGGGTTTGAACAACCATTTTTCAAATGCTTTTGGTTTAATTGCACCATTTCAGTAATAAACAGATTTTTCTTTTTATTTCATTATTAAACAATAAAGCACTGTTAAACAATAAATTTCTCAAGTGGCCTTGAGAAACTGAAGTTCAAAAATTACCTGCAGCTCCTTTACAATCATGAAACACAGCAGCCTGTCTAAGCCATTGAGACCAAAGGTACCCAAAGTATCCTGGATCTCGGAGAAGAGACGACTATTGGTTACTTCCTGATGGGTTTTGATATCATACCAGGTATTCATCTGGTCAATGTAACACGTGATTCTGAGGAAAAAAAATCAGCAAACAACTTCAGAAAAAGCTGCAAACAGTCCCTATGATACTTACAGTAATGAGTTACCTTTCTTAGACAGATGAGAAAGATTCCCCATGTATCTCAGGTGATGTTTAGCTATTCCTCTCTCCACCAGGGTTCTATTACCCTTCCCTGAATTCTCTCTCCTCCATTTGTTTAACACACTGTTTTCCTTCTTAGTCTAAAATCACCACTGTTCTAGACTAATATGTAAAATGTGCAGGATGGGCTGGGTAGATCTGGTTTTAGTTAAAGATATGACAGCTATGGAAAAACTATCTCTTGCATTTTGGTTCGTGTATGATGGAATTTAAGCTCTCCAATGCATGGTGCTTGTGACACATAGTACTTACTTGGGGTCTGTGATCCTCAGGATTTCTCTGCAAAGACGACCAATAAATGTTACAGATTCATCCACAGGTGTGAATTTTGGTATAGGAATATGAGTAGACTGGTATATACTTTGCCAGTCTTGAATCTGAAAAAATAAGTTTTATAGTAATTTGCAGTGCTGACATTGCAACTTTTTTATTTGCTTAGAAATCTTCATTTTGTTTGATTTAAAAAGAGGCACACTAACACAATATTGTAAATTATGTGTAGCAGAACACTATAAAAACAGAATAAAGCAAAGAGAATAATTACTCTTAATACAAAAAGATATAAAATATTCTAGTTTGGGTATTTTCCTCTTATGTACAAATAATGCAGGGGGGATGCTGAAACATTTCAGAGTAAGTTGGGGGTAGGTGTTTTACACAGTAGTTAGCACATTCAGTTGGAGTCACAATGGTATGAACAATGGGTACACATGCTCCATCAGTCACAGGCTCTAACAGCCAACTATAAAGACATTTATCAACTTTGTTGTTGTTTTTTGGGTTTGAGAAGCACCTTTGTTCTTAAGAAGTTATTGCACTCCTGTTCCACGTTGTAGTTAATAATACGAGACACTTCCTCTTGCCAAATTTTTAAACCATATATGTTGACATAATCCTGGATATATTCAAATGATCGATGGAACCCATCCATTGTAGCTGCCATTTCTTTCAGTTTGGGCATGAGTTCGCTTGGCTGGAGATAAACAACAACAAAAAGATAAAACTTAAACTGTGAACAGGTAGAATTCAAACAAAATGTAAAAGGCTCCTAAATCCCCTTATAAAACAACCTCTAGAGCATTTCACTATGGTCTAGCCAGATCTGAAAAGCACTGAGAACTATATCTTATCCAAGTTTGATATCTGAATTAATTCTTACTGAATATTTTTTCCTCCCACTTTTCATCTTATTTTTGCCTTCAGTGGTACTATTGACTGATCTGGGAGATTCAACAATCTGGACAGGAACAAAACAAGTGTCACTCTTTATTTTATCATTGCCTATGTATGTCTACTTTTCTTATGTGACCTGTTAATCATCACAGACAAAGGCAGTACTGTGAATTCAGAACTGACAGGACACTTTGGAATAGAATAAAAATACATTTTTTAATTCTATGTACTCTTGGCAGTTCATAAACTCATTTGAACATCAAATAATACATTCCAGATAACCTTCAGTAGTCTAAAACTTTTTTACAAAAAGGAAATCTGCATATAAAAGCATAAATTATTTTTTAGAAGACAGTATAATAAAAGAGGTCCCTACACACCCAAGATATATAAAGAATTAAAACCAACCTTGGCTCTAGGATTAAAGATGAGGCCCCTGTGGAGAGCCAGGGCCACTCGTTTTACCAACTCCTTCCTTATTCCATCCTCTAGTAACTGTTTTGGGTCCACCTAAGTAGAAGAAACAATTTTCCTTTAAAGTCAGA
This sequence comes from Parus major, assembly GCF_001522545.3. NCBI lineage: Eukaryota > Metazoa > Chordata > Aves > Passeriformes > Paridae > Parus > Parus major. The sequence continues at coordinate 139,955,557 of NC_031769.1, forward strand.
ATGGTATAAAAATATAAAGGATTTATTTTGCACCAAGAAAGATATGAAAAACTTTTGATAAATAGGAAAGACTGTTAACAGATGCACTTAACCACCAGACCTTGTCCAAAGAATAAAAATTTACATACTTCTACTAGAGAATAAATGTTCTGCTTAAGCTGAATGGCAAAGGTTTTAGTTCCCATATTCAACCTTTGTTCATGATCCACTGAGAATGCTGTACAATTCTAAGAAGCCCTAAGGTAAATAACCATTAAGAAGTGTATGTTTCTTCAAGAATACTTGCTTCTAGTTCTCAAAGAGACATCAATGTCGCCTTAATGTAAAACTGCAGAACAGTTTATACCAATGGAAGAAACAGCTCTTCAGAAAAGCTTTCCAGCAGGGAAAACCTCAAAAGATCACCAACTATGGTGGATGAATCTATTTACAATGGGGACTGTGGATTCCTAGGAACCTGAAAAAAATAAAGTTCCTATCTGGGTCCCAGTTTAGGCATCGCTGTTTGGAAATTTATATGCAAACTTGTATTTTCTTTTCTTTTTATTTTTCCTGTGGTATTGTGCTGAAATCTGTGCGAAAGTGCTAATTGCCACCAAACAACCTTTTGCTATTGAAATAATGGATCATTACCTTAATGATACCAACTAAAGTAGTTTTCATCATGAGGATACCTTCAGTGAAGATTGAAATTGCATGGGTTAGCTTGGCAACCTGCAACAGAAAAAAAATTAATTAAAGTAATTCAGCAGATGTAAATAATTACTCTAAAAAAATCCATGTTTCCCAGAGCTGTTTTAGATTCAAATAATTTGCACTGATATATTTTCAGCTTTGCTTCTTGTTCTAGACTTATATAATTACCTTTCTTCCAGTTAGATAAATAGAGATGTGTTAGCAGTAGGAAAGAACAGGTAAGTCTCAGATGCTTCAGAGGGATTATGGAAAACCAACCATATTTTGTGTGCACAAATATTATGGAAAAAACTCTCAGCTGGTATCTTTGAGCAGGCTGGGGACACAGCTCACAGTAATTTTTCTATAACTATATTCTATAAAGCCTGCTGCCACCATCAGTCCACCTCAGTATTTCCACTGATCTAATATGGTAGCACATTCCCTTGAAGTTTTACATTTACAGTTATTATTATCCTTATGCTCAGAGTTCAGACAAGCCAGTCTTTTGCCTTTCAGGTGCTTACAATACAGAATAGAGAAGACACACTTCAGATCTACAGTTCAATAGAAATTGGAAGTGAAAAGCTTTAGTATAAGCTGTTTTCCCTTCACCTCCTCAAAATAAAACATTACTGAACACTGAGTCCTCCTCTACTCTTATCCACACACAAGCTAGACTGACTTTAAAAAGTCTCATGGGGCAATCTAAACCAAATGCTCAGGACTGAACGTCAGCTTAATCAGAGATCACAGCCTGTTTGCAGAAAACACCTAACAAGTAAGCACTTTGGCAAAATCTCCAGGGAAAAGCTGGCATCTTAACTCATTATTAGATTCTTTGGGGGAAAGACTTATTGATTTACTCAGGTTTTTGTGTCTCATCCTCCTCTACTGAAAAGGAAACCATGCAATTTTAATGTTTGCTCACTCTTCCAGACTGGTTACAATGCAGAAGAAAAAACAGAGACAAAATGAGCAACAGCAGCTTTATCTGATCAAGTCAACGTGCCTCTATCCTCTCCTCATTTGAGAGCAGCAAAAAGCTTAACCCTGCTGGCTTATTTAGTCTTTGACTTTTTCCTCTTGGAACAAGAATGCCAAATGTGGAGGGCTTCATTTCAGACTCAGGTTTTCAGGGTTCCATCCTCTTCAATAAATAAAAATACCTTTATGCTCATTTATAGATTTATTTAGTTTTTCTCCCCTTCTCTACAAGATCAAAAGTTTAAAGTTCTACAAAGAGAAGCGCAAAAGTTACTCATCCATCCTTGTGTAAACTAAGGTATGTTCACAACACCACCAGACAGTTTCAAGTGAACAAATCTAACTTCACTGTTAAACTGTAACTCTATGGAACTGTATAGATTTAAACTTAGGTTAAAGTTGGCCACCTGTAAGGTTTGCTTTTTCAGAATTCCCTGTTTTAACTGCACCTCATATCGTGGTCCAAGCTGAGCGTAATCTCGTAGCTTGTCCTTATCGAGGCGAGTGGGCACTTCAATAATATCGTGAGTCTGAAGCTTTATGATTTTGAGAAGAGATGTAAACATGCTTTCTGGAATTATCTGTAGAACCTTTGTAAATGAGAGAAGAAACACCCACAGTCAATATATTCTCATTAAGAAAATAATCCTCAATTAAGAAAAAGTAATTAGAGGTTATGCCTTATAAGCACCCACCTTTCTCACATAGGAAACCAACTCGCCAGAGTAATACTGGGACACACTGAGAAGGTCGGGACTGTTTGCTTGATTGATACGGAGAAGTGGCAAATCAAGAGCAGAAGCAAGCTAGAAATAAAGCTAACATTTTAACTTCACTTTTTTTTTCTGATGAAAATTACATGCTTGAATTCTCTTGCTCAGGCTCTTATAATACAACCCAAAGTACTAGATTCTTCCTAAATAGCATTGTTATACCAGGCTTTCCAAGAGAAAAAAAAATTGTTAAAAGTCAAAGAAATCCAACAGTCCATACGGCTATCTTCCCTAAGATTGTTAAAATCCTAACAGCTGCATGGGTCATTTCAGTTGTAATTTTATATTCTCAATCACGCTAATTCCCGTTCTTATTTCTACAGAAGATTTTTTCATCTGAAGCCAGAGCTTCATTAACAAAGGACAAAGAGAATGTATTCCTTCAGCCTGTTCTGATCCATATGCAGAGGATCTCATCTCTGCACCAATGCCTCCAGAAAATAGCTGTAACGAGTAGAGGCTGGACTACGAGACTTATTTGCCTAACAGCAGCAATGTAATTGTTGCATTTTCCTTAAAACTAACCTTGAGTTAATTTAATACTGCCTAAAAAGACTGGACATAGAAGATGCTGGTAAAAGGATGTCTTAATTTTTCTCATTTCAGAGCCTTAAGGCTTTTTAAACCAACTGCTTGGACTGACCTGCAGTGTTCAAGTACATTCACTGTTGCTCAAAGGTTGCTTACCTTTAGGAAAGTGGCTCTGAGTTTAGTTACCATAGATGGACTGACTCTTATGCTGTCCTGCATAATAGATGTGAAGCTGGGGTAGGAAACAAACAAAAATATCAGCTTCGTCCCCTGAAACTCTTATTTTCAACTGTTTAATTGTATGTCAGCAGCAACAGTGTAATATGAAAATGGCACAGGAGATCACTAAAAAACTTCACTACCAGGAGGATTTAGGTCTGAAGAGATACTGGTTAGAAAAACCCTATATGAGAAAGGGTAGGTGGGGAAAAAGATGAGACATCAGAGAATGTTAACAGCCAAGGCAATGAAGTACTGCTCAGCAAAATCACACCATGGAAACAGAGTTCTTGAGCATTAGTCTCTCCTTGGTTGTTTTTGTGGTTGAAAAATGAACTCCAGTTTTTAGGAGAACACTTAATAAGACTAAGGGCTGGACACAGGAGGTCAACAAAGCTGTTACAGTTGAAACAGGAGAGACAGCAAAAAGTTACACTATCACTTAAACTGCAGTTAACAACCTGAGAAGGCCGGATGTTAATTCCTCTTGAAGCTGATTAAAATTCACTATACTTAACAACTCACAGAACAATGCTTCAACACTGTTTTTAAATTGGAATGTTTGTAGTCAGTAACATTTATGCATTTATGTTATTTCCCACAAGTTTTACAAATGGTTACTGACTGGAAGAAAAAGGTGCTAACACACCTGTCAATTAATTGCCAAGCATAAGAAAGATCACCAATTATCTGCATGGTGATCAAGACCTCTTCTTTAATGTTGATAGTTCGGATCATCTGATGGAGAAATTTGCGGGTGTCAGCCAGAAACTGGCAAACTTGCAGGTTACTTTCCAGCTGGTGAAACTCTTGGACCTATATTTAAAAAACAAACAAAAACCATAAAAAGACTCTTTTTTGCTGTTTTCATCTTGAAGGACAGCAATACAGAATCAGTAAACTGATATTACTTCTGGATGTTAGCGGCAGTAAGACACTTAAATCCTGTCCTGTTGCAGGGTGTATTAACAATAAATTTCACATAGTTATTCAAGGAGGTGTACTGTCAGACATCATTCTGAGTACTCTTTTATATCCTGGAAATAGAAGGAGCACACAGAGAAAAAATACAGTTTTATTCTGCCTTTCAAATCACCCTTTCTAGTTTCAAATGATTTTATTTTCAGAATTTCTAGAAGATGAGTAATATTGCCAAATAATGTTAAATACTGAATTAATTTCTTTGAAAAAACCTACAAACCCTCAGCTACAGGTGACATGACCTTTCACGCTATATCCTTTTTTTTAAAATACCAAGGTCTATACAAAACTCCTGCTTACTGTAGACATGTAACAGCAAATATCTAATAGATTTAAACAATTCTTAAAATGCCAATCTGTTTTCTATCTCTGCTATTAGAAGTCATTAGATGTATAAAAAAATGCTGCTGTTCCAGAAGGACAGGGTCATTTATCTCAAAATGTCTTTACCATACCTCTTCCAAAGCCTGTATTAGCTGCACAGTTTTTCTGCCTGCTGCAGTAGAATCATCATAGTTCAGAGACATTATTTGCTTGGAGATTTCTCTGAACCAAGCCTGGAGATTTTCTATGAAAGAATTAAGAAAAATTTGAGGAAATCTCAGCATGTATGATAGGCAGCAAAAATGCAGGGAACTTGCTAATCAAAAGAAACAAACCAGCTAATAATAGAATATTATTTTTACAAGTTTCTATTTCACTGGTACATTTCTAGTCTTTCAGCATGTACACTTCTAAAGTGGCATATGCTCAGGTAAATTTCACATGCAACATTAAAAACACCTACCAACATAAATGGGCATTAAAAAAAATCTTATTTTTACACCAGTCCAAAAGAAAAAAAGAGATTAAAAAAAAAAAAAAAGTGCAAGGAATTTGGAAAGAAGTACAGATTTGATTTTTAAGTCCCTGGAGACGTGGAGAATACCACTCAGTGTAGAGGAGAAGTAAAAGAAGGTTTGAAAAAATGCTGATAAAATTGAAATCCAGGTTACAAACGGGAAAAGAATGAGGAAAGAAGTTAAATCATCTCTAATTTTAATGGGTATGATCTTCTTATTCCTTTGTATATAGAACATTATAACATGAACTCCATTATACATTCAAAAGTGAACTGACATTTTATAGTTTTAGCTGGCATTTCTAAATAAAGGAATGAAAAATACTTTTAAAAATAGGGCCACCTAAATATTAGGTACCTAAATATTCCTTACATATGGAATATGTGCTGAAAACCTAAACAAGACAAGAGTTAAAGAGATCCCTTCAGCAGCTGAGGGACATGAAAATTTTTCTTATAATATCACTATTAGACTCATGTATTTTCTTTTGGTATCACTTTAGAAATATAAATTGAAATCACTTTCTTCTCCACAATATAATTTTTAATAATTACCATTTTTCTCCACTCTAGTAAGAGGTTTAACTCCTGAGAAGACATCAGCAAGCTCAGTCATCCTTTCAGACCCCTCTTTCTTATAGTTCTCCCATTTTGCTTGTTTTTCTGACAGCATCTGCTTGAACATCTACTGAAACCCAAAGCATTTGGTTTACAAAACTGGCAAGGAGGCATATCACAATTGGTGATAAAAAATACTGAAAACAGATGGAACTGACTTAGTGATTACTACATAACTTCAAGATCTTGACGGAATATTAAAAACAAAATTAAAAATATTAAGAAATACAGACAGTGTGATGGACATACAGTGACAGAAGCTTACGGAATTTTATATAACAATACTATGCAGATTTTTTGATTTTTAGCCACTTATAAAAATATCCAGTGAATTTTTCAGCTTAGATATCTTAGAAGACTCTGGTTGGCAGCACATCACCTCTTTTAAAATGAATTCAAATTGAGCTGTATCCAGAAGAAGCTGGAAAAGGATCCTGGAATTGTACTTTGAGTCAGTTAAAATTTGATCCTTTATCTGGCGGAGACGTTTGTTATTTGGATCACAAGCTGAAAATAGAAAGACAACATTTCCCTGCTGTTACATACAACTTGGCCAAGCATTTCAATCTTTGTAAATACATTCTTTTTTTAATAGCTTGAAGGCAAAAACATTTTGCTCTGGTATGTAAATCCCTACTTGTTTTCCATTTACATGGAATAACCCTTCCTTTGAATAGGATATAATTAAGGTTTCTGAGGTGCTTCAGCCTTCTTAAAATTTCTGCAGGCTTCTGAAACTAAATGTGAATTTAGTCCATCTGATCGAGAAGCCCAGAGATCAGTATTTCTAAAACCATTACAAAAATTGTATTGGGGTGCAACAGAAGCCTTGCATATTAAGAAGCCTCAAAGACAGCACAAGTATTCAAACAAGGGAATGTCTAAATAGGTCAGTTTACACACCCAAACTCACATGAGAGACATTACTCAACAGTTTCAGCTGAATTTCAGTTCAATAGAACAAAAACCTTGGCTTCAACCTGTAAATTACTAAGATTTTAAGAAGTTGGCCACTGCTTTCTTTTTGGAGCTATTAAAAACTTACAGCATCATGTTTTTCTGCAGAATATTATTCAACAAGATCATGACTTCTACTGATTTTTGTACCCGTGTTTGGCTCATCAGAACTGAGGAAATGCATGTGCCATTTCAAACAAGGCTTTAGGAGACTATTTGCAAAATAACAGCTCAACAATTTCCTGCAAACAGTAGAGGAAACTGCTGACTTCAACAGCAGCAGAACTGAACTTCCCTCAGGCCCCAAAATGAAGCCTCAGTGGAGCAGGACTAACAGCTCAGCAGTGAGTGCAGCACAAACTCTTACTCGTGTCTGCAGTGTGCAGCATCAGCCAGCGGATTGCCACGTTGCAGTCTCGCAGACAATTCAGCAGCTTGGGAATGTTGTCCAGCACCAGCTCTTCCCTCAGGCAGCCTTCCTTGAGGAACTGCTGCACCTGCGTGTGCACTCGCTCGGTGACTGCGGCATATCTGCTGGCCTTAAAACACACAAAGCCTGCATCAATAAAATCCTAGTCTCAAAGTGAATACACCATGTTCCCTAGAGCTTAGAGGGCACACAGATCAAAAAACTGCTATAAAAATTATTATCATTACTAGAAAGCAGAATTATACACTGCAAGTGCATGACACAGACTACAAGATAAACCTTAAAGCAAAGAGGCTACATAGGAAGCGTAATGTTTCAAAAATGAAGACTTGTAGCCTTTCTAAATATCCACTTATATACTCTCTAGGAATTATTCCTAAAAAATGGTAATAATATTTTATTGCCTAATGGGAAAGAAAAACAACAAAAATTATCACAGAATGGAGATACTTATTATGATTTATGTATGAGTTCTACTTGGTGAACTTCTTCCCTAAAGATAAAGGAAAATTTTCTCCTCATATTCCCTAAATTTGCAAAACAATATAGAACATTATGTTGTATATGGGAAGAAAAGACCTGTGCATTATTGATGTCATACCCTTCAGATATCCACACATCTTGCATCTTGCTAAAAATACTTATTGCTGGCTTATGTACCTGTTCCTTGACATTTGAAAGATCCAGTGTGTAGTTGAGGGCAGTTTTAGCAGCTTTGTAGGGTTCCCATGCTTCTGCCAGATTGACAGTGATTCCCATGTAAATGCTAATGACCTAAAATTGGAAGCAGAACACAAGAAGTTGCATTTATGTTATTATTAAGAAAAATACAGTTTGCATTTAGCAATATGACAGTAAGGGATATGCTGAGTACTTTTTTGGTAGCAGTACTTTTGGGTGTACCATCTTTGGAAATCAAGAAGAAGACTTTGAAATAAAAGGCACACAATTAATTAGAAGCTTAGTTCTGAAAAAAAGATGACAGTTCTTTCAGTCACTATATATCAATTTGTACTATGAACTCCAGTTAATAAAAACGCTGGCATAATCAAAAATTTGCAGTGTAAAGTTCTCATTTCTAAAAATAAGCTTGTAGTTCTCCAGGAACAGAGGGATTCTAATGTCCTCTGAAATAGGCAGCTATTGCAGTTTCTTCCCTCCCTGCTTCACTGCTCCACTTATGGTACAGAAGAATACAACTTGAAACCAAGCGAGGTACACAAATTAATGTACAGTTTCTTTGTTAAGTCTGATTCCCTTTGATACAGATGATCCAGGGACTCTATTCTTATATGCCAGCCTATTTCAGTAGCAGTTTTGCAGATGAGGGATTCTTGATGGAAATCCTAAATCTCAGTACTGAAATGTAGTAATTCCATTTTAATCACTACATCTAAAAAGGTCTACAAAAGCACACACAGTGACAGCTTTAGCTTCTGTGTTATTTGGACAATAGCATAGAGCTAATCCTTAAACAAGTTTTCAACATCAGTGTGGAATCATTTGTTGGGGGACTAAGATTGCCCTCTGCAGCAAGACACTGTAGAGGCACACTGGTAGAATTCACCAGCAGAAACTACACAAAGGTCAGAAATGACAAATATAAAATCTTTTACTTGGGACAAACCCAAACCATCACAACAACACAATCTGGGACCAGCTGCCTAAGTCACAACTCTGCAGAAAAGGACCTAAGTGTCCTGCTGGACAAACCAAACATGAATCAGACACACAGCCTTGACAAAGAGTAATCAGACACTGATTACTGCCAGACTGCAGCCAGCAGATTGAGGGAAGTGAATCTTTCCTTCTAGCCAGCCCTCATGAGGTCTCAATGAGAGAAATGGGTCCAGATTTGGGCTCCTCAGTATGAGACAGACGTGCACAAACTGGAATGAAATGAACAGGAGGCCACTAACACACCTGTGGGGACCCAGTATGTAAGAGCAGGGTTTGCTTAAGCTGGAAGAAAGATGTCAAAGGAATCTGACTGTGGTCTTCCACTACCTAAAGGGAAGTTATGACTAAGACAGAGCCAGACCCACCTCAGAGGTATATAGTGAAAAGACAAGAAGCAACAGCCACAAGCTATAACAAAGGAAACTCCAGCAGTACAGAAGGAAGAAATTCTTCACCATGAGAGTGTTGAAGCACAGCCACAGGTGTCCATAGAGGCTGCAGTCTTCACCTTAGATATTTTCAAAGCTAGCTGGGCAAGGCCTTAGCAGCCTGATTTAGCTTTGAAGAGAAGGAAGGACTGGAAGATGCCTAAAATGCCTCCCATCACACACCTTCCTGGGACTCACCTTATTTTGATAGTATTAGAGTGTAGTTGACTAAAGCATTTAAGACAATAAATTACACTTTCAAAGGACAGCTTTCCATGCTTATCCAGAGTATTTGGCTTGGACTACTTCACTCTAATGAAGTAAAATTTCCACAGAGAAGAATCTGTTCTAGTTTTAGGTTATTATTATTTTCTATGACACATACTGTAAGAATAATTACAATTGTTCTTATAACATTAAATCCAGGGAACAGTTTCAAAGCAGAATTAACTTTTACCCAATTATCTGGAAAGTATTTATCCACTATCTCTCTCATTTTGGCTTGTTGAGTGTGAAGAATAGAAGGGTCAAAATACAGTATCACATAGAGCATAGCAGCCTGAGTAGCCAGGGCAGTGCTGCGATGTTCTGGCAATGGATATGCTGAAACCTGGAAAAAGTAACAAAACAAAGCTGAACATAATACAGTGCATCATAAACCACCCGAAAATATTCTGGGGCACATTAAAAGTGTACAGATACTATGAGGCAAGAAGTTTATTTAGCTAAGTTGGATATGCTTACACATGCAGCGTATTTACCAGCTGTACTTCCAGAGTGTAAAAGTTGACTGTGTAGATGAGTGCTACTTTTAACAGGCTACAGTAAGATTTTACTATGCTGTAAATGAGTCAAGTAAGACATGTCCAGTCACAAGACATTAAACAAAAACATTGCTTTTTAGGGCAAGGCTAGCCAAGTACTGCAGCAGATTGACCAGAGAGGTTCTGTGGTTTGTACCTCTGGAGATATTCGAAATCCAACTGGATGCAGCCCAGTGCAACCTGCTCCAACTGACTGTGCTTGAGCCAGGTCAGACTAGCTGATCTCAAGAGCCCCTGCAACCTTTGTCATTTATATTTTTTCTGCACTTCATTGAGTAATTAACCTGAGAGTTAATTTGATACTCCCCTTTAAAGCCCTATTTTATCTCATGGCTTACCTGGTTGTAAATGTCATCTGATCGTAAGCGGCCGATAACCATGCTAATGAATGTTTCACTTATAGGAACCCTGCTGAAGTAACTCTCAGGGTAGTTTGGAGGTCTTTTAGCTCCAGGCTGGCTTGAGTATCCAGTGCTTCGAAGCAATTTACAAATATCATCTAAATTGGAGTCAGCAGAGGATCGGGCTGCACTGTTTTACAAAAACGGAGGAACAAAAATATAAGCTATATGACCTAATAATTTCATTTTCTCCCACCCCTTACAACCACACCCTTCTCACAAGAAAATTAACAAGTACTTAAGTCTAAACAAGGTTTTTGATTGTTTAGTCCATTAATATCATGTTATAGGACACTAATGAATGTCCATACCGAAATTTCAGATAAGTGGACAAAGCACAAACAGAAAATTGAACTCAGGAAGAGAAAGAAGGAGCTTTATATTCAGAGAAGAATTTGCTCCTTTTTTTTTTTTCCTTCTTTTTTAAATTTTCATTTTCTTTATCCCCATTTCTTAATTCCCCTTGTCAATTCACTTTTGCATGCCAGAGTTAAAGGATCTCTCATATACTGGGAGGCATAAACATAGTCAAAGAAGCATTTTAAATGTGTGGAAGGATTTGCACTGACAGCCTTGAAGGCCACAGCTGCTACACACTGATGCAGAGAACCTACCCTGTAAAACTTGTTACTGATGTACCTAATAAAGCACTGTAACTACAAGTCTGACTTGCAATACATTTGTCACCTAGATAGTCAGACTTTTCAGAAAGTTTCCTTGCATGTTTAGGAACCTGTGACACTTTCATAGCTGGCACTTGCAGCCTAAAAGCTTTAGCTGAAAGTTTGTGAATATTTACGTGAATATGTTATTTGTGAACTTCAAATGTCTGTTGCAACAGAATGAAAAATCCATTGCTCATTTTGCAGCTGAACTTGCAAAACACAGCTAAAAGCTAAAGTAAAGTCTACTGATAGTCAGAGAGCTCTGCTGAATTATCTGTGTAAAGTCAGTTCATGAAAAAGGTGTCAATACTTCCATTTATCTTAATTCAATGACCTAGGTTACTGAATATACTGCATGTTACACATCTCAACCTTGAGTGCTTCTGTACACCTATATACACTACCTGTATCGGTAGTAGGAAACCAACATTCTCTCTCTGACCTCTCCTTCAATCTTCTGGTCAATGACCAGTAGCATGACTCCATATAAATACAGGGCTTCACACTGTTTGAAAAAGAGAGAACAAAGAAAGAAAATCACACAAACATGATCTTGCAGCAGCATTTAAAGAAAAATGTGCTGCCAAACTAACCCAAAGTCAACTATGTAGTCAACACAACATGAAAAATGGCAGGCTGAGGACTTCTGCTTTCTCCTCCTTGAAGTGAGTCACAGCACTTCCATGCACTTTGTAAACTTAAATTTTTGTCTAGTTTGGCACTTACTGAGTTAATTTTCTACTATTACAAAACTAGTCAATACTTACTAGAAGCTGTTTCCCATCTTCGTTAAGGAGGACAGTTTCCAATGTTTGCTGAATGTAAATTCCTTCATTGAGGTCATCTAAGTATCTAGGAATCATGACAAAAACTTTGGTCATTGACTATTTTGCTCTCAAACTAGAATTAAATCAGTCACATTTTCTCTGAAAGCCAACAGGTACATCAGAACATTACCCTAATACAAGCAGCATGGTGTTTTTCAGACAAAGAAGAAGAAAGGCTGTCCTATAAAATGAAAGGCTGGAACCCCTGGCTAGTGTCCACCAGTTGGCAAAAGCTTCCTTCCACATCCTGATGGCGTATGTGAAAAACAGTGGAGGATACCTGGCAGCTTACAGCTTATCCTCTTAATCTTGTCATGGGTGGATAACAGCCTGGGAAGGCTGCCATGCAGTAATGCAGTAAAACTCCCATATTTTCAAGTTACCTAAGTATACCTCCTCATAAATACCATAAACTGATCTCAATTGCAATTTGGAAGGTAGGGGTAGAAATACAGTATGTTAACCTTAATTAACAGAAGATTTATTCCTTTTAAAGGATTTTCCAGTAACACTACTTAATATCAAACATTCAATCTTTTCATATAACATCAATAATAAAACTCTCATGTGTAAGAAGCTCAGTAACATTTTCTTTGAGCATTTCACGAACCTTTAATTTTGTTTTTTTATATGTCAGAGTAGCAAACCTGAGAATATGACTTCACTGAAAAATTAAGCTCAAGAAAATAATGCCAACGAAAGTTTAAAAAAACCCAAACTACCTGATATTCTGTTTTCCAAGACCACAAAAATTAGGTTAATCATATAGATTTGCCTTTTATTAAAAAAAAATCTTCAGGACAATCTCCAAGATAAAGAAAAACTAATTCAAATTTACAACTGAAGAAATAAGGTAGAGAGGTTAAATGTTTTCAAGTCATATATTAAGCTGGTAGGGAACTGTTGGAGTAAACCTTACTGTTCCCTCCAGCAATCCAGGTTTCCTGGTGCACATGAATATGCTTCAATAAGGAGTATATTGGGTCTCTAAGGAAAAATCTTCTCATCAATAAGACAAAACAGTAATCTAGTCTTCAAAAATCCCTATGTGTTTAAGATACCATACCTGTTTAAATCTACAATGTATTTATGTACACTCTGAAAAGCTAAATAAAATCTTGTCAAAATTTCAATGTTGTTTTCACGAAATTCTTCATCTAAATCCAGTAACTCAGGCTTGGCTTCCAGTTTGCCTTCACATGTTTCAGGCCCCTGACAAACAGAAACTCATCTTTAGAGACAATACTTGATTTTGATCTCTACTTGACTTCTCTACAGTAGGACACAGACCATGTACAACCACCCCCGTGTGCAAACCAGAGTTAACATTCCTTACCAAAACAAGGATCTGCAGTTTTCCAACCTACTTTAATGTTAAATATTGATTCCATAAAGATGAGTTTTACACATTTTTACAATCTGCAATGACTTTAAATATGATTTATCCAATGTAAGTAATGGGAAAGAATAGCCAATGCTTTCAGTAAAGCTCCAATACATCTGAAGGCACTGGGTGCTTTATGTAGTGCTAAACATCTCCCTGATGGAATTTTTCCCTTTACACATTTCACCTGGTTGATTTCTCAGATAGAAACTGTAACATTGAGGGTTCACAAAGCTTAGTACCTTCTCAAACTGAAAAAATTAGACATGTTTTTTACACAGACTCTACATCTAGCTCAGCACTTGTCTCCTGAAACTTTGACATTAAAAATCATGGGGGAAAAAGAGTTGGGATGAAGAACCTGACTTCCTCAAAGCAATAGTTCAACTTTTCTAACCCTTTACCACTGTCATATTTCTCATAAGCACCATTCAGTCTTACCATCGTCATCTATATGAAAATAATGTTGAACTTTAATTAAAGTATTATTAAAATTTCATTGAAAATACCCAGCTGACAATTTGAGTTTTAAAAAATATTCTTCTGCTTCTCTTTTTGTGCAAAACATCTACATAAACAAAGGATAGGCACCAAACTGCCTATGAAGTTCAAATGGACAAAGTAAATAGCCTCAACTTTTTAAAATCTCAAATCTCTCCTCATTAAGTAATTCTAAGAATCCTGAATACAGAAGGGGTGCATTTGCAGTAAAAATAACCGTAAATTCTCTAATCTCTGCTTTTTAAGTGTAACTTCTATGGATTTTTTTGTTTTAACTTTGAAAAACAGCACACTGTTATGCTTCCTTAACATTCAAAAATACTACAGCTTTAAAGATTGTTGTATTTCTCACCAATTACAGCTATCTGCTTTTAAATTTTCAAGTAATTTGTTTAAAAAAAGACTTCTACCAAACACTTAGATCTAAAGGTAATTGTGAAATCATTTGTGCTCTGGATTTTCAGTATCCAAGGCTCACAGTTCTTGCCTGAAATTTACAACACCTACTACAATAAAACTGAATTAAATTGTAGAAGTGCCTCCCTTGCTTTCTTATTACATTTCTTGTACTGTACAATCCAAATAAAGACAGATTAGATAATCTCTGTAGTTCCTTCTTAATCATCCTGGAAAATGACAGAGGGTACTTAGAACTGCAAGCTTAATTCTGAAAGAGAAATAAGGGCTTTCCATGGACACTTCTCCTTGACTTATTTATTTATTTATTCAGCACATGTGACAAGTCCACTGAAAGAACAATCACAGCATTGTCAGACAGGAAAGCAGAAAGCAGTTTTCATGGCTGCAAAGAATAAGCTACAGATTAACAGAAGAAAGACTGGCACACTGCCCATGGCACTGCTCTGAAGGAAAACAACCAACCGTGCAGGCTCAGAATGTTCTGGTGGAAGTATAATTTAGTGGTCCTGCAGGAATTACTACTACTACTACTACTACTACTACTACTCCTACTACTACTACTCCTACCACCTCCCCAGAATCCAATACTCAGTATTATATAACTGGTATCTATCAAAGTTCACCAGCCAGGTGACTCAAACATTTTGGAAGACGTAGTAGTAATAAACACAATAGTCAAGAATGGCTGTTTCACAACCCAAAACATCCTCATGTGGGACAGCAATGCTTTAAGAAGTTGAACAATAAAAGCATTTACCTTAAAATAACTAAAATCAAATATGATCTCTCCATACTTCTGCTGATCAGCCTTGTCCTTTAGCCTGAAAACACCAGGAATAAATTCGGAAAGTCTCAGAAGTTCTGCAATGATGGCATTTCCACAGGAAACAATCCGAAGAATTGCCTGACCACAGAGATTGTTTTCAGCCAGAAAATCCACCATTGTGGAGGTGGATGTGACAGAGCAGCAGAAGTCCTGCAGTCTTATTCCAATCCTTACTCTTTAGGTTACTGGGAACAGGAAGCCTGATGAAGAAACCAGCCGTGCCATTAATAACCTGTAAAAACAAACCCACACACATCCAGAGTGGTTTATATTCATGTTTTTGATAGTTTAATTTGTAGATATTTAAGCATACTCTCCAATCTTTCAAATTATGAAATCTAAATTATCCTCAGCTTTGTAAAATGAAAGAAATGCATAGAATTAATTTTCAGCATGTACACTGAGTTTGAGAAGTGACCTGTGAGAGCAGATAGGGGAAATGTGAAGAACAGTTGAAAAATACTACTGAAGAATGAAACCATCAAAAATACTTAAGCAATTATAACCAGGCAAGGAGATTGGGCCCAAGGAAAGCAAAACCACTTTACAAACTGTTTTTAAGTGGGCACTTTAAAAATACAGCCAAAGTTATCATAATGGGTTTATCTATAAGGAAAACTTTCATAGCAAATGGAAACGACACAGCTCCGTTCCTTTATTTATTGCTGAAGGACGAGCTTCCATGCTGTGGGTGCATTTCCTGCTCAGTTTTATTCGTTCACACGTTTCCAGCAGGATACGGCGTGCAGCCCCAAAAATAAGCGTCTGTGCCTCAGAAACATTTATGAGAAGTTATGACCAGGCTTGACTTTTCACCAAACACCTTCTGAACTACTGCAATAAATTTAAGATGCCAGTCAGCTGTCCCAAGACACTTCTGAACCAGAATGAGCGCCCGGAGCCCACCCAGGTTCTCAGTGCCGCTGCAGGCGCTGCTCCACAGGGCGCACAGCGGGCCCCAGACCGGCAGCGGCCGGACAGGCTCCGAACCCGGTCCCGTCCCGTCCGGTTCCGTTCCGCCGTCGCCGAACTCACGGTTTGCAGCCCGACGGCCCCGCTCCCTCAGCGGCTCCCGCCGGTGCCCGCCCCACCCGGCGGGCTCACCCTGCCCCGGCAGCGCCTGCGGGCAGGAACGGCGGCGGCTGCGGGCAAAGAAGGATGGAGGGAGGGTGGGAAGGATGGACGGGAGGCGGCGGCGCTCCCGACGACGTGGCCGAGCCCTCCCATCACATGACGGCGCCGGCTGATGAGGCGGTTCCGCTTGCCCCGGTGCCCGGCGCTACCGCCCGCCTGCTTCTACCGCCGGGAGGGCGGCGTGGGGCCGCCCCCGGGCCAGCCGCGCTCGGAAGCTGCGGGGAAGAGGTGAGAAGCGGCCGCTGGAGAGGGTGGCTGTCCCTGCCGGCCCCTCCGCGGGAGAGGGCAGCGCTCCGGGCCGGGGCGGAGGGCCGGTCCGTCCGCGAGGGACTGACCGGGCTGCCCGGCCTGCCCTGGACCGGCCGAGGCGGCGAGAGGGCCTGGGGGCTCCGAGCTTCCTGCTCGGCTCTGGGGCCTGCTCCCCACGCCCGTACCGGGAAGGATCGTCTGTCTCCCTGTGGCAGCTCATCACCGAGTGTGCCTGGTGCTGGACGCTCATCCTGGTCCTCGGAGAGAATTTGACACTGGCTCAGCTGCTGTTACAGAAGCAAATAATACTTTTTTCTTACCTCTGCTTCATAGTTTGAGATTAGGAAACAGAAAGTTTAGGTCATTTTCTCAAATATTTAAAGTAGTGAGCAGATCAGAAACTGCAGCGTTTTTTGGTTCTTTATCCTGTCTCTACCATTTGATCACTTGGTGAAAGAAAAAAAATGCCCTCGATAGTCTCATTCACCACAGAGTTTGCTGGTTGTGTTTTCCAGAAGTGAAAGGGCTGGAGGGTTTAAATGATAAGTTCTTTGATGCACCCACTGAAAACCTTCCTGGCAGAAAAGAGCGTGTTACAAACACTGCAGAGAAACCAATTCCAGCTAGGGATGTGCCTTTCCCTTGGAAGGTAGAATGGACAGCTCCAAGCTGAAGTTGAAGAATTCACTTAGGAAGTTCAAGAGTGAAATCTTTGCCTTGGGATCTTTAGGAGACCTGAGGAGTGGCTGACTGGCTCGAAACAGGCAGCTGGGAAGTGGTGGGGGAACAGGGCCTGTAATCCCTGAAGTGGCAGAGTGTAGCAGATAAAAGGAAAGCAACATGTGTGCCAAACACACTCTACTGCCTGGGGTTTAGAAGCTGCTGAGACAATTCTGGATCCTGGGTGGTGGCCATCTACCTTTAACTCTCCATTTTCTTCTTCTTTCTGGTGTTCTTACACGTTCTTCTCAAAATATGTTGTAATCTGGGCTGAAAAATTCTAGTGTCTTCTTGTGTCTAGAGAAGTTGAAGTTTGCTGAGCTAAAGTTTGGGAAGTGCCTTATTTTGTCTGGATGTTTTAAAATTTGGCAAGTATCTTATTCTAGTTGAATATTCTAAAGTTTGCAAGTAAAAGTTGTTATGGCGTCTCCTGGTAATTTGGTTGTTTTTCCTGTGCACTGCCCAGGGTATATCCCACTGCCTTCCCCTGAACCCATCAAGTAGGCTGGGGCATTACAGGATTGTAACCAGTTTCTAAGAAAAATAATCTTTTATTAAAAATCAAAAAAAGGAATATTCAAAACAAAAGAGGAATCACTTTCCAAAAGACAGATTGAGATGAACCTACCACTGCAATGATATGATTTAATGTCATAACCAGTAACATCTGCTTCTGTGTATTTGCTCATGAGAATGAAGGAGCCTTTTTGACTTTTCACTGTTGGTTTCTTTTTTTTCCAGATTCCTGCTTTCACAGTGTCTATCTGTGAAATTTCCAAAAGAACAGCAGCCTTTCTCAGTGAGATTTACTAAGTTCAAGAGAGGAATTAGGCTCTCTTTGTTAACTTTGATACATAAAATGGGCTCAGAAAGATAAAGTTTCTCCCATAAGTTTATGTGACTATTCAGTAGTGTATATTTGGATCACAGAGATCCTATACAAACAGTCTTGCTAAGATAGCAAACAAGTACCTTAAAAAAATGTTAAATAATATACTAGCTGAAGGAATTTGTTATTAAATCTTCAAGAGCATCCTTTTTCTTTAGTTTTAGTGAGTTCTATAAGGAACTTTCCCCTTGTCTTCTGTTGTCAGTTTGGCAGCCTCTCAAGATCTCTAATGATAGCAGTCACAGTCTTCTGTCAGGGAGAGCATGAGCTGACGTAACAAGAGCTGTAGTTGAAGCCTGCTGCATCTGTGGAAAGATGTATATTTAGAAGGGGATAGAGAGGAAGACAAATTTGCATGTAATTAAGAAGTTCAATTTGTGGTGAGATTGAACTTTCAACAAAATGTTGCTGGAAGCACATGACCTAAAGATGGTGTACTAAAAGATAGTATTCACTGGCCAAGCACATTTTATAAATGGAAAAAAGGGAAAATGATAGGAAATAAACGTTAGGAGACACCAGGTATTCAGGTCTCACAGTCTGCATAGTACTTGTGACTAATGTGTCAATGTTGTTCAGGTTAGGGGGAACATAAGAAGTTCTGGAGTTTGAGGGAAAGCAGTAGAGAGAGATACAGCCTTAGGTATACAAAACTTTTTATTGTATATTATGTATATATATTCTAATTCAATTTGTACTTTCTATTTAGAGTTTTTCCAGATTGCTGTTGGATTAAACAGCAATCTGTTAATGACCCTGTTAAAGGCTGTTAATGATAGAACAACTCTTCACCTTCTAGTATACCCCAAATTTGTGGATTCTGCTCTCTATCTTTCCCAATGGTGTCTCAGTATAGTCCTTGAACATACTAGTTATTCTTTACATGGAATAATGCAGTATTTCTGCTTATCTAAGAGTTCTGCTTTGCTCTGCCTATTTTTTCTTCCTTTTTTTGTGTGTATCTAAAGATGAAGCAGAATTTTTCTAATCTACAACTTGAAGTATAAAATTCTGCACACAAGGTTCACGTTTCTCACAGTAGCTACATGTTGTCTGAGTGGGTTATGGCAAAGCATGAAGAAGGAAGAGCAGAAATTGGGGATTTTTGTGAGGAAACATGGATGGGAGCGGAGTGGATAGGCACAGCATAAGCAAAAACATTTGAAGGTTCTAATAATAACAATTATTATTAGAACCTTTGAGTGTTTTTGCTTATGCAATTTTTTTTTAATTAAGAAAAAACTAATAATATAGAGCTATTAATAATAGCTGCTGCTAATAGCAGAGCAGCTAATCCCCACAAAGGTGTAGGCTGTGGGTGTGTATTGCAGAACCAGAGGGTGGTAAGGAAGATAAACAATGGCACCTGTGTGACTTTTATTTTGTGCTAATGGAATGTGGGTGCTAAAAGTTTGTAGCAGCTTTGGCAAAAGTAAGCAGCATTTTTAAGGTGGGCTTTTATATAAAAATGATGATAGATGTTTTAAGAAGATTCTTAGGGTGGTCCTTTGTTAGATCTTTTTTTTTTCAAGGGCCAGCTGCTGGTGAAACTAAATTGAATGTGAGAAATCACATTTCTTCTAGCCTAATTGATTATATGCCTGGATAACCCAGACAAGTTTTTGGGCATGTGGGCTTTTTTGGATCTTTTGGATCTGAAATAGAGCAGTAGTTTTCAAACAGACATAGTTGTGGAGATTGAACTTCACTGTCGTTTAGTGATAGAAATGAGCAGAGGAGAACTGCCAGTTGCTTTTAGTGATGTAGTTTTGCTTAATACTGAATAGGAGGTGAATTGAAACCTGTGATGCATTGCACTTTCACTGAAATTACTGATATCTTGGGAGCTAAGTTTTCATCCCTGCTCCCTAATGTTTCAGTGATTCTGTTGACACTGCTTTATGTTTAGCTGTCTCTTAGAACTTAGGTTTTCTATCCCAAATTCTTTGTGTGCAGCTTTTTTTAATATGTTCTCCCTGTTATTTCTAGAGTAACAATTTCAAGATGTCAGGTGGTCCAAGGATCTCGTTCAATGCAATTGATTCTGCTCTTTCTTCTTTGAAAAACTGCCAGTCCTACATCAACTCTGGAATGGATGTGGCTACTCAGGTTGCCCTTGACCTTGTGGAAAGTTTCAGTAAGTATATTCTCTCTTTTATTGTGTCCTGAATCTGACAGGTGAGTCCCAGACCTATGTATTTTGACTTTGTTGCTGTTAATATCAACCTTTATTGCAGCTCTTCTGGCTTTTCCAGGGTGTTTTCATTAAAATAATTTCAGTTAAATGGAAGATTTCATTTAAATGATAAATTCAGTGAAAATGTAAATACCTGGCAAATATTGTCCCTGCTTTTGTGACTCCCAAGACTAATGGTGTTCCTGTGATTGTTACCCTACAGCTTTGTAGAAACTTTAACATTGCTGAATGAGATGGAGGAGGCCTCTTAAGTGGGTGAATAAAATGAGTTTTCATTCTCATACTGCTTCTTTGTGTGTGTTTTATTTGACGTTCAGGGCAAAATATATTAAAATAATGCTAAAGATTTTGAATAGAAAGCTTGAGACACCTGTTAGAGGATGCAGTTTTTTTAAACACTGTCTCTCCTGAAAATCAGGCATTTCTTAGGATGCTTCAGTTTGGACATTTGCAAAGTGGGGTACTTTAAGTCTTTAATTACTGCTGATGGTCGTGTCATTGCTATTTCACAATGAAAGGAGCACTGCAAAGCTACTTTTCAAAGACAAGCATTAGCTGACCCATTTCTGTATCTTAGATCTCTGTTAATGTTTTCACTAGGGAAAAATAAAAACTTTAAAGCTCCAAACCTCTGATAGTTTTAATGGAGCAGAGAGTGGAGAACAAGAATCTTTTGAAAGAAAAGTTCTGCTGTTCATTATAAATCTTGCACTCAGCTAAGCCAAGGATTACATACAATCAAGATTAATGTTTGTCTCATCGTCTAGCGTTATAATTCTCTCTCCTTTCACCTTTTTATCCATACTGCTGTCAGAGACTATTGACATGTCATTTCTAGCAGGAAGGGAAAATGGAAAGCTTGTCTGACCAGTGACCTGGGGATTCCCTTTGACGTAAAACTTGTGTAATCAGCTCCATTTCCTCTCTGCTTTAGTAGTCACCATCTCTCCTAGTTTATTATAAGGAATGTATGGAAATACATTGAATGTATTGAATTTTTTCATCCTCAAGACCACAGAAATTAATTATTTATACAAAAAATAAGTCTTCATTAATTTCACTCTTCAGTAGAAGCTCCTGATGCATTCCTACTGGGAAGGATGTAAGGCAACTTAAGCTCAGCTCTGCAGATCTGCAACTGCAAATTTGTGCCTTGTACTCCTAGCAAATGTCTCTTCCTCATTTACCTGCTTCTGACACATTTGTCTTTAATTAAAAGCTTGAAATTATTTTGTTCATTTAACTCAGTAACTAAAAGGACCATTTTTAGCATTCTATCGTGAGAGGAGGCGATTACTCCTAATGAAATACGTTAAGTTACATCATGGGACTGGAAAACCACTCCTATCTAGATCATAACACATTTTATTCTAGTAGAGGCAACTTTCCTGTTGAATCATGATTATAGAATTATCAAGCATGATCTATTATCATAGTCCATCCCATTGCACTACAGAGAAGGTATTCCAGATTTCTAGGATTTGTAGGTCATACTTCTTTGGTCTGGTGTTCCAAAATTATATTTTACCTACAACAGTTGTCTTCACTCTTACACCTTTCCTTGCAGATGTATTTTCATGGAATGAACAAATAGTGGTCATCACTTTTGTGAGGTTTGGTTTACATTCCCCCGACTACTCTGCTTGGACTTCAGGTTCTTGTGCTCCTTACAAAATGCCATCAGGAATGATACCAGGTTTCTGTGGTAACATGCTTTGGTAAACTCTCAGTGTTTTAGAATTAGCATCATCTGATCTGCTGGACTTGACTGTTCAGCTCTTACCTCCAGGTCACATGTGGCAATTTCTATTTCTAGAGCTGTTGCTCCTCTGTCCTACTTTGCCATCATGTTCTGAGGCAAAATACTAATTTAATTTCGAGACAGAGTTAGATAATATATTTCTGTGTTCTTCTTCCTGTCTCATTTGCAATTTGCCTTAATTTCCTTTGCAAAATTTGACTGTCTGGCTTCTGACAGGTTTCATTGCCAAGCTTTGTGGAAGCAAGGAATTCTGTTGCAACTGTTTATTTTAGTTCACAAGCACTTTTTCTATGGTGTATATTGTTCCTTTAGTCTTTCATAATGGACAGTGCTGTTTTTTGTGAATAGTAACAACATTTTTCATAGCAAGTACATGAGAAAAATTACATTTGCTTCTTAAGACAACTGAAAAAACAGCAAAGTTATCTCAATGGGTGATTTTTCCTCTCTTAATTCCTATTCCCCACAAACAAAATCCTGAAAACATTTACTGTTAAATGAATTTATTAAATATTTATTTTGTTCTACTCCTATATAGATTTATGAAAAGAAATTACTTGTGTTAAATTTTTGGGTCAGGCATTGCTCATTTATGAATTTGTCCAATCTCTAAAAAATAAGGCTATTTATTATTAATAAGGCTATTACTAATAATAGCCAAGAGTGTGCAGAATAATTTTAATGTATCTGATCATGAAAACCTCTTATTTTTAAGGGGTTTTGTTGTCTGTGAAGTTAAATTGCTGATTAAGATCTCCCTGTCAATTGAGAAACTGCTGACTTTTAGCATTGAACATCGGTGTTATGTGCATGTGCTGGCAAAGAGATGGAATTTTAGAAGATCCTGGAAGGGGTTAAGGCTCTGTGAATCTGGAGGTGAAAATTAGTTTCAGCAAACTGAATGTGAAAGGGAAGCAGCCAATTTAAAAGCTCATTTTATTTAAAGAGTGAAAAAGAAAGATATATCTCTTGTCCTTCTCAGTCTTTCTGCTGATTATCTTTTAGATACTGACATTGTCTAATGGATGTATTTTTCACTTCTTTAAAGAACACTGTTGTTGTATATAAGCATTTTGAAAAGTTACTATATAAATAAATGATGTAAGCAGAAAAACAGATTGTGCACACTTGATTTCAGTAGGTCCTGCCTGTGCTCTTGGGTATTCTGTGGCCCAGCCTAGTAAAATACTGAATGACAGGACACATTGATAGTTGTGAGTGGTCCACCAAACTTTTGAGCATCTGAATACTTTAAAACTAAAGCACATGCTTATATCCTTTGCTGGATTGGGGACCTAATAGATTTGAGAATTTGAGGATGACACTGTTCAAAATCAGTTATAACGCAAGTAAAATCATCTCAGTTCTATAATTTGCATCTTCCTAAATCTTGCCTCGTTCTGGTTTTGAGCTTTATTAGTGTGATTGCAGAAAGAGAATTCATTAAGTTACTTGTCACAAGTACTTGTTTGTCAACATCTCTGAATTGTAATTCTCTGAGTGTTGAACTTTAAGCCATGTGTTGACACCTCTGCACACAGGAACAGCTGTTTACACTGCTAGTTTAACTTCTTTTGGTTGCTGAACTGTCTTTACTTACCTACTTGGAGTAGTTCTATAGAGTTAGAAGGCACTGATGGACATCCATGTCAAAAACTTGAATTATAAGTTTTATTCTTTGTTTTTGGAATTAGTGAAATGTGCAATTCCATGTTGACTGATGTGCTGATTATGGTAAGAATATGCTGGCCCAGGACAAACTGGCATATCCATGACAGACATCCATTCCCAGCTTTGCTCCAGATTTTGGGTGTAAATTTGGTCAGCTTGCTGAGGATGGCAGTTTTAGGTGACTCTTCAGCAGAACTTTTTCAAGAATATGGGATTGTAAAGTATGGAAAGCTGTGAATATTGAAATGAAGAAATTTTAGCTCATGGTAATCTCCAATCTCCAGCAGCTGTTCCATCTAAACAGCTGCTCTTTAGATGGGGTGTTACTTTTGTCTGGGCTGGAGTCCAAGCTGGGAGGATTGTCCTCCCAAGTGGGAAATAATTGGGAGGTCTGGAGAGTATACTAACTACAGACAAGGTAAGAATTTCTTAGCATAAAATTTTTGAAAAGCATTTTAAAGAATGAGCAGTTAGGGCTTTGTCTAATTAGCTGAATGGGTTTTCTAGTAGAAAGCAAGATGCTTCCTTGATGTCTGGGATATTCTCCCAGCCATATATCAGTTTCCCAGTGAAGTCTAGAGGCCATGAGGTGTGGAATAGCTGTTTTTGGGAAGCAGTTACTTCAGGTGAATTCTAATCTTACTTGAGGAAAAAAAAAAAAAAAAGAGCTACCTCTTCTTCAAAGACTTGCAGAAAACGTCATGGTCAGCTGCTGCCCATGGCTGTTTGCCATCTGTATTGCATAGAAGTGATCTTCCTGTAGCACGATTAGGATCTGCTTGAGAATTCCTTCTGTTTTCTTACCATCCTTTGAAGGGTTTTTGTGCTCACCACTGTGTACAGAACAGGCCCAGGGGTCTTAAAAATGTTAGTGATACAATTCTTTGGCGTGTTCCCCAGATTAAGAGTTACAGCTCTGACTTTTCTTTCTTGTCTGCTCATTGCATAACCTGCTACTTCTGCCAGCAGAGTTTACCTCAATTCTGTCTGCTTACCCCATTTGTCTGTTCCCCTTGTCCCAAGGCTATCCCTGCGATTTTCTTCATATGTGCTGCACTGCATCTCTTATGTGAAATGTTCTCCTTTTCTGACTGCTTTCTCATTACCAGTTGATTCAGATCCACTTGTGTCATCATGCCTGTTCAGTACTAGTTAAACACTAGCTGGTAATGTAGGATCTTCTTTCCATGTGGATTTAACTCTGTGAGATTACCCACATTACTTTGACTTATCTCACTTCTCAGTTAGAATGGTTTTAACAAGAACAGCTCTAAACGATGCTGAGGGTTGTTGACATTTGGAGCATCCAGATGTGGTGCTTAGCCTTGTTTTATGAAATTATTACCAGCCTTTTGATAGACAACTGGATGAGTTTATATGGAATAGCCACTGTTCTTTGTGGTGACTTTCTAAACCCATTGTGGCAGCCTGAAACAGACTTGAACATTCTAAGTTTTTTCATCCCTGAGAGAGGGGCCCTTTCCATATAAGTTTCTCTGTCATTGACCTAAAACTTCTATTTGGAATGGTATAAATTCCAGTATGAAAATGGAATCTGTAGCTCTCCTTGAATATCAAATGATTTGGTTAATTTGTTTTCTTTGTTCTTTTTTTTTTTCCCTAGCTTATTTTTCCTTGGAAATTCAAATGCAGAATTCCTGCAGTGTTGTACCATAACATGAATCTTGACATTGACAAAGTTCTTGTGCATGAAATGACTACAGTGTAATTGTTTTGGATCCAGAAATCAATCTGCTGACACCTGTGCTTTCTAAAATGTTAATAGTCTCTTAGTTTCCATGGTGTTAGAGCTCATTGTACTTCTTAAAAATAATCCAAACATAAGGTATGTGTCCTGAGAACAGCCTGTAGCAAATAGGTTGGAGTAACATTTTGTGACCTGCTTGAGTAAGAGGTGTGAGCATGAAGGTCCTCTGACTGAGGAAATGAGCAGGATAAACTTTGCCTTGCTGCCCTGTTCTTGTCCAAGCAAGATAAACCATGTCAAGATGTTTTCTTGCACATTCTGCTTTCTATCATATACAAATGGTACTTTGGTCAAGTCTCCACCTCACAGTGGCCTCGTAATGGTCAGAGTTGTGGTCTGTGTTGCAAGGACTGTTCATGAGAAATCAGACTATGGTTTTCATTCTTAGGTCTGTGTATCTGTGAAGCTGCTTGTTAAAAGAAAGTAGCAAACAGTTTTATATGCACTGTAGGAATACATTTTTTTTCTTATTGGAGAACCTAACTATAGATTTTCTGTTTTCTTGTTGGAGAATGTGAGTGTAGAATATTGAAGTCCATCCTGGAGATAAATGGCTTTTCACTGACACTTGCTATGCAGAAATGTTTTCTAGTTATGAGGAGGTAGTGTAGAAAATGAGGAGAGACCAATAATGCATGAAGTTCATCCTTCTGTGTAAGACTCTGCTAGATGTTTTCTGTGAAGCTGCAAGAATTCCCTTATGATACCATGCTGCTCACAGAGGAAGTTTTGTCCTAACCTCTGGTTTTTCTCTGCCAGAAGCTGTTTGTTCACTGATCTGCTTTGTTGCTACAGCAATGTCTGTGGTGCTAACTGGCGACATGCACAAACTCAGTGTAGGTACCAACATTACTTGTACTTCCAATCTTTCTTGGAGAAGTTCTTTTCCTGTTGTCCAAAGTAAGCTTGTGTTTTGTGGTGTGGGAAATAAAATGTTCCAGATTCTCAGAAATACTAATTTTGTTTTCCTTCAAATCCCTTGCTTAAGATTAATGTTTTTAGGAAAGATGTATTTAACCTCATATACAGGTATTTAACCTTTCAGCTAACAATGAGAAAGATATGTTTTCTTCAAGTGAGTACATGATGTTACGCTTAGAGTGTATCTTCAAGTAATTGCATTCTTTGAAACAAGAAAGACTGGTTGAGTTCTTGTGAAATACTTTTCTGAAAACAAAAAAGTTACATTTTTTGCACTATGCTCAATATATTGCACTATGCGGTCAATATAAAATTTTGAGAAGAGAGAGCTGGATTATTTTTATTTTTTTTTCTACCTGTCTTTACTTACAATGTTTATATCCAGCACTGATGAGCCCGCTGCTGGAGCACACTGGTTGGTTCTGGAAGTTGTTCTTCAAAGAAGCGGCCCAAAAAAGGAGAATTGGAAATGTGCCTGGTTTCAAAATCTGGAAAAATATGACTTGTAATGAAAGATTTTTGTTCTTTTATATTTATCCAAAACCACTCTGACTGTAGTCTGTAATCTTACAGAGTGGGAAGAAACAAATATGTAGTGTTGTTACTGTTTCCTAGCTGTAATTTTGACTGCAAGCAAAGCACAGTGCAGTGAGGGGAAAGCAGCTCTATTAAGCTGTAATAAGCTATATTAAGCAGCTATATTATTGTCTTCAGCAGCGTGCTTTTGATCTGATAGCTCTTTTTCAGTTTGGGTGCTCATTAAGCTGGGTGTATCTCTGTTCCCCAGCTTCAGCAGTTCGATGTGCAGAGAAACCCTTTAGGTGGCAGCAGAGGCTTTCCTTTTTGCTTCACCGGCTGTGGCACTCTGGAACTCACTCCTAGAATGCATCTAGAGGTGTTGGTGCCTTATCACTGTACTCTTGCATTTAGTGACAACAAAATATAAATGACGGATTAAGATGAATAGAAAGAGAATTTGTATTATCAAATTGATACTGATCATTGAATTTTATACATTTATTGTTGCATGAAGCTGCTATGTTGTGGTTTATCTAAAGAGTATCATTCAGAGTGAAATCCGGGCTTGGTTTAAAGCTTAGCTTGCTGAATAACTGTCTTTAGTGTGTTCTCATGGAAATGTCCTGACAGTGTGCACCTGAGCAGAAGGTCAGAGCTGGGCAGTCCCAGGTTTTGTCAGAACTCTTATGAGTGCTCACATGAAAACTGCTCAGTTTTATTTCACAGATTTTGGTAAGGTGGTATTTACATAGTGTCTGATGTCAAATACATGCATATGTGTGAATATTTATTCCATTTTCTTAGATATTTTTCTAAGGCAATGAGTAGTTTTCTCCCCCAAAGGTCATTGTGAGTCAGAGAGATTTGCAGTCACCTGGTGGGTTACCTCATGTACCCATAGTTACTATAAATTTCTCTGTCCTAGACCTCATAAAATCTCAGTAGTCTTCAAAATAGATCATAAGTGGGATTTAAATGCTGTAAAGACCTTTTTGGAGACCTTCTGTGGACTAGTGATGTTAACCTTGAGAGAATGAGTGAGCTTACGGCTGTGAGTTATAGGCTTGAAATTGCTGGGTGAGGTTCTTTGGCCTCTGCTGTGCATGAGATCAGAACAGAATGATGCTGATGGTCTGTTCCAGTTTGGAAATACCATGAAGTACTGCAGAGGTCTTGTGTGGGCTCTTTAGCGCAAAGATAAATCAACCTTTTTGAACAAAAGCCAAAGAGAAATATTTTATCTGAGTAATTTACTGTATGACACGTTCTCAGTGTTTGGTCAAGACATGAAGGAAGCCCTTATGTAGATGTGATCATTCTGAAACTTCATCCAGATCCTATGAATAGATACAGGACATTTTCAAAAATTTTTTTTCCCTTTCTTTTCCTGTCTCTTTGTTCACCTCTTCAATAATTCAAGAACTTGTTACTAGCTTTTGCCTTGTTTTTATTCATACTCAAATAACTTTTTATTTGTAAGGGAACATAGAAGTTTTTAATACTTACAGTTTAAAAAAAACTCCTCTGATTCAAATAGAGGTTTTATCACATGTTTTATGAAATTTACACCAATGTTGCATAGCACACTGATGCTCCAAAGAATGAAGATTGTAATATGTACTGATTAAATTCCAGAAATTTAAATGGGAATGTTTTCTTTTTCAGTTAGAATTGTGTGTAAGATTTTTGTGTTCCCTACTGATATTGAAACCTATGAAAAAGACCATCTTTTGGAGGATAGGCAGGGGTTGGTGGTCTGAATTGGAGCTTTAAAATATTTCAAATTATAATTTTCATAGGTTATTTTATTTTCCTTCTCATTTTTTTCACCATTTTCTCTGAAGAAGAACAAGGAACACATAATATCATAATATGAATGAGATAGAATAACGGAGGTACTCTTTAATTTAATTTTTCTGAGTCCTCAAGGCTGGGACTAACTGTGCTTTCAAACTGGCACCACACTGTGGCCTTGAGGAAGTCACTGGAAGTCACAAAACATGAGTTTGCCTTCTATAAAAACATGAGTTTGCCTTCTATATTTTATAGAAATATACATATTTCTATAAAAATGTATTCATACATTCTTCCAAAACATCAGGAATGTTTTGGAAGAATGTATGAATATCTCAAACTCCTGTGTAGATATTAATTTCTGGTTTTACTATGTTACAAGAGTTTAAAAATAATGTGAATTTTCTGTAATGGTGGTAGGTGATTGGAAAAAAAATAGGAAATGGGTAACCAGGAATAATATGTGTACAGGGGAAATAAAAGGCAGCAGACCAGCAACGATAATATCCTTGCCTTTGTGAATTGACAGATAGGAAATATCACAACTGTAGGTGTGATTACAGGTGATATGAAATGGTTCAAACCACTAGAATACACTCAGGGTACTAAGTGAAATTTTACACTTGGATCCACAACCATGTCTACAGGAGGGTAGTCTGGTGTTTATTAGTGGGACAATACTATATGAAGAGAGAAAATTTTGCACTGATTAAAAAAATGTGCTACTAGAACTGCTTACAGAAAGAAAATTTACAGTGAAACCTACAGTTCAGCAAAGGTCAATTGAAGAATCCATCCTATCTCTGAATAAACAGTTCAACCTTGTGTTTTCTTTTACCTTTCAGTTTTCAGGCACTGGATCTTACATTTTTATCTGATAATCAAAGAGCCCAGTATGTTCAGAAATCTTCAAAATGGTAGTGGTGGATCATGAAAAAGTTGCCTTTAGCATCTTTAAGTTCACAAGTTGAGCTGCTTTAGTCAGTCCTGGTGTAACTCCCACTTTCCAGGCATAAGTAATTTGTGTTGCTCTTACTTTGAAATACTGAGAGAACTTATTGAAGGACAATGCAATTAGGAGGATTTAGTCTCATGCTTGTTTGTTTAGAGTCTATGCCTGAATTATGCACTATGTGCCGCTAAAGATAGGGATGCATCTGCCAAATTGTCAGCATAGAGTCAGCCTCTTCTTAAAAAAAACCTAAAAAACCAGAACAATCCCTGTACCCCTCTTAGTCATTGAACAAGGGTCTGACATTACGGATGAACATCATAGTGCACAACCTTTTGTGCAGGGCACATAGTAACCAATAACTGCTGTCACTGACTCTGCCCAGGCACCCTCAGGCAGTGTTTATGTTAGGTTAGTTACTCTGCAGTACACAGCACAGTTACTACTAATGACCAGGGAACTTACCCCCTTTTTATTATTGTTGTTTCAGTAGAAAACCAACAGCTATGAGTCTGTTAGAGCTGCTATTACATAAAAGGATGGGAGAAAGTGAGAGGTGACCCCCAAAGACTGTGATCACTGGAAGACAGCACTTACACGTAGTGAAAGAATCAAGAAGTCGGCTAGCAAGTCCTCAGAGAAGAAAAAAGGAGTGGGGGAGCTGGATGAGAAGGAATAGAAGGGGAGAGGAGTAAGTGGTAAAGAAGTGTGTAATGAAGGAGAAGAGAAAGTAAGAAATAAGAAAGCCACAGCAACAGGATTAAGCAGGACAGTATGCTGGTCAGTCTCTAGATGACAAAAGATACTTGAATGCCTTCCTTAATAGTGTTTCCATGAAAGCAACTTCAGTAGTTGCCACAAAGGTATCATCTTTTACAAAGAGGAAGAGTAGTCTGGCATATAAATGGAAGGAGGACTAGTCCATGTGGATGAAAATGAGGAGATAGATGTGGTCATTTCTATTAGTCCCATGCTAGAGCTGTTCAGCATATGTGTGTGAACTTCTTGCATTTTTGACATCAATAGATACTATAGAGTGCCCTGAAATATGTGTGTGCAGTAGCACTCAATAGAAGGTGACAGTCTCAAACTGCTCCCTAAATTACATATAATGAACTTTCCTATTAAAAAAGACTTAACAAAAGGAGCCAGCTGGCTTAAGGAGAAGGTGGCAGATGAAAAGAACACAATTCAAAGAAGTGTTCACACATTAAGGAAGTAATTTTAACAGGCTTTCCCCAGACTGTAAGTGGGAATGGAATTATACATTGCATGTAAATGTCAAGTGACAATAATATCTTCTGAGTTAAATCAACCTTGCAACCTCTTTCCTATTTTTCTTCAGATGAATAAAGTTTAACTTGTGATTTCCTTACTAATCATCTTAGTAAGTAGTGGGTGAGTAGACATTTACTGCATGGGTAGATTAATGTGACATTTTCACAAGACTTCGTTTTTTGAAGTTTATTACTTGTGGGTGTGGATCTAATTCACAGCTGTTTTTGAGAGAATTAGCTATGACATAACTCATTCAAATTCTATATTTTCTTGGTATTTTTAGATTTTATCCATACTTTGTTAGAGGTGTGTATTCTGGTCTGATGTCTCAAGGTAATCAAGATTTCTCCACTGAATATAATTTTGTGTACAGACTTGCCCAATCACTTTTACAGGAAAAAAAATTTAAATTGAACAAAATTCAGAAACATACCAGTATAAAGGAGAGAAAATTTTCTCAACTAGTGCATGTTAGCCACACAAATCTCAACCATAGTCTTACGGTTCTGAATTTAATTATTTTAATAACACGATGACTGATAGCTGTGTCATAGTTTACCAGTTTTGTTTAAGTTGAAATGGAGACAACATTTTACATCTTATCTTGTTACAGAACATTTCCACATTCAGTTTCAATTTATATTCCTGTTTTTTTTTCAAAACTACCATTTGAGAAGCCATGAGGCCCCTCAAAGCTTCTTCTTTCCTACTATGGACAAAGATAACAGCACTATATGAAAAACTTGCTGAGAGACCATCATCTGTGGTATACTGTAAGCCATCAAACAAATTCCTGTTTCCTCTCAAAATGGTAAATATTTGTGGGTGTATGAGAGACCCAGATAACATAGACTTGCATTGCATTTTTTTTTTGCACAGAGATATGCATTTTCTGCATGATAAGAAAGTAGAAGCTCCTTGTAATAGGATGAATTTTTTGTATGAATTTTGTGGGAAGTGAAATTTCAGCAATGGAAAGATTTAGCTCTGTCACTTACCAGCATTCAAGCAGCAGAATGAATGCCACATACCAGCAATTCATGCCAAAAAGAGACCTGCCAATTCACAGAAGAGGTTTTATGCAAGGGAAGCCTGTTAGAGGCAGAAAGAAATGCTGGTTTTCATTACACTTGAAGTTTGTGTGCAGTCTTTGCCTTTGCATTGTCTATGTAAGAGGATTATGTGGGTTGGTTTTTTGGGGATTTTTTTTTTTTTTTGTGTTGGGGTTTTGGGGTGGTTTTGGTCATTTTGAGGAATTATGGGCTGTTAGTGTTTATAGTGTTTATCACAGTTAAACACTTTATCACAACTAAACATTATAAAGCACTAGCTTTAGTAGTCTGGCATGATTAGCACTTCAAGTGCCGTATCAATATGTGATTCATGCTGAATTGGATGTTTTGCATGGGGAACATCACCTGACCTTTGCTTGCATGGGACACTTGTTTTCTAGACTCCTTTAGTTTAACCTTGATTGTGTTCTGTTTGTCAGTTCTCTTCAGCAGAAACTGGAAAATATCCAAAGGACATGGAAGTATCTGCATTCTCAAAAATTAACTTTGGAGATGATACTCATATCAATTTCTACTAACCTTCACATTTCTGAGAATCTTACAGATCATTGTTTCTGATTTTAAGACCCCAACTTTTCTATTGTCAGCTGTATATTACGAATCTGATTTGTCTTCTGTTTATTCATGTATGTGTGTGGACCAGTGTCAGCTCTGTTTTAAGAAACTTCACTGCTTTGTTCACAGTGGTGGAAAATCTGGAGTTGCTGCCAGCCAGATTTGTCTTAAAAGCTGCCTATAAAACTGGATTGTTTTCCCACCCTGAGCTTGCTGCTCAGCTGCAGTACAGCCAATGTCCCAGCTGGTTAGCAAAAGAGCAGCCGTGCTCTGTCTGGGGCTACTGATAACCTTCTCTAAATTCTGAAGTCAGGAATGCCAAGGGTTGTAGAAGCAGAAATATCAAAATTTAGATTGGGAGGCTGTGTGGGTTCAGAGAAGAAAAAATGCTTTTAAGCATCTAATCAAAGTACTGGGCATTGAAAAACCAGACATATTTTGGCATTTTTTCTCCCCCATCTGTTTCATTTTGGGTTGGTGGTGTTAACATTTAAGTGCTTGATGAGTGCTCGTTTTTGTCTGCATTAAGCTGTTGCAGTTGGTTGTGGAAGCTTAGCTTGGATTCTGTGGGTTTTCTGTGTGTGTGAATGGAACAATGACCACCGAACTGCACTGAAATAAGACAGTGGTGGATTATCGTGGAGTGAGGGGCTTATCTTGGTCTTACTTCCCTGTTTGATGTGTGTATTGTTGCTTTCCCTTGTAGTAAGGCTTGTGCACACTGCAGCGTGCTCGTGGGGCGTTGTGTACACTGCAGAGAGCAGGTCACAGAGCTTTGGTGGGCACTTTGGAGGTCACTCAGCTTTGCTGAGCACTTGGTGCACAGCAGCAGGACTGACTTGTGTGCAGTGGGGAGCTGAGGGTGAGACCTGTGCACAGTACAGCCCTTGGCTGCTTTGGGAGGCGTGTGTCCCAAGCTGTGTCCCAGGTCACCACGCCGCATCCAGCCAGGACACTGCTGCTCCATGTGGCTCCTGTTTCCTGTAGTGCCACAGGCCTAGTCTGTGCAGTTAGATTTCAGCTCAGATATAGCTGCACCAGACTCAGATACTATGGTAGCTTAAGCCCAGAACCAAGACAGCTATGCTTACTCAAACATTACAGTGATTAAATAAGCTTTGAATGAGGGCTTGTTAGCTCTGAGCCAGGCTTCCTGCATTTTGGGACAGAGAGGTAATGTTTCTGAGAATTCTGAAGATCTTGGGTGAAAAGGGCATGTTTTTCTATCTTACTGATATTTTTTTTTCTGAAAAGTCTTTCCAACCCATTTCCTGTTTCCCCTAAATGGAGGAAATTCTAATTGCTGCATTTACTTTAATGAAGGTACTCTTTGAATGAGCTTCTCTAAGATGAGAAATATAATTGATTCATTAACAGAAGCACAATTTTTTTGGTGAAAAACCTAATAGTATTATTAATAGTATTATTTGCTGCTGGCTCATAAACATCATGCCTTTTATTAGAGACAGACTTGCACTTCATGCTAAAATATTTGTTTTCATCTGTCAGTACAATTTAAAATATGAGAAGAATTCTGTTTTGGCAAGAGAAAGCATTAATACAGTTGACTTGTAAATAAAAACTGCATGGATTATCTCTGTAGAATTCATAATGTGGCAGTAGAGGTCTTGAGAAATAGAGAAGAAATTGTGCTTAAAAAGGATCTAGCAAGTTAGAAATGAACTTGTTGGAATAAACAAAATAAAATTGTGCTGATAATCATTTCCAAGGGAAATCATACATAAAGCAGCCTGAGTCTTTTAGAGAATGGTAAAGAACCATTAAAAGTCTTGAAATAAAATTCTTCATTTTAAGTATCAGTTTTACATAGAATTCTGAGAGATCAAAGAGTAGCAGTTATGAGGCCTTAACAAATATTTTGCTGTTCCTTGTATGGGAAAATATTTCAAGAAAATTTTTACCAAATTCCAGTATTACCTTATCAAGTTCTGAGAGGAAGAATTGTGTAGAAGAAGGACAGCACTAAACCCTTTATTTTTAAGTATTCCCAGCCCTCACATCTCTCATTCTGAGGAAGGCAAGGTCAGCAGCAGCTTGGGGCACTGAACCAGGCTCTGTTATGTGGTGCAGACATGTCCATGCTTCCAGAGGCAAGAAACATTTTGTTAATCATAGGAAAATTCTTTCCCATTAAAATTATGTTGTAAATGTTCTTTTCAGCCTTAATTTCGTCATATGTTAAAATCCACTGGGAAGAGTGTGATATATGATTATATGTGTTTGTAAGTATGTATTTTACATATATTGTAAATATATATATATATATATGTAGGAAAGTATGGGGAGGTTTTTTATTTACTTTACGAGAGATTTTTCAGATTTCTTTGAGACGATAAGGTATGCCTTGTGCTTACTTTGAAAATACACAGGTGTGACTCCTTTTGCCTTTTTCTTGGCAAGCAAGTTGGTTTAGGAAGTGTTCCCCCCCCATCTCCACCCTGCTACAGTTTGCTACTCCCTTAATTGTACTGATAAAACTGTTTGGATATCTGCACACAGATTCTATTACTGGAATAGCATGGATTTGGGTTTGGGTTTGGAGGACACATTGCTATTTTTAGCTTGAATTGTTTCATTAATCCAATTTATAGTCTGATGCTATGAAAGACTGTATTATCCTGGCTGATGGGCAGCAGAGGACGAACATAAGAGGAGCAGCAGGAATGAGTGCCTGGGGAAATGACCTGTGAAAATCACTTTGTTGCCAAAGAAAATGTATGTGAACCTCAGCCTTGGTGTTCTCTTGCTGCTTATCTGTGAGTATAACTTGTGTTTCTGTTCTTCCTGGACTTGTGTTGTGCTAGAGTTGAGGAATGCTGATTTACTCATTTGCAGAAGAGAGAACTGTAATTCTGGATGGATATCACAATAATGCCAGGAGACTGGTGTAGAATTATGATAGTGCAGAGCTTGAGTTGCTTCTCAAACCTATTACATCTTGTAAATGCTTTATCCTCCCTTCAGTGGTTCTGCACACTAGTTATATTGTCTTTGTTAACTTTAAATTGGTCTTTCTGCAAAATGAAGTAGGCATTTATTGGTAAAATAAAGATTAACCTCACCATAACCCTGGAACTTAGTAAGGAGAAAAGAGGTACTGGTCAAGTGCTGGTCTCTTTTGTCTGAAGGGTGGGAAATAGCCTGGGAATTGTACAGGTGTTAGTGTTTAGTCAAGCTAAAGGCCATTTTTTTTTTTTTGGAAAAATCATATGCATACTATCTGTCTTCACGTCTTGGTGCTGCATGTGGCATCAAGTATAGAGCTTACAAGAGAAAAAAATGTGTAAATATCTAGAAAACTATTTTTTGTTTCATAGCAGAGTATGTATACTTCTATGAGAGTTTAGTTTATGTCTTTGTATGACTTGTATGTGTCAGCCTAAATTAAACCATCTCTATTTGTGTTGAATAAAATTTTACTTTGGATTTTATACAGCAAAGCAAGTCAGCACATACTGGATTGTTTTTCTACATCAAATTCTTTGTGAGAACCCTTTTTGTTTCATTTGCTCAATATAGTGTCAGTTGATGTTCAGAGATAATGCTGTTCTTTACATTTCAGTCTGTTTGGGAACTGTGGTCAATGTACCTGGTCAGATAGATCATTGAAACTGCTCTCATGTCTAAACTTGGTTCATTATGGCTTTTTAGTCTTCCCCTGGTGGTCTGGAGGAAAAAAAAAAGTACTGTAATGAAGTTGCTTTCAAAAGCACTGTTGGTCATGTTCTGCTGGTGATGGAGTTTAAGGGAGTTACAGGTTGAGGAAAAGTGTTGTGATTATTATGGATTAATACAGTTATTTTCAAAAGTGGTTAGTGATGCCAAGTGCCTCAGTTTCCCTGTGCCCACTCTGAAATGACTGTTTTCAGAATGTGTGCAACACCCACTCACTGGAAATACTGGCCCCCTGAGATGTTTCAAGGGCACTAAGCAATTGAGATCTTTCAGGGTGGGTATTCAGACCATGCATGGTCTGTTTCTATTGAACTTCTGATTCTCTGCAATAGAATGTACTTGGATTTATTTTCCATGGGATTGGCAGGAACCTCCTGGGCCACTGACTCTGTTCCTGTTTCAAACAGTCATAGCCTAGAGAGAAATGGTTTATAATACAAGACCAGGGTTTTTTCATCAGGCATAGTTTGTAATCTAACAGGCACTCTTGGTACAACTGACTTTAAAAGAAAAACAAAAAAACTAAGCAGAGAGTGATGGGTAATTGAAGATTTTTTCCCCATTACTTGCTGGATAAAGTGAAATGTTTAAATCCAGACTGAAAAGCATAGTCCTTTCTTTTCTAAAATACAACCTGAGAAGATTTTACTCAGGTACAGGAAAATGCTTGACCTAAATTCAAGTATTGCAGTTTAATTTGCAGTTTCTTAACATAAGCTCAATAGGAAATAAGAAGAAACGTTAAAAATCACTCACAAGTGATAGTTCTGGTGTTTCCTGTGTGCTTGTTCTCTGTGCTGTTCTTTCCAAATACTGCTAGTCCTGCCTCACATGCTTCTCGACTTTGTTCCTCCTACTTAGATTTTTTTCTTTGATAGAATGCTGGAAACTCACATTCCACTTCCTTCTTTGCTTGAGCACATTTGAACTTGAACTCACTTTAACCATCGTTCAGAAAAATGGCTTAGAGAGGAGGTTGTTGAATATTGAAGAATGTTGTGGAAACCCAGAATGGCTGAGGTTGGAAGGGACTTCTGGAGGTCATCTTGCCCAATCCCCTGCTCAAGATGGCCCACCCATCTAGCGTAGGTTTCTCTTTCTGTCACTTACGTAACTTCATTTTGTGAAATACACCTACCTTTCACTGGAGTCTGGTATCTAGGTGAAAGTATTGGTCTCTAAAATCATACATGCTCAGTCTCTAACACTATGTGAAAACTTCCTGTGCAAAAAGAGTGGCTTTGTTAGGGGAGAGTGAGGGAAATATGGCTTCAAATTCTCTAAAGCCCAGTTAAGGCATTTCCTGAGAAGCTGGAGGTTTCATTATGTCTGACTTCAGCAGTAAGTAGTTTCTGACTGTTACATGGAGGGAAATTTTGCAATTACTGCCCCACATTCCCCCTTAGATGACCAATTGCCATTCCCTGTATGGTTGTTGCTCCTCTTATCAGCAGTAATTTTTCTTCTCTTATGAATTGCAGTGGTTAATGCCCTATCCAGACATCTCCATGGAGATTTTTTGGGCATTCTGCTTTCAGCCATTTTTCTGTGTGAAGAAACCTGTGTTCAGGAGATGAATTTGATTTTCTCCAGTTTTTTTGCTGTTCCTTTGTATGGCTTCTCATTCCTTTTAGTTTAGAATTTTATTTATTAACCTAATGCTCTTTCTGCAGCTTAATAAGTAAAGTATGTTGCAGGCCAGGGAAATGAGATTTTGAAAGAAATCTTTGATGAAAGTTTTCTGAGAAGCTGTCCATGTATCTGCAGGAGAAAAAGAAGCCATGTACCCTCAGTGCTGCAGAAGCAATCAGTCTCCTGCTTAAGTTCCTCTTGGTCTGTATAGTCTGGTGTGCTGTGACAAGCTTCACTCCTGTATAGACAGAGAGGGGAAGTGAGACAGTGTTTTTCTAATAGGTCTGTGTCCTCTCACTGCTGAGCATCACTACTGTCTTCTCCAAGTGTGTTGTCAGACTGTTCTTAAAGAGTGTGGGTTGGTTGAGAGTTTTTTCGAGATCTGCTGTCCAACTTGTATTATCAATAGTTTTGAGTAGACCAGAACTGGGGGTGCAGAGGGTAGTCTTAACACTTCTGTTACAGATCTGTTACAGATCTGTAAATGAAGGGCTTACTAAAAATGACAGCAAAAATACTTAGCTTTATCTTGAATTGAGAGTGTATTTTCTCCTCCAAAAGATGGAACTAAATCAGGGAGTCAGAGAGCACGTGTTCCTCTGCTGTCAGCAGTAACTTGAAACCTGCTGGCAAAATGTGTATTTTATCTGCTGCTGGGGCATATGAAGACAACTGCCTACTACCACTGTTGCTAATGGCTCAAGTGATGGGTGTTTGTGTTAAGAGTGTTTTAAAAGTCTGAAATCTGCTGTCAAAATTTCTGGGCAATGGAGTACCATTCCTCTACTGCCTCGAATCATGGGAAAACCTGCGTGTAGCCTTAAATTTCAAAACATGTTAATATATAGTGCCAGAGGTAGAACTGACATGTCCTGCTTTCTTTAAATTGAAATTTTGACTTTCGTCAGCCAGTACTATAAAGATATGAAAGCATCTATGTATTAATCCATATTGCCTGTGTTTAAGCATTCATTTTAAGTACATTTGTATTTATAAGTTTGGAGCCTTCCTGTAATTTCATGGTATTCCAGACTATTTTGTGTTGAAGTCTGCAGTGGAAGTGAATACTTATTTAGACTAGGTGTGTACTGGCTGCAGGACAGCTGTAATACCCTAAATTACAAATACTTATGTGTGTAACTTTTGCACGGAAAGAGGTAGTTGTAAAAATTTTTTAGAAATTTTGATAACTTGTGGATATATAAGGAAGCTAAAGTAAATATGAACTCAGATGTTAGGAAATGCAAGTTTTGGATAACTGAACTTTAGAGGAGTGTTACTATAGGATGTATTAAATTAATGCTGACTTGACGCTATTCTGTTGTTGAAACTTCTGTTTTAACACTGGGCGTTCATGGTACATAACTTAGTCCTGACTGATTATGGTTTAAGTCAGCATTATGTCAGCTAAGTGTGATTGGTTATCTTCAGAAGTGTGAAATCGAACCCTTACTAGTCACTTTATGCCGTTTTGTTCTATAATATTTTGTGACTTTTCAGAATAATATCCCTGTTCCATTATAATAAGAGATCATAAAGTTGTGTGAGCTGGAATTCATAATTGCAAACTGCATATTCAGCCAGCTAATTCAGCATGCTGCACATGGGCCTTTGAAAATGAAATTATGGCCTTGAACTGGGCTTTCTGTGAGTAAAAAATTTAATATTGCAAAACGTATAATCTCTGAGTGGTGAAGGAAATTACTTGTGAAGAAATGCTTACTGAATTCAACATATTTAGCCTAGATAACAAGGAGACTACAATATGCACTTCAATGGTATTTTGTGGCAGGAGCTAAAAGCATATGCAGAGAGTTTGGAATGCATTCCTTAGATATGAATTAGAAATAAGATTAGGATAACTTTTGATTAGATAACAGAAAGGCACTCATCCAGCACTTGCAAAGTGTTTGATTTTGGTGTTAAGCTAGGTTGTTGGCCTGCAGAGTGCAAGGTTTGAGTACTTTGGAGAGTTGTCTGGCTTTGTAGCTGGAGTCGGGCTGGAGGGCATTCAGCAGTCAGTGTGCTCCTGGTCTGCTGGAAGTCAGTGCCTTCAATCTCCTTAGCACGGATCTCCACTGTCACATGTGAAGCAAAAGCAGCAGCAGAGCTTGCATAGTGAATAACAGATAATGCTTTTTGAATCTTTCAAAGGCCTGATGTAATTATTAAATTTTAATTATTTTTGATACTGTAGTGCTGTTAAATCAGTGGTTGGGATTTGTGAGAATGAGTTAATGGGATGGTGTTGAGGAGAGAAAAATCTTTTCTAATTTCTTGTTTCTTAGTAAGATCAGGTCAACTAGTGTGTTCTAGTTAGTCTATGGTGGAGTCTGTTCTAAAGAAACCTTGAAGGTGCTGGGATCCCTGCCTTGGTGAGCTGTGAAACTTTACTCCCCCATACAGTCACCCACAGTTTTTTATCATGTGCACCCAAGCTCTGCCCTGCATCTGCTCCCTAGTAGGGGGGACAGAAATGCTCTTGGCTCTTCAAGGGAAGGGGAAGCAGAGAAGCCTTGCACAGCAGGTTATGCAGTGTGTTATGTAGAACTGTGAGAGCTTTTAAAAGGCAAATAGAATAGTTTGTGTAAGTTTTATTTTAAATCTTGTTTAAGATATGGGGAGGTAAGTGGCTGGGAACAACATAGGAGATTTTCTCTTAGCTCTCAGCACCCTATGGATTGAACTTCAGACAGAAGGTGGACTCCAGAGTCTGTCAAGGAGCAGAAATAGGATATGGACAACAACTGACCTGTATGCAGTCCTTCAGATCTATCTGTATGTCCATAGTGCCTCCAAGGGCAGGGATATGATTGTGTGCTAGTGACATGTTCACCAATTTCCTAGGATGTGTAATGTGTGTAAAGAACAGCAACAGGGAAACAGCAGTGAAATCTCAGGAGAGACTTAAAGTAGGCTGGTGAATGGGTGGAACCGTCAGTACAGGAAGAATGTGGAGCAGGATGTATTTGGAGATAATTTCCCTCTTGCCAAGCTCTGTTCCACCTCTTTGAGCTTTAATGCATCTCCCAAGTTGCACACAATGTTAGTACTCTTCACCTAAAGTTATTTTTTAACTATTAGGAAAGACAACATTTATACAGCTCTTTGGTATTTAAAAATGCACTTCTCCCCTAAAATTGTTTAAAAAATATTTAGGCCACTATAGTTTCTTTATGTTGTGGATATGATTCATTTTGGCCATGGGAGGAGAATGACAGTTATTTGCTACACAGACCTTTCCTGTGATTCATGGAGTGTCCTTTGTGTCAGCCGTGAAGGAGGCATTTCATATGCTTCCTAGCAGGAAGGAAAAATAGTGTGATCATAGTTACCAGATAGGACATGGAAACTGGGTGGGAGGGAAGGGAAAGGGGAGAGGGGAATGCTGATTATTCAGAAGAAAGTTGCAGGAAGGCCAAGATTCTGTCTGCAGTATCCATTCATCTACTTAATGAAAAATGGATACATACCAAGCCTATATATAATTAAGGGAAATGTCATGACTGAAATTGCCATGTTCACAAAATGGCATAGCTTATTATGTGACTTTTTTTGTGTAAATGTATCTTAGCACTTTTCCTTTGTCTCCTTGATCCATCAGTGTTTCAGTATGGTGTGATGTTTCTGTCTCTGAGTGACATGTTTCAGATTTTTCTCTCAAACTGATGGCCATATACAATTGTGTCAGCTTTCTGCAGGGACAGATTTTTGTGTTCTAACATAATAATATAGTTAGCAAGTTAAGAAGTGTGCCAGCTTGCCAGATCAGAAGACATTTTCTTTTCTTTACAAAAAAAAAAAAAAAAAATTAAAAAGCCATGTACTACAAAATTTTCTTACTAAAAGTAGCAGCACAGATTGGCTACTTAAGTGCTTTTAAAGAATGCTCCATCAAATGACAACCCCTAATGCTGCATGGCAAAC
This sequence comes from Parus major, assembly GCF_001522545.3. Lineage (NCBI taxonomy): Eukaryota > Metazoa > Chordata > Aves > Passeriformes > Paridae > Parus > Parus major. The sequence goes on from NC_031769.1 coordinate 139,997,262, forward strand.
TTTGGGATTCTTTCACATAGTCCAGCTGCTTCCAGCTGCTTTCTCAATACCTGGAAACTGCAGGATAGGAATAAATGTGAGTAGCAGAAGTGGAAACTTAGGCTTACTAACTACTTGATTTCTTGCATGGATTCAGGGCTTGTGGCTGGCTGTCCTCCCACAGTTGGCAGCATTTGATGTGGTACATGCAGCTGTGTCAGGAATATACAGCTGTGGCTGTTTAGCCTTGTAGCATCTACAGAGGGTCCTTACCTAAGCAGATGCACAGCAATGTTAGAATGGGAAAGCAGAGGTGTAGTTAGAGCTGAAAGGAGTAGAATTAGGAGGAATGCAGAAGAGAATAAAAGTGGGTATCAATTACTAATCACATGACCTGTGTTAATTGATTTTCCCTAGCAATTAGAATTTTACTGCTTGAGTCACCAATGCTATCCGTTCTTCCATTATTTCCTGTGTTATAAAATGCTGGCTTTGTTTTGATTTTCCTGTAGCTGTGTTTATTGGGGATAAAGGGTCTAATTATAGCTGTGAACTATACTGTGCTGAGAGGGCATTTAGGTTTCTTCTGACTATTTCTGAGGCAATGTGATGAGTCATGAAATATAACTTTTGCAGAAAATATCCTGATTGCCTAATGACTAGGTGTTGGTAGATGAAATTACACATACTCTCTCTTGTTCACATGAAACCAGGGAAGTGTCTTTCTGAGTAAGCTGTTTGTTTGAGTTACCCAAGAAATGTCAAAGATTACAGTTGCAAAATGGGGGAGAAAAAAAAGTGTATGTTTGATTAGCTTGAAAACATCTGCTGAGACTTACAAATGCATTAGGTATTCACAGCATGAATACTTGTAAATAAAATATTTGTAAAGAAAAATGCTGCTTGAAAATAATTTGATTACCCATGTTCCGCATTTTTAATTTTGCAGATGATGCAGAAGATGTTGACAATATGGAAAAAGTCATGCTAGAATATGCTACAATGGACAGAGAACTTAATCATTATATAAAAGCATTTGAAGAAACAATAAATCAGGTAAATGATCTCTTCTCATTATGATCATTTATGAAAACATACCCTTATTTAAATATTATCTTTTAAAAGACGCAAATGTTACATTTAAACAATACAGAATTGGAAAGACAGCTCTTCAGCAGGTGTAAAATACTGAAGTTGCCAGAACAACTATTAATTTTTATTTTTTTTCCCAGCTTGCTACAGGCTGGCAGAGTTTTTAGCTTCTCCCTCCCAAACTCGCACCGTTGGGAATATGGGATGAGTAGTGCTTTGAGAATGATTGAGGACACTGTAGTTAAGAGGCTCTACTCTCAGGTGATACCACCTCATGTACTGTAGAAGATAGAAGTGCAGATGAGTGAGGCAGCTGATTTGACGAACAAATTGATGGCTGTGGCTGCAGAGAACCGATGTTTGAAAGCTCGGCTCCCACTGCCTTCCTTCTACCTGACTCGGCTGGTGCGTGTATAGGGTGAGCAGGCGGATTGCTGGGTTTATGAGCCAGGTCCTCGCTCTGCCCCTGGGCAAAGGGCGGACAAAGGACGGACAGACTCGGCCCCGGCGGCAGCGCTGGTAGTGACCGCCAGGGGGCGCCACCCCCTCGCGCTGTCCGACCCGGGCTCGGCGCGTTCCCGTCGCGGGCTCGGCGCGTTCCCGCCCCGGGCACGGCGCGTTCCCGGCCCAGCGGGAGCGAGCGGCGGCTCCGCGGCAGATCCGGGCCGGGAAGGGGCAGGTTCAGGGCGGCCGAATCTCAGCTTCAGGCCAGGTCGTGCAGGGAGAGCTCAACTTCCTGAGTGACCTGTTCTAGTGTGTGTCTGCGCAGACACCTCTCGGTGTCGGTTTTCTATGGATTTCTCTAGAAAAGGCAAAAGGAAATCCCTGATTTCCCTTCAAGGTGGGAAATCTGTGTTTCAACATGTTAAGGTAGTAGAGCTTTTCAGTTAAACCTGCCCTGCTAATATCTTGCTACTGCTTTTTGTTCTTTTAAAAGCAGTAAAAGGAGAGCAAAGCAGTGCGTTTCCCACTAGTTCTGTTGAGAAGCTTACAAGTTTTTTCTGTTGCAGAAAGGTTTTCCTTTAATTCTTTTAAAATCATCTGATCAGATGCTTAACTGAAAAATCTTCATTCAGGTAATTAAAGATACGTGTTTAAAGGGAGTTCTAAACTATATCTACATCCAGCAAGTGTTGGACAGCAGTAAATACAGGCACTGTTCCCCGTGTAGTCTTTAAATGCACATTTCACTTTAGATACCACCCTAATTTGTAGACCTCCTAGTTTATTTTGGATGATTCAGAACTTTTTTCGTTTATTTGGACTATCCATGGTTTTTAAAGCTTTCCTAGTAAATCATAACATAGTCCTCATTGTTAGAGACTAATGATCTATATCCAGACTTAAGTGAAACACAGTTGGTTTATATTTTGATTGTAAGCCAATTAATAATTGATGTCTTATTGTTATAAGAGGAATTTCAAATAATTTTAAGCAATGACTTTTTAACTTCTTTTATTATTTCCTTTTATCAGCAAAATACATTTTTTTCAAGTTAGGACTATAAAAAGCAAGTCTGTGCCTTCACCAATAAAGCACTCAAGTCCTGTTTACTTCAGATGCATCATGATATTTTAAGTTGAGCTTAAAATATAAAATAAGCTTGATATTTTAAGCGTAACTGCTTCACTGAAGTGAAGGTATTTTTGTTGGTTTCAGCAAAGCAGTGATACCTTTGTCATTGAATTCAGCAGTATCTGTTGTGTGCATATATGTGCTGGTGTGCAAAAAAGTACACCTTTCCCCCACTTTTTTCCTCTAATGCAGCTTCTCTGTGTCATTAAAACAAGCTCATTTCCTGTTATTTCAGTCCTAAGGTTTTAAAAATGCAGCTCCAAGTTATTTAACATGTTTTAGAGCCTACATGGATTATAAATTTGGTAATGGCTAATCTGTTAGCCTCTAGCCACACTTCTCATGTCTCTGCTTCCTACCTCACTCTAGGGAATTGTTTATACTTTTCCCTGCCAGCATCCTGAACAAACCTTAGTGAGTATGAGAAAGAAATGTATATAACTTCTTCTGCAGAACAGAGTTACAATCTGTTCTCTGAAAAATAACAGCTCATGCTTTATTTTGGAGGCTGGCTGCATGTCATGCCTCTGGAACTGCACTGCCCATCTCCAGTTACCTGTCAGAGACAGCTTAAAATCTGCTTCTGGGAAACAGATACTGTTGCTGAATTTAGGGCTGCACCTGGAAGTAGCTGTAGAATGGTTTGGGTTTAAAATAGCCTCCACTGAATTGCTCCCTGGTTCCATGTGAATTCCTTACCTGAGGGCTTTCTCTGGGGAGTTGCAGCAGGTCATTAATTTTCACAAGCAGACTGTTCTTCATAGACAGGATTTGTATCCAGCTGTAAAACACATTTTTTCTGATCATTTTATAAGTTTGTATGTTGATGATTTTTCTGGTCTGTAGTTTCCTCATACAGCAGTGAAGCTGAAAGTATTTCATAGTCGCTGTTTCACCTTCTGACCAGCTGCTTCTAGTGAAAAGTCCAACTGGAATTTAGCAAGATAAGGAGACAGCAGCAGTTAAAATTCCTGATATATTATTTCATTATGGGTACCTTTAAATGGCATTGACAAAAAGATGATATTGTTCAAGGATTGTATTGTAAGTAACTTGAAACCAGCATGAGATATAGTCACATGTTTTCTTAAAGCCAGTTTTTTGTTGATTTAGGCTGCAGTAGGTGGAAAGCAGAAGGTGAGACATACCAGCATCCTCTTCTGGTTGAATCAGCAGCCTGTTGAGCAAGATGTGTGCAATTGAATCACAGTGTTTCCAACAATAGGCTGTGGGAAATCCTTTGTCTGTGGAAACTCCCTGTGCCACTGGATTTTCTTGTACCTGTGTAATGACTGGGCTGCTTCTGTTGCTTCTTCTTTCATTTTTAATAGGTATTTTTAGAAGAAATGAGCCAATATTCAGGTCCTTACCATGCAAAGTCCAGTCAGCACTCTTATTTTTAGTGTAACAACAAAAGACTGACGGAGCTGCTGTATCACTTGCAGAATTTTTTTTATATTCTTGAAATGGACCCAAATGGTTGGAACCCAGGCTCAAGTGTTCCCTAAACTGACCGAGTTCTCAAGTGGCCAGAATGCCAGCATATTGTGTTGTCCCAAATACGGATTCTTTCACCCAATGTGCAGGAAGATAATCCACACACAGAGTCGGGGTACTTTATTTCATGTCTGTGCAGAGAACAGGTTCTAGGTGATGAATCCATAAAGCTAATGTCTTTGGTATGCCAGGTGCTCATTTTTATACACTGTGAACAATAAAAAAATTGGCATTTCCTATATATGTAATAACCTAACTGTGTAGTCATTGGCTTTGCATTCTCTTGTCTGCATGTAAAGACCCGGTGCGCATTCATTTTACTGTGTATGCTCTCTGAGGAAGTAGCTTATGTGAGCAGGGGGTAGTCATAGCTGATGGACAGGTTTTTTACTGAATTTACTTAATGAGCACAACGTTCAAGCAAAGTTGTACTTGGCACTGTAGTTTGATTGTGTTCTGTTCTTGCTTCTTGGTTCCTGTATGTTTGGTTTTCCTGTACTGTCTCATAGTACTTCATTTCAACAATTGTGCCTGCTCCCTCACTCCCACTCTGCTCTCTCAATTTGCAGGGATGGTGGTGGTGGACTGATCACTCTCTCAGCTTTTCAAGCATTTGGTTTCTTAGGGATTGTAAAAGCTGTGGTAATTTTCCTGAAGTCCCTAAACTTCTCTAGATAAAATTAATTATAATGTATTGTAGATCAAACTAGAGAATAAGGAAGACAAACTAGCTTCTAATGTTACATTTTTCCCAACTCTCTTTTTTTCTCCTTTAGGGAAAGAGAACCTGGGCTATTTTATTTTTTTTTTGCAGGTGACAGGAAGTTCTGGAATGTGGTAATGGCATCTCTGGCAAGGATTGTTTAGTGCTTCCTTTTACAAATTAGTTCTTTGCCAAACATCACTTTGTCATGCTTGATTCATGTCTGCTTTTTGTTAGACCTGAGCACTGTGACAGGATGAAATCCAAACCTTAGTGAGATAGAAAAAACACACAGGAGACATATTTAAGAAAAAACTAAGAGAAGGAAGCACTCAGAATGAGAAGAGGCAGACAGAAAGGTAAAGGACTTGGGCCTGGGAAATCTTGAGATCATGTAGACATATGTCAAAGGGACTGGTTGAAAGAGTGCTAGGAAGGCGGTGGTGTTGAGCTGAAGAAAAAATGGAAGTACTAAATGTTGCACGGGTGCTTGGGTTTTATCCCTACTTCTGCTAAAGCTTTCCCATGTTGTTCATGGTGAATCATGTCTATCACCATGTCAGTGGCTACTAACATATTTGTTTTCTGGTTATCTTACATGGAAACTGATTTGAGCAATTATAATTGTAATTTAATTCAAAGCTAATTGTAGCTTGAACCCAGGAAGTAAAATTAAAATGTTCTTTCTTGGGTTTTATCTGTGAAACTACTGCATACAACTGATGTAAGTGTATGTCTTGAAAGGATTTGAAGTCTGGATGTGTTGGTCATTTTTGCCAGTGTGTCTTCACACCTTGCCAAGTGTTCATTCTTCCTTTGCAAAGATGAGGGCACCACGTTCCTTGTACAAGAGTGATTTTGTCTTACGGGATATATAGGAACTACACACAGATTTGTATTTTTGATAATAGTTCTTTCTTTTAGGCTAGTAAGGTCATTGGAGTATGAATAGGAGGGGTTGTTTGTTCACTGGGTCAGTAACTTAGAATAGGTTACTTAGTATTGGGGTCTCTTATCTTAGTGGCAAATTGTGTAGGTTGTAATCCTGCAGAGGGATAATTCCCTTCAGTGAGGTAGTATTCCAAATGTGCAGCTTGTGGGTGATCTAAAAGCCTCTGCAGAAAATTAAAGAATCCTGTTTAAACTGCTGTACAGTTAAATCCATGGTCTCTGATTTGCATCCTGTGTAGCAGAATTCGAGTTTCCTCACTTAAAACTCACAGTATAATGCTGTAGTGACTTGGATGGTGTTCCTTGGTGTCGTAAAAATGAAAGGCACTTAACATCTTTGTTAACCAGCCTCTGCCAGCATAGCTTTGTAGGCCAGGAGCCCTGTTGGAGAAAGTTCTTCCTGTATGTCTAAGTTGTCGCTTTTGACGCAGCAAACTAAAGCAACAAAACACTTCTGCAGTGGGAGCTCCACTTGCAGTGTGGTCTTTGGAGGAACAGCAAGGTCAGACAGAGGATGTGATTCCAGCCAGCTCCTTGTTGGCACAGCTATGGCAACATAACTAATGTGATAACCAAGTTCAGCGTATGTGGCAAATGTCAGCAGACTCATCAGTGACTGCTACCTGTTAGAGACAGGGCTGTGCTTAAAAATTGATTGTCACTTAGTTTTCTATAGGGATAAGTGCCAGCAAGACTGTGAATCCCAAGGGATGAAAGTGTTTTAGCTGATTCAGGACATTGACGGTGCCTGGCACTGTGATACCCATTACAGTGTTGTCAGTGAAACAGTTTTTGACATGGAATTTTCTAGCTTCATGACACAAATGGCCTTGTTTGGTGCTGACACCTTCTTAATAAGCACTTTGCTCTACTTTTTCCCTCTTGCTACAATGTCAAGACAACATGTAGGGCAAAATCCACTGATGATATCCATATCTGCAACTGTGACCTTCATTGCACAGTGGAGCTCCGAGCATTTCCTCTGACATCAATGTTTCTTGATTCTGAAATATTGTCTGCTAACCATGAAAATTTTGGGACCTTCCTTTCATCAGAAAGGTTCTCTGCTGTGCAGAAATTGCTCAGGAAGGTCTTTGTAAATTTCCAGAAAAATGGGTTTAGTGGAATGGATATATATTTTCTTGGGCTGGCAGGGAGAATAAAAGAACTCTTATAGTCTTTTGCTGCATTTATCCTGACTCTCTAATTGTAAAAACAAGTGATTCTATCTTGAAATTCACTCAGAGCATACTGAAGTGCACCATCAGCAGCAGTAAGTCAAAACCCTGGTGAAAGATGTTGTACCAATGCCAGTGTCTTTGGAGATTTTTGTACTCAACTAGCTCCATCTTTAGAGTTTTGTTTTTTTTAACAATGCATGTCCTCTTGGCTGTTATTTTGGTACCTTGAATTCTAATTGGAATTCTTCTTTAGTGCTTGTATACTTGCTATCTTCTAATGAAGCCATTTCTGACTAATCATTCATCTCATAGAATAAGCAAAATGTGAACATTGGATTAAATCCTTATAATGAGTTGGGCAGGATAGTAGAGAAAAATATTTGACTCTATAATTATGACTCTCCATTTATCTATCTATCTATCTATCTATCTATCTATCTATCTATCTATCTATCTATCTATATAATGCCACAGGACTTACTAAAACTTCTACAGGCAAGCTTATTTCTAGCATTAGCTAGCTAAGGAGATTTTTAACATTTTAAAGTTTCTTCAATACAATTTATTTGCTACAATTTCTAATCAATAGTTCATTTCTTGCTCTGTTCTATTGCCATCTCCAAACAGTAATTCAAACAATATAGCACAGTTGTAGGAATGTGCTCTGTTTCCTGCAGAAACTGGGACAAAGATGCATTTCAACACATTTTTAATATTTACTTTATAGTATTTGCATTACTTTTTTGTGTGTCTCTGTATGTGTTGGGCTAAGCATTTGATGGAAGCTGCTTTTTTATTTTCCAAGAATTAGCGATCTGTGTGTGTAGTTCTCTACAGTAATATGTCAGAGTCAACATTTGGTGAACTACAATTAAAATATTTTTTAAGTGAACTGCATACAAAGAAGTAGGAGTAGTGTTTTATATTATGTGGGTTATATAGCGCATCCTCAGTAGTGTGTTAGTGTCTCCTATCAGGCATAAAAATGTGTTCTGCTTTTTGGAGAATAAGCCCTGAAAACTCTTTCATATGGACATAGATGTGTTTGACTTCGCTGTGGTTGCTTGCATTGGTCAAGCTAAACATTTTCCTAAATGCAGTGTCAACACTGCAGTTGCTGAAATGGGCCTTGGCTTGTGTGGCTAGGCATTGGGCAGCAGGGGACACAGCTGGTTAGCAGTAATGATTTGGATAAAAATAAATGTTCTGGACCTAGGACCATCACATCTAACTGGGACCTCCGTAGATACAGAGGGCAGCAGGGATAGGATTAAGAAAAATGTGCCAAAGGAATCCTGGGAACCAACCACATCATAATTTGAAAAGTGTGTTTGCTATGTTGGGCAGCAGTGCTGCCTGGTAGGTAGCAAGCTAGTCTGAGATTAAGGAGGACTGGATGCTATTTTTAGGTCTATGAGCAGCTTGTGTGGTTGACCTTGACAAATTGTTTCACTCTGTACTTTGGGCTGTGGTCCCATGTTCATTAACACTGCATTTGTGCAGTACCGAATCACCTGGTAGCACATTCTCATCAAATAAGTCAAATCACATGGTACTGTTTGTGCTGGCTGTATTCTGGCTGCAGGACAGACACTACCTGATGGAGCATAACTGTGCAAAATTAGGACTGGCAGAGTGGGTTGCACTCGATTGGTGTGTAGTGCAGCTGTGGTGGTTTTGATCTCATACGAGACATTCTGAAACCGAATTTACTGTCTCGCTCAACCATGATCTCAGTCATGTGGACAGCATCCTGTATCACTGTCTGTAAAGAGATTTACTTTTTTTTCTACCTGAAGAATTAAAAGCTATTTGAATTCTGATTTTAATGATTTTATTTTAACACTGAAGATTGCAACTGGCAGTCTGAACTTTTTCTGAAATTCCAAAAGGTCACATATAGAGCAACTAAAAGTCTCTGTGATTTGTAGCCCTACTTCTCTAGGTGTAGTATCTGTATTTCAGAGTCAATGTGAGTTAACTCTAACTGGTTTAGGCTAGCTTAGAGAAAGAAGATTACATTTTTGAAATGTAATGAAACTGGTAGATGTTGAGGTAAAATAGTTGGATTAAAAAACTATCTTAATCTCAAGTTATGGAATTTTTTTTTATTTTATTTTATTGGTAGATGAAATTTATTACTGGAAACACTGGCGTTGTAGTTTTGGCCGCTCAGTAGTAAAAACAGTATTTCAAATTAATTGTCTCATCTAGAAAGCTCCTGCTGACAGTCTAAGGATTTAAATCCTTGGAGGCAGGGGGTGAAGGTTGAGTGCTAAATCCTGGATGATTCTCAGCAGCAGGAGTTTTTACTTTAAATTAGTTTCTCCTGTTAATTGAACACACCCAAGATGATCAGTGTCAGTGGGGAGGCAGTTTCTGGAATGCCTTCCATAAAATGTCTCCCTCCAAAGGTTGAGTGTTGTTTTAATTACTGTAATTGTTTCCAGAAATTATATTATATGTTGGATACTTGAATATTCCTTGTCCAAAATTTTAAATGTGAAGTAATTTGTTTAAAAACATTTGCTTTTTCTCCTAGTATATTTTTAAACTGATCTTATCAATAGAAATACTCAGTTACCCAGATTTTCCCTCAGCAAAATTATGTACGGATTTATAATGAATACTAGATACAATGTTGCTTACAGCATTAACTAGATGACACCTTTCTTGTGGCTGCTACTGCCATCAATTTGTTTCATTGAAGAATTACAGTTAAGAAGGAATTAGTGGTTGAAGTTGCTACTCTCATTCCTAGCTTCCTCATAAATTAAATTATTTGGGACTTTTTCTTGTTGAGCCGTTCGATACTGGGTGTAAACAGGAGTGTGCATGCAATGTGTTGAAGGGTATTTAGAATGGACCAAAGTCATACCACTTTGTAGTATGGTTTCCTGTGAATGTTTTCACTTCTATAGACCTGTGTATCTGGGGCCTTTGTTAAAATGGAGAGTATTTCTTTGCTTTATTTTTTGATGCTGGGACTTAAGAGTAGCTTTTTTACATTTATTTCATTAAATTGAATAATGGGTTTCTCACAGTTTTTAACATGTGTGCTCAACCTGTGCTGCAAATGTCAAATTGTTTCTCTTTCTCACATTCCACATTGTTCCTGTTGAGGGAAGCTAGTGCTGTGATTAAAAGGCAGCAGTATGACTTCTTTATGTTGTGATGTGCTGCAGTATGTAACTATGCCCATTTTAGTGCCTACTGAAATAAAAAGAAAAAATAAAATCTGCCTAGTAGTATGTATGCATTTTATTAACTTTCCAGTTTGAAGAGGAGGTTTCAAAAGATACCTGAATCCTGCCAGAAATCAATACCAGATGTGATGATATCTCCCAAACGTGGCCCCACTGTTGATAACCTACTGTGAATTACAAACAGCGTGCTTGATAATAAGGGTTGGCAAGCTGAGCTAATTTCTGGGCTCTCATCTTACTCATCTGAGCTATGTGCATATCCAGAACGAGCTGATTTAACCAGCTGAAGTATTTTTTTTGTCCTTAGACTTGTGTATTAACACTGACAGTAAATGAAAAATATTATAAAATACTTAAGAAAATAAGTGTATTAATCAGATGCACTCCAGACTTCCTCATAAAGTGTAAAGCTCCCATGTTTATATGTACTCACACATATCACACCTGATAAATTCTACAAAACCAGAGAAATTAAAAGCTCAGTGATGTTGCTACTCTTAACTCTTCTGGCACTCTTCAAATGTTAGTGCCTCACTGCACTGCCACTGTTTCTGTGTGAACAATTCATGGTCTTTGTTCAACTGGGTACTCATCCAGTGTTCAAAGCTGTTATGATGCTGTTTTTTCCCCTGCAGTCTGTTGTGTGGGCAAGAGATTGGATAGCGAGGGCTTGGATGTGATGGTGAGTTTACAGGAGTTGCTGGGAAGATGGCAACTCTGGTAAGGGAAAACTTACAGGGTGTGGTTTTGTGGGGTGTGATAATTATTGTAATACAAAGTGTGGGCTGTAAATGAAATGTTTCTCCATGGATATTTTTATGCTTAGTTGGAGGTGGTCAAGGGATGCAGGTAAAGGCTGGGCTGTGCTAGATGCAGTTTGGTCCAGTTCAGTAAAACTGACTCCTGAAAGAGGGAGTTTCTGGAGAAGCTATTAACAGCCCCACTGTATGCCCTTAGTCCTCACAAAACAACCCCACCTTTCCCCACTGCTCTCTGCTAAATTCCACTGACAGTGAGCCATAGGCCTCACCACCATCTCCTCTCAGTGGAATGCTGGTGTTCAGATTGGTGGGAAGCTTCTCTGCCTTTTCTCTTGCTTTCCCTCTTACATCCTATTTAGGCTTTGGAATCCCATTCTTACCTACTTCTGGCCTAACCTGGAGCTGGCTGTTGTTGGTTGGTCACCTGCCCTTGGAGAAGACTCAGCAGTGTTGCCTTTTCTCCCACTAACAGCAGTGCTTTGTATCTCTTGGCAGATATAATCTGACACAGCACATGGAAATACCATTGAACACTAGGAGAATCTGGCCCATCAGTTGCATCTGCACAGAGCTGGCCCATCAATTATGTGTGTCTCTACCAGCCCTCTATGGACTAACTGGACCTGACTCTAGCAAGTCATCTTCCTTAATCAATCAGTTTGGTTGGCAGATGTCTGGCCACCTTCATCAGTCAGGCTTATAAACAAATATCAGACAAATCCTATCAACTCAGGTTTATGTGCACAGCACAGGTCACTGGAGTTGTAATGGTTATTACAGTTCAGCATGAGTTTACACTTGGCCATTTCCAAGCCCCACAAAACTCAGACCCAAACTCCTTATGTTTCTCCCTCCTTATACTAATTCTTTTCAGCAGTTACTTACCTGGTAAATTTTTAATAGAAAGAGATTGTTTTATGATAAGGGGAAAATCCAGTTAAAACAAAAAGCACCTATATAGGATTACAGGCGCCGCTTCTGCTCAAGGAGAAACTCAGTTAATTCAGGTAAGAGGTGACTGTAATAGCAGTGTGTAGTCATGGATGGAACAGAAGTGTTTGTTCACCGTGTGTCACATGAAAACCCATTTAATGAAATTATCCAGCAGTAGGTTTTAAATCAACAAAAGGAAGTAACTTTTGACACAGTGAATAATTACATTGTGGAATTAGTTGCCACAGGATATTATGGAGACCAAAATCATTAATGAGTTCAAAAAGCTACTGGACAAATTAATAGAAATAAAAAATCCTTGACAGCTGTTAGATGCAAAGATTCAAATACAGTCACTGTCTTGGTAAATCCCTAAACTGCAAGTTATTAGTTGCAGGGAAAGTATATGGTGAGAAACAGGAAAAGATCTTTCTGTTTGGTGCTCATTAGATTTTTACTCCAGCCTTTTGCTTCTGCCGCTGTTAAAGAGAAGAGAATATGCTGGATGGATCTTTGATCTGAGGTACCATATCTGAATGAAGCAAAAAATAAACTGTATAGAAAATCTACTCTCCACAAGCACTGCTGCATCCTGAAATTTATGTTGAATGGCTATGGAGCTTTAGATAAAGGACATTTATTCTCTGTTTCAAACCTGTTTTGGAATACTGTTCTATCTAAAAATTACCTTCCACCTCCATAATTTTAATATTTGGAAAGTTTTCAGGATATCTAGTAATTTATCTCTCTGTTCTTACTCATATATTTGATGATTAAAAAAAATAAATGTAAATGAACAGCTCCTGCTCTGGGCATTGTTACATAATTGAAAAATTCTTAATCTGAAAGTTCACTTCAAATCCATAAAATACAAAGCCACACAAACTATTTAATAATTAGGTACTAGCAGATAAAATCCAATTTAAAGTTTGCGGCACTACACCCATGTGGACCAAAAAAGGGAGGAATCTTCAGCTAGATCCTTGTCTTGCAGCCAGTTTTTTCCCTTAATGCTCAAAAAACCCTTAATAACTTCTAAATAACAAATCTTGTAGTACTGGTGGGAGGAGGTGAACTACAGCTCTGGGTGAATACCTGCTAGGACCCCTTCTTACAAACTTGATGAATTTCAGTTGAAGTACATGCTCTGATCTGAACCACACCAAATGGGATAAAATGTTTTCCTGGATAGTTAAGTAAAATACAGTGTAGGTTTTAAACTATTTTGATAGATCATAATCTGAAAGTTTTAATATCAGTCCTTGAGATTCCTGGGTTGGTGAATATAAAAATGCCTTTTAATCTCCATTAACAGTGTCATAAAATAGATATGTGATCCAACTGGGATATATAAATTTAGTCAACTAAGTTGTGATTGTGGGCTGCTTATTACTGGACATACTGGATAAGAGACATCCTTTGCTGTCTTACTTCTTGAGAAAGCATTAAGTTGATAGCACTGTCAGAAAAACCTCCATGATTTTATGCATATTTTAATTTCCTCATTTCATTGAGGAAAGCTTAGCTCTCCACCATTTTTGTAACTCTTCAAAGTTGCTTAGCCTCATGTTTATGGACATAAAAAAATCCCCACCTTCTTCAGCTTCTGTCAGTCATGAGCCCATGGCTGCTTTCCAGGCTTGGGTTTCTCCACATGCCTCTTGAACTGGGGAGTCTGATACGGGATGCTGTATTTCAGCTATTGCCTAACCAAAGCTTCACAGAAGGGAAGAAGAACTTCTGTTGTCTGGCAGCCATGCTACTCCATATGTAGCCATATCCAATTTGCTAATTAGCAGTGAAAATGTTTTCTGAAATTTCACTTGGCATCTACCATAGCAGAGTTGCTACAAGGCCATCCAGTTCCTAGTGTCTACTGATTCCTGGGGTTATCCTGCCCATAGAAAATCTGTAGAACTCTTCTTCTTGAACTTGGAATTACCAGTCTTGATTTTCCTCAAGGTCCTTCCTGATTAAAGCTCTAATGCTTGATATGTCAAATGCCACTGGGTTGGTTATGCCTAGAAGATTCCTGAAAATGCTTTTGGTTTCATCATCCAGGCCTTTGGTGAGGATACTGAACATATTCAGCTCTTCTGTTCAGCTTTACAATACAGCTCTTGGTATAGACTACCAGTTGGATGGCAAACTGGTGTTTTCTGTGAGCATTACCCTCTGAGCTGGCTGGCCCAGTAATTTGCAGTCTACCAAACAGACCATTTGATTACATCCACCACTCTCCCCACATCTGCATTTCAGGTCAGTTCATCACAGAAACCATTCATCAGTTGCATCAAGCATTAACTGCCCTTTGTGAGTCTGTGCTGATTGTGGCTGATTACTTTTTTGTTCTCTGTATGTTTGGAGGTGGATTCCAGAAGGATGTGGTATGTAATCCTTCCAGGGCTGGGGGTAGGCTAAAGTAGCCTGTTGTTGCCTGTCTGTGTCTTTGCTAAAGCCAGGCAGTGCTAGCCTTTCTCCAGTTTTCAGGGGTCTGCCTCAATGATCACATTTTTTTGGAGATGAGAGACAGGTCTAGTGACACATCAGCTGACTCTTTCAGCACTTTCAGATCAATTGTGTCTGTCCACATAGATTTGAATACATCAGCTGTTCTAACTCATTCCTAACTTGTCCCTAAAACCATCCTGGTACGTCTGGAAACCTATGAGTAATCTTTGCCTGTGAAGATGCAGGCAAAAATGTATTCAGTACTTCAGCCTTTTTCATCTGCACAGCCACTGGGTTGTCTTCTCCATTCAGTAACATCCTCACATTTCCTCTGAATTTACACAACTCTGTCCTGCTGCTATTTACATCCATCACTTGTTTTCATTCTAAATGTGCTTTGATTTTCTCATTATTGTTCTTAAGTCCCAAAGTAGTGGTTTTGTATTCTGTTTTTCGTTTGCTGTATGCTGTCCTTTGCATTACAGTTCATTAAGAACCCCCTTGATTAGTCAGTGAGTCTTCTACTGAAATGCCAATCTTCTCGTAAAATAGGATTATTATTAGTTCCTCCGTTGGCAGTAAGTTTCCTACAAAAATTTATCAGCTAAGATGGCACCTTTTGCTTCAATGTACCAAGAGGTTCTGTTGAGCCATGTCCTGTATAATCCAATGGCCATTTGCATGAAATCCTTAGCCCTATTTCTTCTCCTTACCTTCCCAGTCTTTTGGATCCTGAATACAATCAGCTTGTGGTCACTGCTCCCAAGCTGCTATCTGTGACCACATTTGCCACTTTTCTTCCATATTTGTGTACAGAGGTCACATAGGTTTTTACCTTTGTTTGTCCTCTCTAGCATTTGCATTAAAAAGTTATCACTCATCCAGTCTAGAAATACCCTAGATTGCTTGCACAATGCCATGTGGCTCTAATGAGGACCAAGTCTGGTAATTGGGTTGTTTTTGGTCACTGTTTGAATGCAGCATTATCTTCTTCATCATCCCCTTGGACAGCTGGTTTATGACAGGCCCAGGCTGCATGGCTCATGTTTCTTTTGCCTTTGTTTTTGACCAGGAGTTTCCTGTCAGATAAGTCTCTGGTTTCATGCTGGACCTCAGCATAGGCAAGGAGGTGCTTTGTAAGAAAGTGCAACTGCCGTTCTTCTTCTCCATTTTCTCCTTGAATAGCTTCTGTGATACTCCCCCAGTCTTGGATGCTATCCCATTTAATCTTCATGATCCCGCTGACATCAGAGCACTCTGACTGTCCACAGACTTCCAATTCTTCTTGTTTCCAGGCCAAGCTCTGTAGTACCCAGACACCCAAGGGTTAGCCTGTGTGTGCCCTCCCTCCAAGCAGAAATGTGTAACTTTCCCATGTGGCCTTTTCTTACATGAACTTTATCCTTCTTTTCTTTACCTCTGGGCAAAGGCTTCATTGTTCAGTGAATTTAGTTTAAACTCATCCTCACTAGAACTGTAATCTTTTCACAGAGCTATTTTTGTCAGGTGACTTTAATATCTTCTTAACACTCCATCTGCATTGAATGGGGCATTGTAGTCAAAGAAACCAAAGACCAAAGTCTTACTGGTGACAGCAGCTGTGCAGACAGGCATCAGTCTGCTGGTTATATCGGTTAGCCAGGCGTCTCCATTTACTACAAGGGTTGAGGAGGGTGCCACTGGGATTTCTGCCATCTGATACTTGCTTTGAGCTCTCTCTTCCATTTGAGCTGCTCAGAGTTTCCCTTGACTGTGTTACTTATGTCCCACAGGGGATGGCAGCAAGAGGTAGAATTTGGAGGGCTGGGTAAGTATTGGAAATTTGTCTGCAGCATCAGTGATCCAGGTTCTGGGCAAGCAGCAGACTCCCATGGATAGTAGGGATGGATTCTTCTGCTTCACATGGGAACCATCATAAACCACTAAGACCAGTACTTCCTTTAGTACTCATACTAGTCCAAAGACTTGAGATACTCCCTCAGAATTTTTTCCCCAAACACCCCATTTCTGAAATTCTTAGCTAGACACAGCTAAAGAGGAAGCAGAGCTGTATTCTTGTTACCTGAAGTAGTGGGATTCCAGCTTCCAAACAATGCAAGTTTTTATCTGCTTCTTGGTCCTTCAGTCATAGCTTTCTGCCTGGAACCATAGGATAGATTAATAGAATCATTAAAGTTGGAAAATACCCTTAAGAACTTGGAGTCCAGTCATAAACCTCACACTGCTAACTTCACCACTAACTCATGTGTACTACATCTACATGTCTTAAACACCTCCAGGAACAGTGACTCAACCACTTCCCTGGGCAGCCTGTTCCAATGCTTGATAACATTTTTGGTGAAGAAATATTTCCTAATATCCAATTTAAACCTTCCCTGAAGCAAATTCAGGCTGTTTTGTCTTCTCCTGTCACTTGTTACTTGGGAGGAGACCAACCCTCATCTGGCTACAACCTCCTTTCTGGGAGTTGAAGAGAGCCATAAAGTCCCCCCTGAGCCTCCTTT
Organism: Parus major; assembly: GCF_001522545.3. NCBI lineage: Eukaryota > Metazoa > Chordata > Aves > Passeriformes > Paridae > Parus > Parus major. The sequence goes on from NC_031769.1 coordinate 140,014,095, forward strand.
TCTCCAGGCTAAACCAGCTGGACGATGAACCCCCAGCTCCATCAGCGGCTTTGTTGCTGTTCTTTGGACATGTACCAGCACCTCAGTGTTAACATTCATTTGCAAACTGACTTACGGTGTCCTTGATCCCCTCACCCAGATCATAGATAAAGATTTTAGATGGGACTGGCCTCAATACCAAGCCCTGGAGAACACCTCTTGTGAGCAGCTGCCAGCTGGATTTAACTCCATTCACCACAAACCCATGTTGTCTGGGCCTGATCCCTTGATTGTCGTGTATGTGCCATGTGTTGGCACTCAAGGTGATCTGCTCTACAACCTTCTCTGGCACTGAAGTTAGGCTGACAAGCCTGTAACTCCCCAGATCCTCCTTCCTGCCCTTCTTGTAGATGGGTGTTAAACTGATTCCCTTCTAGTCAACTGAGACCTCCCCGTTGAGCCAGGACTGCTGACAAATGATGGAGAGTGGCTTGCTCAGCTTTTCCACCAGTTCCCCCAGTACTCTTGGGTGGATCCCATCTGGCCCCATGGACCTGTGTGTGTCTAAGTGCTGTAGTAGGTCACTGACCAATTGCCCTTGGATATGGGGGCTTCATTGTGCTCGCTGTCTTCCAGCTCAGACAGCTGAGGAAAAACAGAAAGACTGAAGCAAAGTTATTAAATAGCTCTGCCTTTTATTTATCCTTTGTCATCATGTCACGTGATCCTCGTGCCCAGGATGGCCTCCAACTGTGACATCACCCATAAGTCCCTCTCTATTCACAACAGCAGGTCCAGCAGAGCTGCCTTTCCTTGTTGGCTCCCTCACCAGTTTTGTCAGGAAGTTCTCTTCCACACACTCCAAGACCCTCCTGGATTGTTCCTTCTATTCTGTGCGGTATTTCTAGCAGACATCTGTAATTCTTATTCCAATGGAGCTTAAGTTTATACCTTGGAAAAATTTTTTCAAAGACCCTACTGCTCTCCTGAGCAGCACCCCTGAAGTGAAGCCCAATGGCTTCTCTTGGCTGCTCCTCACTGAGCAGAGCAGTGATTTGACCTGAGCATGGCTCTATGGCTGCGTACCCTGCGAGGAGCCCTGGACAGCTGAGCAGTCCAAGCTTTGGATGGTGGAATGTACCCTCACCACTTCCAAGGAGGCTGAGTTGTCAAAGTACCATCGGTGACCACTGGTGATGTGTACTGTGTTCACCACTGTTTGGGAGCAGCTTCTTGGTGACATCTCTGGGATTTCTTTTACACTTTTACACTCCCTGCAATCCATTGCAATCCGCAGTTTTAATATTAATAGTGCATTGCTTCTGGTTTTGTGCCCTGATGGCAGGGCTCCTTTGTTGGTAGTGTTCCCTAAGGAACACCATCTCATTTACATGAATAGGAAGCCGATGGAAGTTAACTCTGCCCCTGGTGAGAATCCCACCTGGCAGGGAGCTCCCTGCTGCTGGTGAGTTCTTGCCCAGTTTGTTTGCTTTGGGATCACATCACATATTGCTTTCTCTTACTCTGGTATTCAAAACATGGGTTGGAAGATGGATGTGAGTTAGCTGTGCTGCTTCAGATCACGAACTAGCTGTCCTGATTTCAGGGTAGGCAAATTAGGGCGGTTTTTACAGGATTTAGTTTTATGTGCTTTTCACAGCAACCATTCAGTAAAGTAAATATATGTTATTTTGTTCTGTAAAGAGATTTTAGTGAAATCTCAGTGCCTCTTTTATTGAATGACTAATGCATTTTGGTACATCTGAATTACATGTATACTGAGTCATTTAATTTTGTAATGACATATTTAAATGTTTAAGTCTCTACAAAAATTAAATACTGTAAAAGACTAACATTTTGTTCTAGGAGTTTGTGCCTGTATCACCACAAGCCTCTGCTAAAGGGAAGGGCTCCTGTGAACTGAAGACTAACAGGATGCTGTATCGCAGAAACATTTTGGGAAAGCATACATGAACCAGTATGTCTTTGCAGAGCCAAAATTTTGTTGGTTTTTGTTTTTGTTTTTTTTTTTTTTCCAAATCAGTTCTTCAACTGCTTGCTGTGTAGTGTTGCATTTAACATTTCACAATACTGGTGTTGCACTCTTAGTTTTTCCTAACTCAGTGTTCACCCAACATTTCTAAAATTTTCCTCATCTCAGACTATATTTACTTCACATTTTGAAACTCTGGCTTTGTTTATGGGGGAGGTTTTGCCAGTAACAGAATTAAAATAGTTATATCAGTATTCTCTGCAGTCTTGCTTTTCTTGTACGTGTTTGTGTTGTGTTGTTTTGTTTTTGTGTTTTTTTAGCTAGGATTTTCCTTTTTTTTTTTTTTTTTTTAATTCTCATAGAGAACATGTAAGCTGAAATAAAATTAAAAGGATCTGCCAGTTTTATACTGGGATAACTGTAAAATAAATGTATACATGCATTGCTTGTGTAGACCAGTGGAACAGTCTTCCTTGAACTACTTTGTCATGTGTGCTACTTCTTGAAGTACTTTTTCCCTAGTCTGATGTCTTTCTCTTATTAGCTCACAGTGCCCTTACATTCCTTGAACAAATGCCTGTTTTGCCAGGCTCTCCTTATTTTGAAACACCTTGCAAGCTTTCACTTGTGCATCATTATGCTGGATTTGTAATCTGTGTTTCTCCCGATGTGTGGTTGATACGGTGTCTTTGCTTTTGTGCCAGGTCCATCATTTACTCTGTGAGCTCTTTAGGGCAGAGCGCTGCTCATCACCTCATGTGCCTGCTGCAGCACATACCATATTTTTAGACTCCAAGGAGCGATCATCAATCATTGTGAAATATCAATATCCCTTTATTCTGCTATCTATGAATACTGCTTGAGGCTTCTCATCACCCTCTTCAAGCTAGAAATGAAAGCTAAGAACCACAGAAAAAGTTGATTTTGTACTTGCACAACGGGGTTGTATGGTGAAAAAAGGTTTGAAATGAACACCCACCACCACCAAACAAAAAAAACACCTATATAATTGCTAGTTTTCACCACTGAGCAAGAGAGCTGGGACTGTATAGGAGAAGAATGGGAGATATTTGTAGTGGTAATTCTGAAATGAAAATAACTTTCTGCTTTGTAAATATTTGTATGTAAAATGCAGAGAGCAGGATTTTTAAAAGTGCTTACATGATGTAAGAAACAAAATGAGAAACTGAATCCACAGCTGAATGGTTAGGCAATAACGTGGGATGTAGGAGAGTCAGGTTCAAATACTTGCTGCAATTATCTTTTAATTAGTTATACAAAGTGGAACAACTTCAAACAGGAGAGATCGAGATGTCTTACCCCTGAATACCCAATAGCCTATGGGCTAGGACAACTAATATGGGCTAAGCAGAGATTTGAAAACAGGTCACTCACCTTACTGATGACTGTTTTAACCACTGAGATATTAAATCTGATAGTATGTGGATTTCTCTCCTCATTGTTTATGAGGAAGGATTTGCCTGGCTTAAGCAACTGACTAAAGGAAAGGGTTTGTGGAGGAGGCACTCATTGCCATTAGAGGAGTAGAACTCCCTGTCTCTTAGACAGTCTGCTTTGATAGCTGGCTTTTGTGATTCCTGTTTTTTGACACTGACTTTCTCCATCTATTTCATACAAGGTCTGAATGTCTAATTTAGGGAGGGGATTTCTTTGGATAGCCAGATCTCTAAAGCTTTAGTACTACAGTTTGCATCTTTGCTACATCTTTTGTGCATTTAGTTGTCTGACAAAGTAGGGAGTTACAACAGTGCAACTGACCAAACAAAAGGATGCAAAGGGGTTTAAGCAAGGCTGACATATTAAATAGCAGACATAAAGACATTACATATTGTTAAAATGTATTTACTGCTAAAGGAGGAAACCATGCTAATATACTAATTACATCATCTTGAGCCTGATAATTATCTCTGCAGGATTTCATGAGTCTGCATCCATTTGATTTGTCCTAATTCAGAGCCTTGTCATCCTCATCTGCAATCTCTTGGCCAGATGGAGCATGGAAATCGACACAAGCGTTCCTAATATGCAAATAGGGATCTGCAGTTCCACTTCAAAGTGGCAGCTTCTGAAGTGGGAGTTTTAATTATTCCATTTTGAGTTAGTGACTCTGCAAAAGAGTTGGTTTTTTTCTTCTGCCAGTGAGTTGGGTGTTCTTTTTTTTTTTTTCCTTCAGATTTGTTACCTAGCTTTGCAGCAGGCATGTCTTATTCTGTCATGCAAACAATTAACTGGTTGACCAGTTGATGATCCATTTGTTTACTGATTGCAATCCATAACTTCCTCAGGGAGTTGTTTGTCCTGTTCTTCTTTGGTTCTTTAGCATGTAGTATTTTATATAACATGATGAGATTCCTCATTGCTCATCACAGGAATTCTGTCATGAACTTGACAAACAAGGTCATGTATCAGCTGCCCTATGTTTTTCAGAGGTGAGCTGTGTCTCCTGTCAAAACTAAAATCCCTTGAACAATGGAATGGGCTGCTGAGGTTGGGGAAGAAGAGAAATTCATCAAACAAGAAATGTTATAATGACTCTATATGGCATGGCAGGAGACAAAGACTAAGGGGAATGGGATTGTCCCCCTGCACTGGTGAGGCCACACCTCAAGTACTGTGTCCAGTTCTAGGTCCTGCAATTCAAGAAGGACATTGAGATGCTGGATTGAGTTCAGAGAAGGACAGGGGAGCTGGTGAAGGGTCTAGACAGTCAGTCATATGAGGAATGGCTGAGGGGGCTGGGAGTGTTTAGCCTGGAGAGAAGGAGGCTCAGAGGGGACCTTGCTACTCTCTGTAACTCTATGGAAGGAGGCTGTAGCCAGATGGGGGTTGGCCTCTTCTCCTAGGCCAAAAGGAGACAGGACAAGAGGACATGGCATCAAACTGCAGCAGGGGAGGTTTGGGTTGAACATTAGGAAGACTTTCTTCCTGAAAGGGTGGTTAAAGCTTGAGATAGGCTGTCCAGGGAGGCACTGGAGTCACCATCCCTGGAAATGTTAAAGAAACAACTGGATGTGGCACTTAGTGCCATGATGGTGGTGATTGTCAGGAGTTGGACTTGATGATCTTGGGGGTGTTTTCCAACCTTAATGATTCTTTGATGGGAATTGATAATAGTTAAACTACAGGAACTGACCAAAATATAAAATGATTGGCTGAGATGTAGCTGGACTTTCATCTGATTGTAAATAACTACCGAGTAGAATCAGATCAAGTATTTTGATGTGACATGTACTCATAAGGAAGATTCCTATTGAATTGTGAGATGCAATTACAAGGTTAATTACTTACACTGAGTTATACTGTTCCACTTTGGATAGTGTATTTTCACTTTATAATGAGGTGAACTTAAGGAGGTCACTGACAGTGAGGAAACTGTGCAGCAGAAACACTTAGGGCAAAGTAATCCTAAGTACCAGTGGCTGCACTTGGGAGAGAAAGAGCCCATGAGGAGGTCAGTGTAGACTGCTGTTCTTGTGAGACTGCTGTCCCCTGTGTGCAGGGGAGGAAACCTGCATCTGCTCCCTAAATCCTTTGCCAGTGACTCAGCAGGTGTTCAGTGAGAATGTAATATATAAAAGAATGGAAGCATCCCATAATTAGGGCTAGTAATAAGACAGGAATCAGTTTAGCATGTGATATACAGTGTGTCAGAGAAATGAAGGAAAAGCAGGTTTGATAGGGTTATAAGAAGGAAAGTGCACTACTAAAAATTGTGATGAATGGTGATGAGATGAACTTCAAAAGAAGCTAAAAAGGGAAAGCAAAGTTATATGAGAAAGAGGAAGATTGAGTTCAAAACCTGAATGTAAGAGGACTGGAAATTCAGGAAGATGTAGGGAGAAGTTCAAATGGCAGGAGAGGTGTTACCAAGACAGTTGGCTGGCATAGGGCTTGTGCTAGCAGCTTGAAAGAACTTGGGGGACAAATGTGATAGCATCGCAGAAACTGAGGAATAAGGAAAAAAAAATCTATCTATTGAGTTTAAAAATAACAGAAAGAAAATACCTGCAGGCACAGAGTGATAAGTTTAGAAGAAAATTACTTTTTTATGCTTTTAAATCTTATGGTAAATGACAGTTTCTAATCATGGACAGCATAAAATTTCTGTGATTATCAGACAGCATAATGAGAATGTTTTTGATAGTCAAAAAAGTACTGATTTTTTTTTGGTATTATGTCCAGACTCATAGAGGTGTGTCATCCTGTGTCAGTAAGTTCTTGGAGAGACAAATAAGATTTCTACTCTTAACACCTTTTCTTGTCAGCCAGATAAATATTAAGAAAATTGTATTTAAATTTGAGGCTAAGCTTTTAAATTTATTTTGCTTTTACAAACAGCACTTTAACAGTGTATCCGAAGAGTATTCCACTTAGGAATTGTTCTGGTTCGTGCTCTGTTCTTCCCTATTGCCCTGCAGACTCTCAGGCAGAACTGTTTCTTCAGCCTTAAAACTGCAGATGAGAACTCTCTTTTTTTTCCTGTTTCTTCTTACCCTGCTGTCACATTTTAAAGACATGAGTAAATTGCTTCACAGTCACACAGTCTCATTTACAGAAATTCTTATTTTAAATATGAACTATTAAAAAATTAAAGTTGGATTTTAATTACTTCCAATAGTAAAATCAAGGGCTTGAGTGCAATGGGGGAGTCTATACATGCTGGAGAGCTGGAATATTATTTAATTTCTAGTCATAATTTTAAACCTGGATTGATTATTTGCATTTAGCTTTTTAAAAAGGCATTGTGTATGAATTGCAAGAGTCACAAGAGAGTTGCAAAACAAGTTTTTAAAAACTCTTCTTGTATGCTTCGTATTCTAAAGTCAGCTACCAGATTTAATCCAGTCCACTTAACAGTTAAGAATTGCTATTGCTAGTATTGTGCTTAAGTGTTCACAGTTTTTCAGGTTTCCTTTATTATGGAGAGTACGAAGCTTTGAACTAAGAGTATGAGGCTTTGAACTAAGATGCAGATACTTATGTAATGATCTATAACAAAAAATCTGTTCAGGTTTTGTCCTAGTTCTGAGTACCCCGTTTTGCAAGGCTCAGTACAGATGGGATGCACTGGAATCAGGAAGTTGGGCTCAGTCATGCAGGACACACAAAAACAATCAGACAGTTGTAAAAGCATCATAATAAAAGAAAATGGTGTAAAACAAGGATTTTGAAGAAGGATTTAAAGATGTATTCCCAAATGTATGTTAGGAGCTTTCCCACAGCAGGAGGACCAGGAGAAAGAGAGTGTAAAGTGTTTGTTTTGAAAATCAAACAGGTAGAGTGACAGAGACTAGCATCATCAGTTATCTGATGGCACGAACCAGCCTCTTGATACTGTGATAGATAACCGGAAAGGTGTGGATAGACTCCAAGGATTTTGGAAGGTCAACGGGAAGGATGTGTAGGGTGGTAATATAAACAAGATTAATCCAGGCTGTCACACAGCACACCTTCTCTTTGCAAAAAATGCTAACTACAAAGGAACAGCAACATTATCTAGCATATTAGAGGCAAAGGCTAAGTTGAAATGCTTGTTTTCTGATCCAATTATTTTTCTGAAGCTAAGGTACAAAGATGGACCTGTAAGCAAAGAGGAGGAAAAGAATTGCGGTTGAAAACATCCTTCTCTGTCTGCCTTCAGGGAACCTGTAAAAACTGGGGAACACAGGAATCCTGTGACACCTATGTAGCAAAAGGGTATGTTACCATTTCAGAGTGTGCAGTGCAAGGGAAAATAATCACTCAAGCATGTACTAGGAGAGCACGTAGTGTTTGGCAAGAAAAGGGAAGAGGCGCAAGCTGTCAGCCAGAACTGGTAAATCAAGAAGGATAAGACTGGAAGTAAGGCCTGGGATTTAGTGGCTAATAACTCCATTGAGGGCTGTCTCAACAGGAAGCCAGATAAGTAAACATCACTAATATGGATGGAAAAATGTGATATGTAGAAAGGCTCAAAGGAGAGACTTGTCTCCATGGAATTTTGCAGTGAAGTGCAAAATAAAATGCAATTCTGCCACCAACACGCAGACTGGGACAAGTGAGGTGTTTGTACCCACTGAGTATAAGTAAGGTTGGTATTCCCAGTTTATATGGAAATTGGGAGGCTTAGTACAGTTGCACTCATTGGTTTTTTTGCTTGTTTTGCTTAGTGCAGCCCTGTGCTATCACTGAATTCACTGTTCTGTGTTAAAGGTGGAGCTCACTCTGGTGGAATTACTGCTGTCCTGATCTGTATATTAATAAATATATATTAATTTGGTGAGTGTAGGGTGCAAGTTTCATCCAGAATATGTGTTTTTCAACTAATTCAATTTCAATTTGACTGAAGCATGAGTCTGTACTTAAGGTATCTTACTGCTGTTTCCTGAAAGTGTAAAGTTTACATTTACTCCTAATGAAAAATGATGACATGACTGATACTACTGTTTTGGAGAGTATGAAGAAGAAATGCTGTCAGTGCTGAAGAACTTTTTGAGGACAATAATTTCATCAGATGAAAAAGAAAAACCAAGAGGGGTAAAAATTGAAAAAGCTTGCCTTACTTTCACTGGAGGTATACCCAAAGAATACGGAACACATCCCTCTGGAAAAACAACAGATTTTAACAATGGTTGGTGTATGTATCTTCAAAGGGTAAGTCACACTTGGTATTTATAGAGGAATAAGCTACACAGCTAGCATAAATTAGGGTTTTGTAGGAGGTTTTGAAGATAAAACTGAACTGTACTTGTTTTGGGATTTAGCCTTTTATTTCCAGACTGTAGAAAACATGGGTTTTAGTGATCTTAGTCAAACAAACAGAGCCATACAAGAGTAAACAGGTTGTTAATCCAAAATCACCTTAGGGCCTTCTTCTGCTGCCACTGAAATCAATGTCTAAATTCCCATCAGTTTGAGTGGGGTATTAAAGAAAGAAAAATAGCTGTAATATCCATGTTAATGTATTTGCTAAATATGTGAATTAATCAGCAGCTTGGTAAACTGGTTCAACAGCCTGATGCATCTGCTGAATCAACCTTGCCAAAACAGATGCACCATCTGCCTCACAGTTTCTAAAACACTTTTAAAACAAAGCAACATTTTTATAAGAATAAAGTTATAAGTTGATTTTGGTGTTACATGCCTTCATCTGTGCTCAGGCAAAACTACTTGGAGCAAGATGCTGTGTATCTCTAGTGCACCAAAATAAACCTTCATATAAACTCTATTTATGGTAGAACTTTTAGGTATGAGGAGAGGAAGATAGTCTTGCTCCTATCTTATGTCTTGAACCATAATATTGTAGAAGTTTTTGCTTTGTCATGTTCATACTTCCTATGTAGGAAAAAACATACAGAAAACAAGATGAAGATGAACTTCTGTTTTGTTGAAGTCATTCAGAATATTTAGTTCAATCCTTACTGCAAATGATAGACTTTCAGAAGTGCTAAAAGGATTAAGGTGCTAAATATCCATGAGCTTTCTTCACTTTGGTACCTTGGGAAAACCTCACCTTTAATACTCACATTTACCGCTATTTTTATGAGCCACTTTTACATTATTGGTAACAGGCAGTTTTAATACTGATATTTCAGTAAGATCCTCTTTTGTTGCTTATTTTTACCCCTTTGCACTTTTAAAAGCAATGCACAAAGGATCTTGGAGAGAAACAAATGAGAGTTCACCATCTTCTCTCTACCATAGTCAGTAACTGGGGAAAATAGAAACAGGTTGGTTTTTTTTTTTTCTATTAAAATGTCTGTGGAATAGAGCATTTTGCTTGAGGTGAAACTTCTAACATATGGGAACCCCTAGAGATGCTGTTCAGGCTGTAAACTTTGCATGCACGGAGGCAGTTTTGTTTCTTCACCTGGTGCTCATTTGCATTAATCCCACCCTATATATATGGTTTCTTTCTAAACAGGAGACAGAAAGCATCCAGGGTGGCCAAAGTCCATGAATAGCCTTACTGAAATGACTGACGAGTGCCAGGAGTTGGGAGAGCTTGCTTGGACACATCCCAGTATACCTGGAAACAGTGCCCCTCAGTGCTTATTTTCTTTTTAAGGGTTGAACGTGTGCAGCTATGTTTAAAGTAGGGAAAGAAAACTGTGGAAGATACAGGCAATTTTATTATGGGGACACCCTGGCTACAGCCACTATGTTAATGTGCTGTTTTGGAACCCCGGCAACCCTGCCTCACCTTCATACTGTTACTTTAGCAGAGTTTTGGGATATTTGAATCGTGCTGACAGTGATTTTCTGTTGTGCTGGCCCAGTTTATTAAGGCAGTATGTGTCATAAGTGTGGGTCAGCCCTTACAAATCTGCCTCTCTTGGTATTTCACAATAGTCTGCGAAGGTGTTGCTCAACCGGAGTCCCAGCCCTGCAGCCATGGTGTACAGAGGTGTTGAATCTCCTGAATCAGATGTGGGCCCTTAGGCAATCCTTGCTGCAGCTGAGCTGTGCTCATGCTGCAGCTCCTGCTGCTGAATGATGATATTCTTTTTGACTGTCCTTGCAGATGTTTCCAAATGCAGTGTTTTATTTGTGCATCAACAAATGATCTGATATTTGCTAAGGGTTTGAATCTAGCCATTGAAGAATAATAAATGACTGTTTAGGTTGAGCTGAAATTTTGCAGCCTGATTCAGTTACAGTGGTGACTCACTTAGAGTTGGTTCTCACATGATTCACAAAGTGTATGGGTGACTCAACCCACAAATTTACTTAGCTCCCATGTTATTTTCCCTCTTAGTGAAAAAAATTGGGTATAATAAATAATCACAGCAAACCTTGATGTACCCTGAGGTAAAATAAATATATGTGTTGAAAGGCTGCATATTTGTAATAATAAATTATTTAGTGAGGTAAGGATGAAATAATAGGATGTAGGAATTTTGAAACAAGAAAGAAAAGTTATATGCATTCCGTTTGCTTTTGTTGCATAGCAGAGATAAATAAAGGAAGAATAGTTACTTTCTCTATTATTTGAGATGCTCAGAGAGGCTGTTTTGACAGTGTCCATACTTACTGTTGTAGCCAGTCAATTCTTGGCATTTGTTCTATGAAATAAGCAGATGTAGATATGTCCTTGTCTGGTTCAGACATTTCAAAGTGATGTCAGTTCAGAAAAAGTGAGGTTCCCAGGTTCTGAACTGGGTCTTTTTAGGATGCAGTAGCTGGCACACCTAGTCCTGAAGGACCTGAAGTTGGCTGTCTGAAAAATCGATTGAGTTCCTTCACAAAATCAAATTCTCAAAGGTTAGAAATTCTATCCCAGCAGGAATTGTATGAAGTTTTTCTTCAAAAGATGCAGCTGCTGTCAGTGTTTCATAACCACATGCAGAGGCACATGGCTGTAGTGTAAATACAGTCTAAATTACTCTGAGTTTGGAGTTAGGTGGAAAGATCACCATAACCTTTTTTGTGCAGTCCCAAAATAATTTAAATACCTAAATAACTACATACCTCTGAGCTTTACAGCACTGAGTGACTAATCATCATAAATGAAACAACAAAGAATCAGGAAAATGAAGAAATTCTGCCCTGTCAGCTGGCTTGGTCTTTTAAAAGTTCATTAGCAAGCAGAAATGTTTCTATACCTCACAAAACTCAAATGTCAGTAATAGACATAAATTAAATTTCAGAAGTCCATATTTTACAGGAATTAAATTACAGGGAACAAATAATGCATGGTTTGAAAGACTATGATGGGCATTCTGAATTCTTTGAAGAGATAGTTCTTTCATAGATTGTATCACAGATTAGAGGAAACTGCAACATGTTTCAGGTATGGCAAGAAATTTCTGAGAAATAAAATGGATGGTACTGTCAAGCTTCCAAATACCAGGGACATAAAAGACAGCCCTGAGAAAGAGTACCTTGGAACAGTGACAGGATAAAAATACGCAGCTAAAGGACTTCTGTGCTAGTGAGAGAAGAATAAAAAGGCTAAAAAATAACCATGGAGTGTCACATGCTGAACCACGGCAATGCAAAGACTGGAGGAGCATTTCTGTGACAGGCAGAATGCTGTTCTTTTATCACAAAGTTTGCCAAGCAGCCACAAGCTGTTTCAGGCCTCTTTATAGAGAGTGAACCAAATGCACATGTTAATTTGAACTTTCCCTCAGCTAAAGGAGAAGGTAAAAGGATGGCTTTGTGCTCAAAGCACAGAACTGGGATTTATTTATTCTTGGTTCTGCCGCAGTCTCCTTGTGCAACCTTAGGCCAAGTTATTCATCTCTTAATGCAACAGTCTCTCCATTTGTAAAATATATGATACATGTCACAATGGGTGTTTGAGGCTAAATTGTTTAATGTTTGTGAAGTGTTTTGGGACAGGGCAGGACAGTTATTAAATGCTGCAGTGCAGCGTGCAAGGTTATGCTAATTAGTGCCTTTTTAAACACTGATCCCTTACTGTATGGAGACTAATACCACAAACTGATCCAATTTCAGTCTATGGTACCTTTGACCTCACTCGTTCTGAGATTGGTCTGGAACGGAATGATTTATTTTTGACTTGGTGGTTATGGTAATTGATTAAATAAAAATTTCCCAGACTGTCCCTTAGAGTACTCTGCATTTACTCTTCCCTTAGGCTCTGCAAGCTGGCCTTTCGAAAACGCTGATTTTTTTGAGTCATAGTTTTAACAGTTTAGGCATAGAATAGACACACTCCCAGTGGAAGAATCCATGAGAGGAAGGTGTATCCTTACAGATGGATATTGGCAGAAGACATGTCATGAAGTGGCTCATTTCATAAGCACTACCTGTCAAAGAAACCCCTTTGCATATATCACTGATTCAATGGTGTGGTGTAAGGCCATGAGTAAATGTATATTTTGATAGTTAAACTACAGCTATGCTTTTCTAAGCAATTATGTTTTTAGTGTTTGCTAATGTGTTTTCTTATCAGGACTTCTGGTAGATCATATATGTATATGTATGTTATATATAACATGTCTGGTCTCCTTATTGCTGAGCCCCTGTGTAAAAACCCGTGTGGTTCTTTGCTGGTATGGCACAGCAGATGCTTTTGCTTTTTCTATTGTTGTAAACAAGCTGTTGTGACTGATACTTCTTTTCACCATATGTCCTGAACACTCCCAGTTCATCGTTACATGTAATTTCCAGGATGCTTTGTAGGGTGTGTATGCCTCCACCCCATTTCAAAATCAATGTAGCTCTCAATGGATTGACTAATGACTGCAAGGTGTTACTTAGCATGCTGGCTTTGGCTGACAGTGCTGCTAAACGAACAGTTGTTTGCTTAATGTGTCTTTCATGGTTCTCGTGTGAAGTAACTTATTCTGAGGAATTGAACATGCCAATGACTTCAGGTCTTCTGGTACGCATTTATCTGATGTGCTTCTGAGAACAAGAAGGAACAGGACCCCAGCTTGGTGTCCCAAACACTGATAATCTTGCCTTGTCCATTAGCCATATCCTTTGTTTGTATTGTCCTCAAATATTTTGTTATGCTGATCTCATCATTCCTACATCCATCAAGAATCTCTAGAGTAGGAGTGGGTGGGTGGCAAGAACTAAAGAAAACTGCAATGAACCTGTAAAGGTGTTGTGTTGATGCAGTGTATAAGGTGTTGTAGTTCTGTCCCACTGTGAGGATTTAGGACTGATGGGACATCTTCTTTCATTTGTTTTCATTTATGTTGTTGTGTAGACCATTCTCAACTCTCTTCAAGGCATAAGATATGCAGCACCAAAGAAAAATTGCTTGTGCACAGCAAAATGTATTTGGTTGTTATTATAGTGGGTGGACATGCCTTATTATTCACCTGTGATGTGTTGACCTTCCAGAAGGTCTACCTTGCATTTCAGTAATAGAATGTGTGTGGTACAGTACTGTGTGGTCAGGAATGGTGTCTCTACTAATAATTTTAATGAAAGCAATCATGTGGAGGTGAACAGAAACTGAATTTAAATTGTAAACATGAAAGAAGTTAAACTACAAGAAAGTGCATTCTTTGAGCATCTCTCACATCTGACTCTAGGTTTCTGTATGAGGTGGTTGTCTGAGACTTTGTCATATGTGCTGGTCTGTCCTCACAATCTAGTAATGTATTGGAATTGGGAATACAGCTATTGGGAATATAGCTGGTGTGAAAAACTTTTTTTTTTTTCTCTTGATTTGCTTGACAGCTGGTGGAATTGTTCATGTTGCCCTTAGCACATAGCAGGCTTGCTCTTACTTTGATAGACCTATGGCAGCAAGCTGTGTGATTAGTTAGGTGCTGAGGGAGAGTTTTATATACCATTATTTACCATTCTCTTGAGGTTAGTAAAATATCTTCATGCAAATTTTTGTAGCTCTACAGTGGCACAAAGTTTATTCGTGTGCATATCATAGAATCATAAGAGTATCCTGAGGTAGAAAAGAGCCACAAAAGTAATTGAGTCCAGCTCCTGGCCCTGCACAGGACACCCCCAAGAATCCCACCGTGTGTCTGAGAGCATTTTTCAAATGCTTCTTGAACTCTTCCAGGCTTGGTAGTGTGACCACTTCCCTGGGAGCCTGTTCCAGTTCCTGGCCAGCCTCTGGGTAAAGAACCTTTTCCTAATACCCAACCTAAATTCCTCTGACACAGGTTCATGCTGTTCCTTTGGATCCTGTTGCTGGCCACCAAAGAGCAGAGGTAGGTACTTGCTCTTCCCTTCATGAGGAAGCTGCAGGCTGCAGTGAGGTTCTCCCCTCAGTCTCCTCTTCTCTGGACTGACCTCAGCCGTTTCTTATACAGCTCCTCCTCTGAACTGTTGACCATCTTTGCAGCCCCTCTTTGGGTGCTCGCTAACAAATTTATATCTTTCTTACATTGTGGTGCCCCAAACTACACACAGCACTCAAGGTGAGGTAGCACCAGCATAGAGTGATGTAATGCACCTTCTCAAACATATGTCCTTTTCGGTAGCATAATGCTGTAAGTTACAGCTCCTGCCTTTTTCTCTGCTCATATGTATAAAGTCTTAATTCTTGGAGTTGAGAACCACTGTTTGAACTAACATTAGCTGTGCCCTTCTTTTCACCTCTCAGTCTGAGGGTATGATTGAAGATGCTATGTCGATGCATATCTGCACTCAAATCTTCCATGAGTCAAGAAAAAGAGATCCTGATGTAACTCTATCAATGTGTAATGTGGTCCCTGTGGAGAGGAAAAGATTATTGGCATTGTCTTTACTACTGATGGATGCCTGTAATGAATGTCTACATAATTTATTTTACTCTTTGTGTCAGTCTCAGCAACTTAGAATCACTTCAGGGTTATTTTTAGTATACACAGCTGGATCTTCTATATGGGATCTGGACATAGTGCTCTCATTTGTCATCGGGGCAGATCTTAGTGGTGGGCTGTTATTTGGACTATTCTTCTGTGTGTCTATATGTTATTTTATGTTGAAGAGAGAATGTCGGTAAAAACAGCATGATGTTGCAGAAAGAAATATGTTTGCACTGCATGAGTCCAGATCAAAGCATTCTTTTATAATGTCTTGGATTTTAAATGAATTTTGATTTAGTAACTGCCTTTTTGTTCTTGTGTACACTTGATGGCCAAATTCCTTCTCCAGCTGAGTACTGAACAATGCTGGTTGGGGTTGTGATAGGCCTTTTGTTGCAGCAGTGTGCTGTGATGCTGGCACAGGCAAACCATTTGAGTGTGTCTGATTGTCCTCATGGCACTCAGGCACACAGTATGCTCAGTTTTCCATTGCTCTTTTGGTCAGGTTTCATGGGTTAAGGACTCTACACTCCTGTCTGGCTCCTGCAGCTGTCTAAGCATCTCAGATGACATGCTGTTAGTCTGTCATAGTCAATGTGTTCCTTTGGTACCAAAGTATTACTGAGTCTTTCCCATTTGCAGCTGGACGTTGTGGTAGGTGATCTTTTATCTCCAGGTGTGTTTGAAAACTTCATGCTATCACCTGGTAGTGCATGTTTTTTACTTACTTTTCTTCTTGCCACAACTTGTGTCTGCCAAAAGTAAATGTGCCAAACTGGCTTTTCTCTTGGAAGAAGTAATAGTTCTATAGGTTACTTTGCTTTGCTTAAGGAATAGTAAAGTGGGGTTTTTTTTCATTTTATGTATCTGCTAAGTCCATTTTTACATGAACATTTATTATTTGTTTGGCTCCTGAAACAAAATATATTCTGTAGGATTTCCAGGATCTCTGTAAACTTTCAAACCTGTAAATGATTTGATGAAGTGGACTGCTTTTATTTCTCAGTAGGCTCATTTTTTTCCTGTCTTTCACAATGAATAGTGTCAGGGTCTGGTAAAAGGCAGAATTTAATGTGTGTAGTAAGGGAAGAATAGCTTAGGAGATATGGTACCTACCTCCTTTTCTTTAGATTGTCATATTTTGACATGATTTTGGGATAGAAGTGGCCTTTTTCTCGTTCAGAAAATGCTTAGCATTAAGGGTTTGACAGATGTCTACCTTCTTTCTGACTTGGTGCTGTTGCTGATCACCATTGCACAACACAGTCCCTACCACATGTAAGCTAGTTCTAATGAAGACCTATCAAAGTTACAGTTCCTTAGAATTTAATGTTGCCTTGAGAAACAGAAAACTCCAATTACTCATTTTAGGGGGTTTCCAAAGCAATTTTTGCATACTTAGAATATCTTAATATTGTCTGTGTGATGATTTCACTTTTCTGGGTATTTATTCTTCAGATCATTCCAGATGTATTTGCTGTAAGTAGGTGCTTTTCAAGAAACTGTGTTTTTGCCTGTTTATATGGCTTAGTGCTTCTAG
The DNA here is from genome assembly GCF_001522545.3 of Parus major. Taxonomy (NCBI): domain Eukaryota; kingdom Metazoa; phylum Chordata; class Aves; order Passeriformes; family Paridae; genus Parus; species Parus major. The sequence continues at coordinate 140,030,848 of NC_031769.1, forward strand.
TTCACGCAGCACAAATAAATTGAGGTGGTTTCCTTTCACATTGGCTGTACTGTTTTTGTTGGTGTTATCACACTACTCTTGTATGTAGATTATAGGCTTCTGTAAACCTTATTCTGAAGTGATAAGTGAGGTTTTTACAAAACTCTTAACAGAAGTTATGTCAGATTTTCTGTTATCTTCTTGCTTTCTGGACAGAGTTATATACTTTGATTTCATTCTCATTAAGTGTTATGCTGGTTCCTGTTAACATGTTTACCTTCACCATTCACACAGGTAAATTTGTCTGCCGGTCAGTTCTGTTTTCCCTTTTGTGGGTGTGAGAAATACCCAGCAAATGAGATAAATGACACAGAGAAGCTAATATCTACATTTCACAGTTACTTTTACTGAAATAGAGGTAACTTGGAGGTTATGGCTTCAGAGCAGGAAGCCTAACTGTAGTCAAAAGAAACTGAGATCATGCTAATGAATTTTTGCTTGATGTCTTGAAAGTGTGTCATAATGAATACATGCTATTTCTTATTCCTTACAGGTAAAACGAGAAAAACCAGAAAATTTACCAGATTTAGAAAACTTGGCGCAAGAAAAATTCCTTGAAATGGAGAGCAAGAACAGTGACTCAGATTTTCAAGGGAATGAAAAATATATGTATTTTAAGGATCAACTTAAGGAGATGAAAAAACAATGTAAGTCTGATTTTTAAAAAATAATTAATTGAATGCTAAACGGTAGGATTTGATTAACTGTCCTGAAATACAGAACTGCCACTTATGGCTCAAACTGAGTATTCTTAAAAACTTATTTAAATTTATATCTGTGTAGAAAAAAGCCAGTGTAATTACCTTGGTTTTATTTAGACTTCCACAATTCCTGCTGTGTTTGAATACAAATATCATGAAAAACACATTTTTTTTGTAAGGTGGGCTTTTTCGTTTGAAGACCTTTAGCATTTATTTTCTTAATTGATAGGATCTTCTAAAAGGATTAGGTAAGCTGTTTTCATTTGTCACTTAAACAAATTGCTCCTGTTTCACAACATAGGATGTGTTGCAACACTAAGGAGACCTTTGCTTTAATCGTAGAACTATATAGTTGGAAAATGCTTACTGTACGTGTTCTCAGGTTTACAGCTTGTGTGCACACACCATGTAACACTGCACATAACTAAGATCTGGGTTTTTTTGAATTAATGTAATTTTTCCAGTGTTAAAATTTTAAAGTTATTTGTGCTTAAATTACCAGAAAAGTTGGAGAGTAAACAGTTTGGTTATTTATGCAACACAGTAAAATTGTCTGCTTTTATTGCCCCACACATATAGCAGTCATTAAAATATCGCTCTGATTACTGGTTCTGGGAAAGTTCATGGGCTCTGACACTGTTTGTGTTGCTCTTCCCCAATCATGAAATCATTATGTTCTGAAATCATATTATTCTGCTTGTTGTCCCTTGACCCCTGTACCTATTCCCTCCCATCCTACATTTTGATTTCAACATAAACTGGTATCTCAGGAACTTTAGGAGTCATAGATTAATGATTTATACCATTGGAAAATGATATTCTGGGTGCTCTCTTGTAGCTGTCCTTGAGTTCTGTGTGTTTTTGGAGCCCTATCCAAAACTCAATGAAACTAGTGGAAAGAATTTTCCCACTGGACTTTGGATCATTTCCCTATAGAGATTTATAGGACATGCTTGACAAGGTGAATTTCAAATCTGGTATCTCAAGACTCCCTAGGATTAGAGCTTGAATGCTTAATATATTTGTTTCCCATCTTTATGCATTTTAGCACTGATCTCTGAGTTTAGTCGAGCACTACTCTAAGAGTGAACATACCAATTTGCAGACCGCAAAACAGTGTAATTTTCACTCTCTACATAACCGTAAAATTATTTCTGCCCCACCATTATGTTGTAATTTCTAATTTCCAAGTGTTTGTAACTAAGATAGAAATCTTGATAACTGACTTTGGATTTACTTTCCACTTTATAATTGCCTGAGGAAGGGGTGTATGCTGTAGTGATACATTCAGTTCAAGCTATAGGACTATAGCAACTGGCAGACCTGTTGAAAAAAGCCTCAAATTAAATAAACACAATAGAAATTATTCTTAAAAAAAAATATGAGGACATCATTCTGTTACTGCTGCCTGAAATCCAGATTTGTCTTACTAAACACTTGACTTGCAATATCAGCTGAGCTGAAGGCTAATAAAATCCTTTCATTAAAAGGTGTTACTAGTTGTTTACAGTTAAAGCTCTTGATTTACCTTAAAACATACTATATGTACATGTGGTTTTGGTGGGGTTATTTTTTAAGAAGATATTAAGGTCATCCTGTTAAATCTTCAGCATTCATGCTTGAGCCAAGTTATCTGTGTGTTTTTTACCTTCTTCTGTATGAGTTGTGATTTCAAAAGCATGAGTCCTACAACTCTGGCCTCATCTTAATATTATGATGTGTCTGCAGATTTTGGGACACATTTTAAACCTGCTGGATATGAGTTCCATGTATCAATAACTTCATCAACTACTACTGGTTAATATTTTGTTTTCAACTATTAGCCTTGCCAGGTGAAACTTAGTTCACAATTCCTGGCTTGTTTCAAGAACACATATGCAGTTGAGGTTCAGTTTTTAGCTTTTTTTCTGGAATACGGTTTTATTGCTCAGTTAGATAAAACATAAAAATTCCTGCCAAGTTTTCTCAATTGGGCTTTCCTGTTGTTGTTTTTTTTTGGTTGTGTTTGTTTGTTTGTTTTGTTCCAATATTTTCTATCTCGCAGGAACAGACAGGGTAGATACTAAAATGATTTGCCTTCCAGGATGAGTTACCATTAATGATTATGTATCTTTTATGCAGAGTTTAACATTTGTATTCTAGAACAGCTGAACAAGGAAATATTATATTCTCACATTGTCTAGCTACTTAGAAATTAACTAGGATTTCATGGAGAAAAACTTTCTCAACACAGTTTTTAGGTAGGTTGCAAAGTGTGAAGCAGTACAACCTTATTTTAACATAAAAGTAAGCTAATATATTTTCTTTTTTGATATTTGCTGCCACTGTGATGAAAGGAAGCTGCATGGTTGTTCCCTGTTCCCTGACAGGTGACAGGCAGTGCCATAGGAGGCTCTAATGCTCAGGGAGGAGAATGGTGCTGTATCATCTTCAGCTTGTCTTCCCTTGGCAGTTCTGTGGGAAGGAGACCTTGGCTTTGAACTTCAGCAGCAGCCAAGCTGCAGAAATGAAATTGGGCAAGTACATCTCTGTGGCAGTAAGAATGAGATCATGCCTCAGAGCAGTTTCTGTTCTGCTCATCGTTCAGACAGTTTTCAGGCATTTTCTCTAAATCTGTAAGCCTTTATTATGCAGCTACTTTAGCTGGAGTTTGTGAAGTGATGAAAAATCTTCACCTCTGATATGTGTCAAAACACTGTCAGACAGGTTTTATGTGAACAGCAAGTGATTTTTCTAAAGTCTGTTTTCAGAACTATCTTAGTTTCCTAAATTCCCACTTCTTATTTTTAATGGAAAACATTTTCATTTTTCTACTCAAACCTTCATAGACTGTAAGCAGTAGAATAGAGTGTTTATTGATTTTTCTGGTTTTTTAACCATTTCTTGTACTCCCAAGTGGCTACTTTATATTTTCCAAATAACCAAGTACTTGGAGGAGCATTCACTAAATTTGGTAATACCAGAAATTGCATGTGTGGTAAGGAAAATTTTTTGTGTCCTTAACACTACGTGACTGATGCTCTCCATAGACATAAGGGTCCTGGATCTGCAATGTGCTTAGTGATCTCTTTTACATTAAATGAAATGCTTAAACAAGTTGCTTAAATTAAATTTTATGAGTAGATCCTTTGAAATGAGTGAGATTGCTGGCATGTTTCACTTCCTTATTGGAGCATGACCATAGTACGGAGTCTTGCAGGAGTGAGCCCATAGGAACTAAACATGCAGGAATTGTAACTTTGCATTTTGTATCTTCTCTAAGTTTCAAATCCTTCTGTTTGAAGTTGTATTACTGAGTCTTTTTATTTCTTGCCAGAATATATATATACACATAAACATATACACGTATCAAAGGCATCTGTTTTCTGACAGAAAGTATGAGAAATTTTGTCTTCACAGAATGAAACTAAGATCTGCCTTCATTCTCCATGTATCACTTTAACTTTTATGATACTCTACACAGAGAGCTAATCAGAAGGTGTAATCTCTACTCCTGTGACCCTAGCTGCCACTACTGTATTTGCTGAAGGTTATTAAGTGTCACATTTGGTGCACAAAGGATGACAGATTTCATAGTCCTTTCGGAGCAGCTGATAACGTGCACTTTGGAATCCTTGATAGCTGCGGGTCCTGCAAACACACAACAGATGCACTCTTCAGTAGTGATTTTGTGGAAAGTTCTAAGATTAGAGTGAATGACAGTATTGCTGGTTATGCCAAACCGTTTAAGGACTGGATTTGGCAAATGTAGGAAAGATATTTTTTTTTTTTTAATGGGGGACAAACCATTTTGAGACTCAATAGTAGTCTGGGAAAGTTTTTGTCACAGGAAACCAGTCACTCTAATGTAGTTTGGAAAGTAGCTGCACTGCAGTTGTAAGGATCTTTCTTGCATTCTCCACTGAAAAAAAAAGAGTGTGAGTCTTTGAAAGGAAAAAGTATGTATCATTTTTGCTAGGATGGATTTATAGTTGTTATCAATAAGCAAATATTTTGAAAGGAGAAGGTTCTAAATTTAATGTTCAAGTAGATGCCATATGCCCTGTTAATACATGTATTTTAAGTTATGCATATGCTGAGAAATAATGATGTGAAAAAATGTTTTTTTTAGATACAGTTTGGGATAGAAAAAATGTCACTGTGAAAGGAATTATCTTCAAATTTTTGAAAGAGTTTTATCACAGATTCCAGGAAAGACTAAGGTCTTTGATTTGCTTTTAGTAGTATAAGAAAACAAGCTGCAACAAGATACTATGTATCTTACATGTATATGTATGTATCTTAGAATACTATGTATTGTATTGCTTGACACGTTTCAGCCAATTAATCCTCACCACATCCCATTGAGGATGGGAAGGTTAACTTTACTTCTTACCACACAGCAGTGGTGAAATTTGAGGAAATAGTTGAAGTTACTTGCATGGACTCACACAACTGATCTGTAGATCTGGGTTTCTCTTCAGTTCTAGTTGACTTCTTAGTTGGCCTATTTTTGTCCCTATACTTGGTTCTGATGGCAGAGAATCAGCTGAAAAGTAATGTTAGTGTATTTTTCCTTATATTTTGAATGTAAAAAAAAAATTTAAATCCCCTTACTAATTATGAGAAAAAACTTCAGCACAAGAAATTTTCAACAACAGTTGAAAATTCCAGCTGAAAGTGGGATTGGTGTTATGACAGTTCAGTGGTGTGTGTGGGATATGCACTTTTCATTTCTGTAAAATGCTTTACAGATGGCGCCTTTACTAGTAAAGAAATGAAAGAGGATCCAGCACTTGGGAAGGTCATTTGAAGTTTAGGAGACCTTGGTTTAGGTCTTTGCTTCGTTACCTTCATTGTGGTCTTAGATCAAGTCATTTAGTTTCAGAACAGATCAATTCAGTGGGTTAGGTTCCTAAAAACTTTCTGGATCTGGACCTTAAACCCATGTCTGGAATTCAATTCTGGGTGTATTGTGTTTTTGGACTGTGCAAGAGACCTGGACTGGCTCATATCCATTAGAGCAAAGCAGCCATGTCAAATTGAGTGCAAAACATTCAATTGCCCTGCTTCTCTAGCAGCACTAAAACATCATTATGTTTCTGTGATTTTTTTGAGTTCAAAGAGTTGTAGATAATACCTAAATGTGTTCTAGCGTGCCAGAGTAATGTTTTCATGGTATGATGCTGAGGGGGCAAACTGCAGCCCCAGAGGAGTAAAGTGAGTATGTCAAGAGGCATTTGTGTGAGTGAGAGCTGATTTCTGGGTAGGGTGTAAGGACTGTGCTGAGAAGAGAAATTAGCTTTTTCCTTTTGGGACTGTCCTGTCTGAGCAGGACAGTTGGGCAGTTCCTGGATGGAACTAGTTGATTTGCTGAGGAGTGAGCCAGCCCACTTGAAGTTTTGAAGGATTAAGAGATGATGGCCTGATAATGGAATGAGCTAAAGTTACTCTGTTACACAGAGTTTTTGGGAAGATCAGCTAGAGAAACAAACTAGATCAATGGGATGCTCACACAGTATAGCAACGGGAGCTGTAATGTACCCAAGAACAATACCCAAAGCGCAAAATTACCATCACAGCTACTGTCCTTGCTAGTTTGTGAAGTCCAACTTCAGAATGAATAAAACTATCAGAAGCTTCCTTCTGCAATCTGGAATGACTTTTCCAGGGTAAAAATTAGCTTTATTCTTCTGTTAAAAATGCAGAATCTTGCATTGACAATAACTGTGTTAGTTTAATGAAGAATGTGAATTGCCAGTAGTCCTGGTGAGGGTTTCTTTGATTAAATGATTGCCTTTCTAATGAAACTGATGGAAATAAGAAGTTTCTTGTTTTGGCATTTCAAGCTCTGACATGTAATTTAGAGTTAAAATGAAAGAGGAACCACCCCAGCCCCTCCAACAGCTCTTCTTCATTATGAGTAACCTGGAGTAAGAGACCTGAGTTTCAATCTTGGTGATTTAAAATCAGAACTTGACTCTTGGCCTACTAAGTGATTGACCTGTAACTCTGGAATCAGTCTCCTGCTCTCTCTGTCCACAGTGTGTTTATCTATATATAAAAGTGGCAAAAACTGCAGAACGAAATACTGAGAGATACTGACTCTTTAGCCTTATAGTAAAGCACTCAGCTGAGGGAGGTTGTATCTAAATCAGAAAGAGCATCAGATGTAGGTCTCTCCTGTTATAAATATCTGCCCTTCTAATCAGCAGATGCTTGAGGAGAAGATCTACTTATCTCTTTCTATGTCTGTCATCTAATTTATACATATATTTTTTAAAGACCTACATTTTATTCCATTGCAAAAGTCTTTTCAGGATGTAGTTTTTGTTTCATGTCAGTCTGGCTTTCAGGTTAGCACTGAGTCTATAAAATTTAGAAAGGAAATAGAGTGTTACATAGTAATAATTTTTTATTATTATTATACACTTTGGAATAATACTTAGGTTAATTTATTGTTACTGCTATGGGATAATTCTCTCTTAACTGAGCACATTGATGGCTACTGGCATGGCATTTTTACTGTTTGTATGAATATATAGGCCAGGAAGGGAGCTTCTAGATGCTGCTCCTATTCCCTTGATGTTTCATTCAATCACAATATCTAATAGAATGCCATCTTAAAATACATTATTTTTTTCTCCTTTGTTTCTCTTGGAAATATGATGAAAAACCTTAGAACTTTGCTCAGATAGTAAGAAATTTTCAAGCAAAATAAGTCTGTGACCATGTTTTTTGCTCATTGTTCTTGTTCCAGCCCTGTACCCTGGCTTATAAAGGTGCTCTCCCTCAATGGAGTTTAGTTCAATTCAGTCAGTTCCTCTATTTCTTGACTCTATGATAATCCAGTTATGCAACATGGAAACTTAAACATCTGATGGCTTGTGACCATACTTAAACTCATCAGAAATGTTTTATAAATTTCAGATGAGTGAGAAGCATTGGGATAGATACTAAACCTTGACTGTATCTACAATTCAGAAATGTTAAATAGGTGCATTATATCCTATGGGAAATTTGCTTTCCGGTAATAAATCACCAGTGATTTCACTTTGAGTTTTCATTCACTTCTTTCCTGGTGTAGTAATACATACTATTTTGGAAATCACTTTTGGAAGCAGTGAAAATGAAAAGACTTCTTGTCAGCTAATTACAATTTTACTTGCCATTATATCTGTTGCCCACTGTTTAGAAAGATTTAAAAGTCAGATGATGCAGGTATTCCAGTCTTTTGCCATGAGTTACAGTTTAGATTTTAAGTGTGATCACAAGAAAACAGGTGAAGAACAGTCCAAGGAGAAAAATATCAAAGAAAGAGGAAAGGGAGAACTGTGTTAAAATTTTTAAATGCAATGCTCTAATTTTGGAGTTAGTATATTGAGGAGGAGAGAGAAAAATAAACCTTAGTGGAACTTTAAAATAAGAGAACTTGGTTTTATTTACTCATTTTTTTTTCTGTTACTTGAATATTTATCTGTTTGCACAGTAGGTTTTTTCACTCTTTCTATAGCTCTCTTTTCATTCTCTCCATTGAGAAGAGACTCTTTCATTTCAGTCATTTATATGGTGGGACTTTGTGCTATCAGTATGCATGAGGATCAGTGGAAATACTAATTCAAGTAGAACTCTACTTCTCCAAGTAATGCATTTGTATTAACTGCTGGGCCAAAACACATTTGAGGAGAAACAGGCAAGTAGTTCTGAGATAATGCTGACTAAATTATAATCCATCAGTGCATATCGTACTGCATGGTAACTATAGAATACTCCAGTTCAGAGAAAATAAAACTCTTGGTGTTTTTATGGGTCCTGAAACTATTTGCCACATGGCTCTTTGGTGTGTCCTTCAGAAGTGCGGTTGGTTGTGGTAGATCTTGTTTTGGCGAGTGCCAGTGTAGGTCTGAAATCGGTGGAATTTCCCTTTTCCTTTATCTGTACTTGTAACATATCATAACATGCAAAATGGTAGTGTACTAGATTAATACAAAACCCAAGATTAATAAACATCCTCTAATTCCATATCAGATGTTGATGTGCATTAGCTGCTTACCGTAATTTTTGATATCCATATTATTTAATTTCCCTCTTAAAAGCTGTAGGCACCGGTAAACTCAGAGTAGAGCACAATTTCTTTCCAACTTGAATTTCATGCCATTAGTATACTGGAGATCTTCACTCTCCCCCAAATCTGCTAGATGTTGAGCTGAAATGGAGGAATAGAGAAACACTAAAGGACTGCAATACCCCATCTTTTAGGTCTGTGGACCTCAGGCTGGATGCCAGTGCTTGAGTTAAGTGTCTTGGCTCTCAGGTGAGGGCTGTGGCACACCTGCTTGAACAGCTTTGTTCAGTGACAAATCTTTTCTATCAGCACAGAGTGCTTTACATCTATATGTCAATCACAGTATTGCATAAGTTGACTGAAAATGTGCCAAATTTAAAATAACACAAAGGTAGTGAAACTCTTTTACTGTGAGACTGGGCACCTGTGCTTGTATTATGTAGCTGGAGAGGAAATGGACCATGGCTCTAATCTGTAGATATAGGAATTTCAGACTCTCAAATGATTACTGATGTAATCGGGGAGCTGAAGTCCTAATTCTATGTACTCTTTTTCAGGGGTAACCTAAAAGATGTTGTTTTCAATCTCCATTAGCACAAAATCAAAGAAATCAACCACCTTTGTTGTCATTTGCACCTTACTCTTAAACAGGCTTGGAGCATTCAGATGTTTTGTCACAACTGAGGGAGTGGTATAAGTTGTCACCTTTCAGCAGGTATTAGCCCTGATTTCAAGGACAGCATCTGACTTTACAAGTGTGGATAGGTTTATCGTGTCTTATCATCTCAAATGTGAATGTAGATTTGTGTTACCAGACTTGCAGTGAATGATTTTAGGATTAAAGACAAGTTGCTTAACAGGTGTTCCAACAGGCACTAAAAGTACTTGTTGAGGGAGAGAAGCAGTTAATGGAGTGAGGGTGAGAGTGCTTATGTTTTATACCACAGCCTTGTGACTTCAGCAGTTTCCCAGGAAAGTGATGCCAATAAATTCACAAATAAGCACCTAAAAAAAGCCCTTATGAGGAAGATGACACGTTTGACTCCTCTGGATCCGCCCCTGACTGGGTTACTGAAGACTGGATGATACCAGGAAAACATTACTGTTGGCTTTTCCTGCCTCATGCCTTCTGTAGCAATTTTCATTACTCATCATCAGTTAGGCTGCTGGATGGGATGGAATTTACATCTGACACCACACCATTGCTTGTAAGCTTTTCAGCAACCCCTGGGCTGCAGGCAAGTGTGCAGAGGGCACTCTGCAGTCCTTCAGCTGAAGCAAAATGCCACAAGCACCTGGAAGTGGAAGGGGGCTGGGGAGGACTGGAAGACAGTGCATGACTCTGTTCTCCAGTAGTTAACTTGCAGCAAGAAGTGGAAAGAAATCTGGGTTCTGTACATCTCCATCATCACATTATTTTCTTCCACTCGAATGGAGCTGTGCCTCCTTTCAAGAGCCAGAGGTTGTGAGATGAAAAATGTATTCTTAGATATTCAGGCCGGGGCAGCTCTGGACAAGTGCAGAACTTGGATCTTCAGATGCCTGGAGAACCTGGGAGGGACTTACTGGAGGTAGATACCTTCAGGGTTAAGAGGCCACAGAATAGAATTTTTCATCATTTTGAACTTTAGTAGTTTGCTTTAGTTCTTTGGATCTTGCCCACCCTTCGGTAGTCTCCCTCGCTTCCTGTTTGAAAGTTGAAGGGTCAATCCAAGACTTAGTGAAATCAAAAGAAGGTTTTGCAGGAAGGCTATTCATAAGGATCTGTCTAAGCTCCTGGTACAAACTGAGTGGCTAGTTTATAGTCAGATAGGAAAACATGCAGAAAAACAATCCTTGCTTATCACAGGATGGAAGACTGTGCAGAAAAGCTAAGGAGTTTTCTTTGAGGGAAAAAATGTAAAAGCTTTCTGATTGCTTTATCAGCTTCTACAATAAAAATAGTAATTACTGCTATTTAAGACTAATGAATAAATCACTGTATTAAAATGGGAACAAAAAAGTTTAACTAGCAATCATATGTAGTCATTTGGCAGCTCTGTTATTAGTGTGGGCAAAGTAAGCTATTCACCTAACCTTTGCTGCAGCATCCATTGCTTTGGGTTTTTTGTGGGTCTTTTTTTTTTCCTGTAATGCAGGTTGAATTCTTCTTTTCTGATCTCCAGAAGAATTTTGTTTTGATGTCTACATCTGTTTTGTCAGATGTCTACATCAGTTGGTCTCATATTCCACAATTCCACAAATACCTGCTCACCCAAGAAAACATAGCTGTGTAGATTGCTGCCCTGGAATCGTGGCTGCATATGGGTTTTGTCACATCACAGCTATGTCATGAAAAGATATTTTCCAGCTCTGTCATACTCTAATGATCACTTCTCTTATTTTACCCAACTGCTCCCCAGCCTCAATCAGCATCCTTCTTCCTTTTTCTGGAGCTGCTTTCCCTTTTCAGGTGATGCCACAACCTCCTTCCGTCCTCCTTTTTGGCTTTAGTTTTGCCAGCTCCTCATTAGAAGTGTCACAGAACATTTCAGCTATGATGGATGTACTTAGATTCACTAGTGAAGCCTTCCTGCCAGTCTTGTTTTGTCCTGAAAATTCATTACGCTTCCAGGTCAGCAGTGTACACAGCACAAGCTGTAATTTGGAGGAAAGTAGTGGCTATTGACCACTAACGTAACAGTGTGCTAGCTATAGCTTTCCATTTTTGTTAGATTTGGAAAAAGTAGTAGCTGAGTGAGTCATGAAACCCAGTGTAGCAAAATTCAGTTGTAAATGAAAGAGGAACATTTCCATATTCTTAATTTGGCTTAATTCCTGTGCCTAATGGCTGTGTATATACCATAAACATTGTGAAGGAGCAACCATGGAAACACTTGTTTTCTTGCATTGCTAAATTTACTCAGGGTTGAATATTAACACAGCGCCTGGCATTACTTTAAAAGCAAAAATAGCTAAAGCGTGACTCACTATGAGTCATTTACTGCTAGTCCTGCTATACTGCCTAGAGCTTGACATTGAACAAGTTGGCAGCCTGCATTGCTGCATTTTTTTCTAGGAACTTTGAACACATTTCATTCTTGTGAATTCTCTTGTGCAACAATATTCAGCACAGCAACGTGTTTATTTTTCTTCCAAAGTCAAATGAATCAGAAAATGGTGAAACAAAGAGTATTTTTCTTGGAGATTCTGGAAGAGATGGGTTCTGAGAATTATTTTTTTAGCTGCAGTAAAGAAATGATTGCATGGATGTTAAAAACTAATTACATTTTATTCAGATTATGTAAGATATATTTTATATATATATTAAAATAACTTTATTGTTATTATTGATTTGCATTTTCGGCAAAGGCATATGTGGAATCAGAAAGCTAAGCCTGTAGGCTGAGAATGTTTTCTCTCGAGTTGGCAAGGGTTCTGTGATGGGAGGGCAGACAGTTCTGGAAGGGCAGACCAAATGAGGCAACTGCGCTCCCATTGGCCTCTGTATGTAAAAGGCACACCCTAAATATGGCGCTGGGTATCTGACAGTGAGCAGTTTGTTGGCTGACTGTGGGAATACCTAAAAAAGATCAGCTGGTTTCAGTCAGATGGGAAGGGGTAATGACAGAGAGCTGAAACCAAAAGCAACTTGCTGAGGCAACCATGTGATGAGATCCTGAAATACGCTGGCAAAGCCAAATATCACTCTTCATTAAGCTAAAATTTTGGTTCCACCTAAATGTTATTTCTAATTAAAAGCCACTTCTTAGAAAATAGATAAGGAAATTCTTTAACATTTTCCATATTTTTTTCTACTTAAAAATATTGCTATGATAATTGAAGAAAAATCTTATGCTATCAGCATACAACCTTCTGCATGTGTTCAGAGGAGGTACCAAAAATCAACCTAAATATAAATAATGTAAGTTCAAAACAGCTAAAAATGTAAAATCCCTTGGCATGGAGCAAAAGCTTCCTATGTACCTCTTCCTTTAACTACAGATTATGGAAATAGAGACTGTAAGTTACATTCATCTGTACATTTAATAATATGTGCTGTGCAGGATCTTTGTAAGCTAAAGCATTTTCTCTGTCTAATCTCTTAGAACATCAGCTTCAAAAATTTCTCTTGAAGTGGTTTCCCTATTAAAAAATCTCATTATGATGACTCAAGAGAGAAATAAGAATGATTAATTAAGCTTAACAGTGACATCCTAAGCATTGTCCTGATATGCACTCTTCTGTCTCATTGCAACATGAATTTGTGATCACTGTACCAAAGATTTCTCTTTAAAATTTAAATTTGTTCAGTAAATTTAACTGAATAAGTTTAAAGTATTTTCTTTTTTTCCTAACAATCATACTAATAATGCTACCATGTTATTTTCCTAAACCTAGAATAAAAAATGATGGTGTTATATCAAACAGTTTAAAATGGGAAAGGATTTTGATTTTTTTCTGTGCTACCTCTTTGACAGTGACCCCCCAAATCCCTGTTATTAAAATGGTTTCAGTAGTTACTCATGGTATATGCTCTTTAGCAATCTCTTCATAGCTACTGAATAGTCTGTGCCTCAGCCCCACCTCCAGGCATGTTAGGCAGAATATAGACATGAGAATTTATGATAGGAGTAAGACTGTGCCTTTTAAAAGACAGCTCTGTGTAGGAGGTTTTTCTGCTCAGAGGATCATCAGAAAGATTGGAGCTGCCTAAGGCATGATATCTCTTGGGCATCTCTGTACACATCATGTAAGTAATGTCTCTATTAAGCTATAGCAAATTATTCCCTTCATGTATGCAGTGTTTCCATGTATATGTTCACACATTGACAGAGTAAGGGCAAGGCAGTGGAGTCTCTAGGACAGATCAGAAGACCATGTTCTGAGTTCTAGATTGACACATGGAAGCATAGTCTAGAACTTCAGGAGAACTTTATTACAAAGTTACAACTTTATGACAAAGTTATCACTTTTTTTCCCCATAAATACATATGAAATACTCTGTTGAAGTGAAACCAACTTCCTGTTATGTGTGTATCTTAAAATGACAGGTGAAAACTCTCAGTTCTCAAATCACTTGCTGTTCCAGTTATGAATCCAAGATGATTTTCTTTAATATTTTCACACGACAGAGCAAACAGAACACATTGCAGAAAGCTGCAAATCATGCAGAGTGCTGAGAGAATTCATACCCACTTAACCACTGGAGGCTGTGAGGATGAAGATCTTGCTGCATTCTTTCCCTGAGTCCTGAAGTGTCCTTGAGGTGCAGTATAGGCACCATGATGTCTGTGAATTGTCAACAGAAAAGTGAAAGGAATCTTGGACTAACAAATTAGGGTCTGTGGATATATCCTGGTCCTTCACTGCTTTCAACAGCAGAGTAGAAGCTTTTTCCCCCACCCTTCAAATTGATTTTATCAGGTACTTCTAACCTGAGGAACTCTTTCATATGTAATGAATGGATAGGACGCTTAGGGTGTAATTCGTTATTGCTGTGGAGTTGTGCATAATATAGTTATTACTAAACAAATTTGCCATTAAATTGCTTGCACAGCATGAGCTACAGATGGCCAGAAAAGACTGTTCTTTGTCTGTTGCACTATTTTTATGTAACTGTGCCCTATTAGAACCAACCTTTCTGACTAAAGTTGTCCAGTGAGCCTTTAATCTTAAAAACAGCCTTTTTTTGCTACAGTTTGTCTGAGGTTGATTCACAAGCATAGTCATACAAGATCCAGTGGCATCACTGAACTGTTAATCACTGTCACCTCTTGAAAAGAGTCTGAGTGTTAAAATGCTCATTTCTAAACAGCTGCCAAGTGCTTTCCTTTTTCAAAAGCCATTAGTCTAGCAGATTTCATTGCCTCTGTTTTTTGTTTCTTACACACTTAAAATCTATAGCAAGCCTTTTATACTTCTGGTGGCAGGTGTATCTGTGATGTGTTAGTGGACAAATATGCCCTGGGATTAACTACAGATCAGAAACGACAAACAGATGTTTGCAGTTGAAAAGATCTTCCAAGTCATGAGAGTCCTTAGTCTTGGGGCAGTCATGTCACCAAAGAGGATGGGAGTGAAGACCCAGGCTTTTCACAAAACAAGTTAAAATCTCCTCCTTTAAGGCATAACTAGCTTGTGTATTTCAGATCAATTGTTCTATTTGAGGAAATTATGATACTGAAGGTTAACTTGCTGCAGCAACACTGCATATTGCAAAGCTAATTTCCTAAATCCACGTTTAGGAATCTAAGTCTGGAGCCATATTTTTAGTTTATATATAAACTTGGAGTATCTCTTTAGCTCCCTCATTGAGAAGTTTGATTAACATCTTTATGATGTTGTCCTCTGTAGGATGGGGAAAGTCTGCATCTCAGGATGAGTGTCTACAGACATGTGCAGACGTATTGAGTTCCTCTGCCTGCCTTGTCTCTACATCTAGTCAGGCCAGTGCCATGCAAATGTGGCTATACAAATTCTGAATCAGCACTAATCTCCATGGATTCAACCAAGGGAATGGGCAGAGGAGCTCTCTTTACACCCACCTGTGTAGATGTGCCCTGAGATTCACCAGAATTCCAGAGAACTGAGATTCTAATTACAACAATGTGCTCATACTTCTGCTTATATAGATGTCTCAATGTGTGGATTAATTTGCTTTTGCTGCTTGTTCCTCCTGAGCAGAGGTCAAGCCTCTGCTTGAGACATCAGCATGATTAATATTCCACTGACTATCTAGCTCAGCATCATTATTGTATTTTTTAGATGAGTAAAAATAGGTAGCAAGAGCAGAGAAGCTTTTAATAGGCTGTGAGCCTGTTGACATACCTCCTCTTTAAAGAGAAACACAAAAAGAAAATGTGTTGTATGTAGGATGGATGAAACTTATTCTAAAATTTCTTTAATAGAGGTGTTTAGTGAAAAAGATTATATTTGCAGTTTGGGTATTGTTTTAGACCTTAGTAAAATACTACAGAATGTGAATCAGTTGATGGTTATCTGTGATGAGCAGGTAAACAAAAGATGTATTTCCCAATGGGGTTTTCATATGATGGTGACAAACTCCATTGCACAACAATGGTCACATTCCAAAGCTGCAACCAGGTTCTGGAGGGCTTAATTTCACAACTGCTTACTGTGTCCTATTGCATTACAGTGACCTTTCAATAAAAAGGGAGATTGCTAGCTTGTTTTTTTGGGGTTTTTTTTGTTTGTTTTTAGCTTAAAAGCTCAATGACTATATAGTGCACTGCCCTATTTTTACATAGCGAATTTATCCTTGACATTTTTAAACTACATTCTCTATAAAAGCATTCAGAAGATTTTGTGTTTTCTACCTTTTCATTAATCTCTTATGTGCAGATCTACTTAAAGTTTGCATTTATGTTGGCAGTACAGCTAATTGTAAAAAAATAATTCTCATATTGAGTGAATGGCATTAAAAGTATGTTTTCCTGTATTTATATATCATCCATTTGACATAGCAACAGAACAAAATTATTTGTTTAGTTTATAAGGGTTTTTTTTCTTCAAGGTGAACTCATGAAATGTCATTTCTAAAAACTGTATAGTTACAAGGATAGCCACAAAACAAAAATAAAATCATGCTAACATGATATGATATAAGGATATAAATATCTAAACAATATTTAGTTCTTGGCTGTTAGAATTTATTTTATGCTTATAACATTCCCTGAATGGTGATTCTACTGCAAGTACACTTGTGCTTCATATTGTGAAACAGTCATGTAATTTTAAAAAATTACTTCAGTAAAAAATTATTCTGAAGCTGATAAATGAAGACAGTATTCTACAGTCTGAAGAGAGCAGGCTGACAAGGCCAGACTGGCAATGAAAAATATTTTGCCATTGGTCCTGGGAAGGCAAGGGAAAGAGAAGCCAAACAGACACTGGCCATAACCAGGAAGGAGCAACTGGCTGGATGGTTACTTGCAACAGTTGGGTCTTAGATAATCCATGTCTGTGATGTGGGAACATCACATTTAGACTGAGCTGGCATCAATTTAATAGGATATAGATTCTCAAGTTTGAGTAAATGGCTGTTCAAGATAACGAAGGAACTATTAAGCCCATTCTCAGCTACAGACTTGCACATAATCCACCCTGTATATGTTGAGTCTGCTCAGGTGCACACTTAGGTCTCACTCTGGGAGATGCTGTCAATGAGGAAAGCTTGAGGCTGCTATCCTGATCCCAAGCTGTCAATCATGTGGTCTGATCTGATCAGTTGCAAGTAAGATTTGAGCATCTAGCAACCACAACTCACCAGCAGATCACATAACCTTGGCTATTTGTAATCATGATTTGGATGCTTTGAGCCTGAGCTGCAGCTGTGCTGGCAGCTGGCAGTGTGGTACCAGATGTAACACCTAGAATATTTTGTTTTGAGTAGCTGTTCACTTTACAGTGTAGACAGAGCCCAGGATTACCCCTAAATTCAGTGAGAATTAAAATGAATATACCTTCAAATTGGTTGGTATTGTTAATATCAGTAGGTGTCCTTAGAAGAGTCCATGCCTCTGCTGAGATTCCTAGCAGAGAGAAAAGGTCACTTCCATAGTGAGAATCTCGCCCTCCCACCCTGTTTCCACACCAAAAGGAAGCTTTCCATGGTGCCAGAGAGTCTGAAAGCAGTGTAAGCAATTAGCAAGAAGAACTTGAAAATTCCATTGCAAGAAGCAGGACTGCTCAGGAGTGGAAACACTTGGGATTTTTCAGCCTGATTAGCTGCAGTGACAGCGAGGTGATGTGTGCTAATTACAGCTCCTTAACCTCCTTAGATGCAGTTGCATAAAAGCCCAGAACACCTCCGTGATGAAACCTAAGGCACTGCAGCATTCCCTGGCTCCTCTGCCTTGGTAGTCTCAGATCATCCCTACAAACCATAGACCTGCCTGGGTGAGGCATAGACAGGTGTGTCTGTGAGCCAACCTGTCAGTGGTTGTGGTGCAGAAATGGGAAAGTTTCTCATTAGGATGTGTGGCTGAGTAATAGAACCTCCGATATTATCTCTGTGGGTCACTCAACCTTTGAGAGTAGATCATGAAAGCTGTGGTCAGTGTTCAGCCAGTGCCTTGTAGTGCAGGTCTGACACAAGTATGAGGAATAGAAAAAAGATTTTTGTGTAAAATGGCATTTCAGTTTTACCAGATGTATCTTCTATTCTGGTGTGGTTTTTGTGCTGTCCTCATTACAAGAAGAAAGAACAGCATTCTAACGGGCAACATAATGAATTCTGATAGTTCAGTGCTCCTTGGAGAGAGGAGATCAGCATGATATTTAAACTAACTCTTTGTAAATATGAAAGTCTGATTACAGATAATGACTGTCACATTTTTCCAGGAATTATAATGAAAGGATGTTTTCTACTATTTTTCAGTGCATTTTTTTCCAGGTGGTTCATGGAACAGATTGTTTAAAGTTTAAAATAGAAGAGCAGTCATTAGGCAAAAAATTGTTATAAGATACTGTCTTTAAAATAAACAATCAAAGTCTTGAACAAAAGAGCAAACTTGAATGAATGTTTTCTGTCCTGCTCTTTCTAGAAATCTCTCTTTAAATTGATGATACTGTTGTAACCTGAAAACATAATGCCCTTGTAGAAATTAATTAATGAACAATAATTAAATAATAAGGGATGTTTCATATATGGAACACTAGAATTTAATCTGGAAAACCTTGCATATTGCATGTACTAAAGCTTATGAGATAGTACAGGAAATACGTGCCACAGAAAGCACTTCACACCATCACAACATATGCCAAGATTTTATGCTGGTCAACGCTGAAGTAAATGTCATCCCTACTCTACAGTGATCTTCCAAAAGTTCCACATATATTTGGTTTATTACTTGGTTTCAGCATTATTTAAGGTGAAAATTAATATTTAAGTGAAACCTGGTGACTTAAACATGGCAAAGAAATGTTAACTTCTTTTTGTTTGGTTTTTTTTTTTTGTTTTGATTTTTTGTTTGGTTTTGTTGTGGTTTTTTTTGTTGCTGTTGTAAAATTTCATCTTCCATCTGGTTAGACATTGTATGTGGTTATTCTTCTGTAACCATTGACAATGTCATTTCCCCAGATCTTGTTGTATCTCTTGACGTTGACAGTCTTCTTTACTTCTCAGTTACCTTTTCTTCAAAAGTAGAACTGGAAGCTATTTGATCGCTCTTTGTACAGTATTTTGCTGAGGTTTGAGAGAAAATGTAGAAATGGCTTTCTTTTCTTGGATGAGATATATGAATTTTACATTCAGAAGTAAGTATCTTAAGCACATATCAAAGGAAATACCAATGTATTTAAAAAGCTGTAAGAAGTGTTAGGAATTACATGCATTAAATTTGAGTGTACTATCAAGTAATTCAAAGTCTGTCCAGAAACAGTGAAGAATGCAAAATACATGAGCTAAGCATGTACCCACATCTACCTCAGGACTTGACCCAGGACCATTATTCTTTAAACTTGCATTTATGGTCTTTTATAGTTACCAGTGTGACCAGTCTAAGCAGGAATTTTCCCTCTTTCCTGAATTTTTTTCAAATAGCATGTGTGTGTTATGTGCTGTGTATACATCCACTTCTGTAACTGTGTCTGCCACCGACTCCTGTTGAGTGTTGTGCTGGTCCCCCAGACCTGGAGATTCACTTCCTTCCAGCGCCCATATCTCACTTCCCTGCTTTACAACCCTGTGGTCTTTTCTCTTCTGGTCAATGGCTGATAAATGTGTTTTGAAGTTTTGCTCTCACAGTGGTAGTGCCTTCTACCTAGATCGCAGCTTGAGATCTTCATAGGAGATCCTTTCCTTGAGAAGCAGCCTGGCACCAGAGCCCTCTCTATACGTTCAGTCTTGTTTGGTTTGGAGGACCTGGGTATCCAGTGCCCCTGTGATGTGTCCCCAGGTACAGAGAGGATCATGCCTCAGCCTGGACTTACCCTGAGAAATCCCTAATGGCAAGTCCTGTAACTGTACTCCTAAATCCTGCCTGCTGTTGAAGTAGGAACAGCAGGAATTGTGCTCCAGGTGGTTTCTGCTTATTTTGTTGATAATCCAGCAAGGCTTTTCAACTCTTCTATATGAAGCCTACAGTAAAAGCTGTTTGATATGCAGTCTAGTTTGTGTAATAGTAAATAAATCTATCCGGTTTGATAGTATATTATTACTGTATATATTTAGGAAAAAAAACCCATAGTTTTTAGGCTCAAAATACCTGCTTTAAAATTTAGGAGAGCAAAACACACAAAAAAGCCTTTGCTGCTTTTTTATTAATCTTGTATTCTTTGGTGAACTAATTTTCCAGGAAATGGATTTTGTATTAATCTTCTTGCTCACCACTACTTTTTTTTTACTTACTTTGATTAAGCTGTTTTCTGATGAATATTAGCATGACAAGGCTGCCCAGCACAAGGAATATGTACTAACACAGCTCCTTTTTTTTTCTCAAGGCCCTAGACATGCTTAGTTTCCCTTAATTTTCATTTCCTTAATTTCCATTATTTTCAATTGTTGTCTTAATTTTTCTGCTTTCAGTTTCACTCAGCTCTTTTTCATCCTTGATCAATATTTCTGTTTTGGGATGCTACAAATGCAGGCACACAGCTGTGGCAGCTATGAATTTCCTCCAGATTTTGTCTTCAGTACAGCAAATCTGCAGCTGTCAGTACCTACTGTAAAGCTGTGGTTATCTGCAGGTGTAGTGGTAATGGTTTCAGTCATGTTTTGCAGTCACTTGGGGTACCCACCCATAATGTGAACAAGAGTGTGATTTTCTTTTTAAGAGCTGGCTTATCCGTACAAAATTTTGCAATTCTGAGGCTGCAAGTTCAGTGAGCTGTTTTTCCTGTCCTAGCAGAAACTGAAAATTACTGACATTTCCAGAAAGAATAGAGCATGTAATTGTGCAAAACACTGTATTTACAGAAAATTTACAGAACATGGAAAGTACTATTTTTGCATTTTATATTCAGTAGATATGTTGCAATGCTATAACTGTTTTTTCTAAACTTGAATTTCATGGCTGCTTCCTGCATAGTCCCTGCTCATATCGTAAAGTCATTTATTTATCAGAATGAATTGATAATAAAATCCCAAGTTCTTCACTTTAGAATTGAAGGGCACTATACTAGATGCATGAGGTAATTTCTGACTCTGCATATTTAGAAGGTTTGGAGGTGAATTGTATATGACTGTTTCATTTTGTTGTTTTAAACAGCAATTGCTACGGTAGGTGAAAGCAGCAACTGATGAAAGCAGGTCATGTATTCTGATTTCCTGTCCCAAGAGAGACAGACATACTGTTTTAGAAGAAAGGATAGAAACTCAAGCAGGAATCATTATGTCTAAGGAAGGGAAATATTATTGACTCCTTGATTTAGAGAAGTTCATGTATTTTCACCCTAAAAAAATATGTTTTCAGTTCTTCCAAATAATTCTCTTGGTGTTCACACTTACAATAAAGACATTTTCATTTCTCGGCAGATGATCTCAGTGTGTTCTAAGACGTAAAAAGCAAGTATTCAGTGCCAAGAAATGGAGGTTTTACTTTTTTTAACTAAGATAGTGTAACTGGAAAGAGCAGTTCCCAGCTCATTGTAAATGAGAAGTAAAACCAGTTAGCTTAAGCCATCATGAAGGTGACTTGGAAAGAATGTTCTTATTGTGTGAGCAAAACCTTAAAAAAAACAAGCAGAATATACTATTGTGATGATTTTGCCCTTTCTATCTGTGACCTGTTACTTCACTAGGTCCTTGACACTTGGGCATCTCCTTGGGCATCTTTATTCTTTGTCTCATGACACCTTACTAGGCACAGAAGAAGTTCTAAGACATAGGAGAAGGTCCTGGTCTCCTCCAAGTGTTTCTTCAAAAGTGCTCTGCTGCACAGCATAGAGAGAACTCTAATCTAATTATGGGTGGGCAGATGGCACGTGGGGATTGTTCTTCCTCACTGCCTGCAAATCCTGTGCATCCTATTATTTGTGACCCTGTCCTTGCCACCATCCCCAGACCAACCCACTTGTTGATCTCCTCTGCCTGGTTTGTCCTGCCCTTTAGGTTGATTGCTTTGGAACAGAGATTGTCATTTTACATAATACAGGGGTTTTCTGACCAGGCTGGCATTCAGGTGGTACTGCAATATAGATATTATATTATGGTAATACTTCTGCAGAGGTGGAAAAAATGTTGTATATAAAAAGAACCACATTCTTTTCCAAGGTGCACCACATGCTAATATTTTGTGTATGAGCAGAAGCTTATATACATCTAAATAGAGCTACTTTGGCAGACTTCCTGTGACAAGAAGCCAGCATTCTATGAATGTAGTTTAATCAATGAACTGTATGTAAACCACTGAAATTTATTCAGTCTAAACAAATCCAAACTCTTTCATGACAAACGTTTAATCCTTCAGGATTGCATAACTGGGGGATTTAGGGATTACTTAGCTTTGAAAATAGGTCAAGGAAAACATCTACATTTGGTTAAAAGCCAATCAGGCAAGGAAATGAGTAAAATAGTAAAAAGATCTTTAGAAGAAGTTTTTTGCAAAGTGAGTTTTATGTAATTGTACAAAGAATTTTTTCTATTTATCTAAGAGATGCAGAGCCTTGTCCCCCTTTTCATTTACACTGATAGAATTCAAGGGAAATTCCATTAAACAAGTGATGCAAGTATGTGCAGAGGTAGGAGTTGTTTATTTTGTTTGTGTGTGTCTAATGCTGTGGAGTAAATTCATCAAATTTTATGAAAACTTAAAAATTACTATTGAGAGATAAGATTTCTAAGTACGAACACTATTAAAAGTTGCAGTGAAAATAGGGTTGTAGTCCTAGAAGTGAGGTTATGAAAGAAAAGTTTAGGAATCACTCCAGTGAGGCTGTTGACCTAAATCTAGTAATCTTCTCAGCAACTGAAGTCTGAATTCCTTCTTTCAGTTACTATTCAACTTTTCTTCCTCACTTCACCTCTTTTGCTCACTGAATGGGCTTTCTGCTTCCTAGGGCTGTCTGGTGGCATGGTATGGCTTGTATTGGCAGAGGTTATCCACTCATATCATCTGGGTTTGTAAGGATTTTGTTCTGTCAGGTTACTGAAGAAACAGGTTTCAATATTACTAAAAGCTGGTGCTCAAAGTTTAATCAAGGTGTGTGTGATGCATGAAGGAAGAGATGCTGTCTCTGTATAAGTCTGTATAACTTTGTGCATTTAAGTGTTCTAAGAAGCAAAAAACATCAAAATATTTTAAGAACTGCATCTCAGCTGACAGCACAAAATGTGCTCCCATGTACAGGGAGTGCAGACTGGATTTTTTTAACCTCGTGAATTTTTTTGTCTAATACACTGAATACTTTCAGTTTAATACCAGCAAAGCTAAAATCCATCACAGTACGAGATCTGCACAGTCTTGTAGTCAAATGAATAAGTTGAAGAATATTCAAAGAAAACCCAAAAAGTTTTATTAGCTACAGTTTTATTGGAGTCTCCACCTCCAGCATACCCTGGACTAGAACAATGAATGTTCTCAATCACTATATAGAATTGATGTAAAATAAGTTGATACTGTAATTCCTATGAATACAATTCTTGCAATACAATTCTTCCTTTCTCTAACAAAACACATTTGCTGTGAGTAAGGACTGTGAGGATTTATTTAGGCTACTAGCAGCATGTATTATTGGCTATTTGTATATGGCCATTTAGCTTTCTAAAATTTCATTATTACAAGGTGACATGAATATAATTAACTCATTTATCTCTTTAAACAGTTATTCTTGCAACAGATACAGTGTTTTATTTTATATGGGAGAAATAGTTTTAATAAGTGACAGTGCAGGCAGTGATGTTGAGATGGTGTTTTTGTTACAGAAGCACTGAAAAATGTATTAAAGGTTTGTTTAAGTTGAGCATTCAAACTCAGGTAAATTAATAATGAAGCTTCTTACTGGGCTGGAAAAATTAGAAAGGAGGAAAAAATTATCCAGGATTGCATGAGTCATTGACATGTGATTAAAAATTCAGCATTTAGAGTCTCTTTTAGCACTATTAAAAATATTCTTTACTGTAGTACTGTAGAACTGATTTCCTCATTGTTCTTTGCTGTTTTCAAATATTTTTTATAAGTGATTATTTTCTATGCTGACCCTTCTCAGTTACCCAATTCCTCTGTTAACTATCTGAGAACATGCATTTAATACATCTTGTTTCTAGTCTTAATACATTAGATTCTGATGCAGTTGAGAAGCAGGAAGATAAATGGCACAGAGTTTTGATTCTCTGTTCGAGGCTCAGATCTGAGCTGCACAGGGGCCACGAGACTTTGGGAGGGCAATAGGAGCAGCAAAAATCAGTGAAGTGTGAAGATGGCCTGTGCCAGTTGTTCCCTTTGTGAGCTGTGCTGCTTCCTCAGGGAACAATGGTGGTATTTTGACCTGCAAAGTTTAAAGAACATTGTGGAATTTGCATAGATTTAAACTTGATAGAAACCATTGCAACTTTTTGTAAGGCTTATTTTAGAACTGAAATTCCTTTGGGTTGTAAATTCCACCTTATTTCTTTTGTTCTTGTGCTTGACAGATATGGTGAAAACAGCCAAAAATATGATTTTTGTTTGCTGAACTGATTAAAATAGAAAATTCCTTATATATTGAAAATTATGAAAATACTTGCTGGGAAAAATGGACAACTTTTTGCTCTGAAAAGCTATACAATCTCCCAGTGTTGACTTGAACTGTGTTGTTCTTGTTTATGTAAACACTATGAAACTGTCAGGAATGGCACTTTCAGCTTCAGGAACCCTAAGACTGCTCTAACACAACCTCTCCTTGTGAGACCTCTCTCCTGCCTCTCTAGGCTGCCATATTCCCAGTCTTAGAACACCTACAGTCTGTTGCTGGGACAGTCAGAGAAACTATAAAGGCAACAGAGCCTCTCTCATGTAACATTGGCTTTGAATCTTGGGGACCTTGCAGTGGCCAGATTTCCTGCCTCTGGAGCTGAAAATTTGGAACACCTTGTACAATACTTTTGTGTATAGATTGTTTTGTGTTTGAGAAATTCCTTTCCCCTCCAGAAGTTCATCAGAAAATCAGAAACATACTGGTGACATGAAAAAAAGGTGTATGAATACACAAGGTGTTTTTATTAAACATATGAAATCGGTCAACATTATGTTTTTCACTTTAGTATTTGTGGCTAGCTTTATCTGATAATCAGTTAGTCATGAATTTAAGACAGAAACGTGTTTGAAGCCACATCTGGTTTGTGGGACTTTCTGCAGCATCCTATGTAAGATGGCAGGAGTTACATGACATTGCAGGGTATCAGAGAAGCAGAGAAATACCATTTAATACAAATGTCTAAAAGACATTGATTTTCTAATATTGGGAATTTCATTTCAATGTCTGTGCTCAAATGTTGAATTTGGAAAATTTCAAATAGATAGCCTGTTCTGTGGTATCCCTATTTGTCTTTATTATCTGGAGTTTGCCAGTCAAAACTAGTATTTTCTCAAGACCTTTTTTAACTTGAGATTAATTCCAGGCATTAGATTTAGCCATAAATCCACTGGTGTAGCTGTGGACATAAAAATGTGGAAAACATAGAACATTGATTAGTTCAGGACAGTTTTTGCAGAAGCCAGTAGTGGAATCCATAGCATAATACAGACTGGGCTCCCTAAGGGGGGCATTCATTCAGACAATTTTTTTTCACTCAGCAGTGATACATGCTTTTGATGTTGGCTTTCATGTTCACTTGTTTATGACCTAAATTTTGGTTTTAGCTTTTATTTACTGTAGAGTTCACTGCATCACCTAATGTGAACTAACATAAAATATAACAAATTAATGGGGGAAAAAGAACAAGCCAGCCTTCTTGATACTTTGCAGTCTAAAGACAAACAAATCAACACAAATGTGTTTGATACAAAAAAGAAAATGTCTATGTTAAAAATCAACAACCTGAACTGCAGTCCAGAAGCCAAGCTATAGCTGTAATTGTTTCCCTGTTAACTTGAGCAAATACCTGTCTTTTGTTATCCTCTGACAAACATGGGAACAGAAGTACAATGACAGGTCACTCATAACTAATGCTGTTCAAAACATAATAGTCATTTTACAGTCAACTTTTTATATTTGTTGCGTCACAAAGATTTATTGAAGAGATAAAAGTAATTATGGAAAACACTGTTCAGTAACTATGGCAACAGTTATTTGTTCTCACAATAATTAGCTTAGCATTTGGTTGCACAATACTTTCACAATACCTCCTTGGTTAGTTCATTAAATAAAATTAGCTTTTGTTTGAACTTTCATCATTTGTTGTTTTAAGATTAGTCTAAGTTCAAAAGAATTGAAAAATACATTTTCAAGCTGCTATTGTACATGAATAATTTATGCTATAAGTGAATTTGTTAACGTCATCATGTAGTAGCACTGAATATGTTCATTCTAGATGAGTTTTATTTGTTTAACTGAAAATTACTTAATATATATATACAGGTGTGCACACAGTGACAACATGGAAGATTTGTGAGTGCCTGAAGGATGAGAACACACATAATGTGGAGTTAAAAGGCAATTATTAGAGTTAAAAGGCAATTATGAAAGCTGCAAAGGAAATCTTAAAAAAGTATCTGAATTTTTTGTTTTATCCATTTCTACTTTTCCCTCACATGAGCAATCAGATAGCCTTTAAGTTACACAGTCAGAGTTTACTTTTTCCTCTCAATTCTGGTTCAGTGTTTCCTATTCTCTATGTTCTTGGCTATATGGTCAGTGCCTTTTACTAACTGCTCTTACAGGTATTGCTTACAGTCTGTGAGTTCTTAAATATCAGGATTCCGTTTTGCTAAGATATAAACACAGATAGCAAAATCCCATTTGTTGTTTACTACAGGCTAATTAAACCCTGTCCCTAATGCAGTTAGTATTTCTGTTGTGCTGTTTTATGATCCTCATTATTACAGTATCTGCAGACATTAATGAATTTGTTTTTACATTATCCATATGAGAGGATTGTTATTATTCCTACTTGACAGATGGGAAACTGAAATTCAGAGAGAATAACATAAATGTTTTGGGTAGCTTTTGAGAAACCTAGGGCATGGTATCAGAGTTGTTACGTGGCACATAGTTCCCACTGACTTCAGGGTTTATGCAAAGCAGACTGCAGTCTGGCATCAGGTTTCATAGGTCATCTCAAATCACTCCTTCTCTAAATTTGGAATAAGGAAACTCCCTTTCCAACTTTCCTTTTCCTTTCCCTACCAGCCTTCTATTCATTCCGTCCCCTTCAACCTGCTTTTCCCAGTCTTCCCCTTTCCTCCTTAAGGCTTCTTATCTGGCTTTGATCAGAAAGTTTCTTTCTTCACTTATTCCACTTAGTTTAGGTAGGGGAATGATTGTATTCCTTTCTTCTCTCTGGACTCATGCTGAGTCCAGATTACATCTCAATATTACTAAACCCAGAGGCAAATGTGTTGGCTTTTCAGAAAGTTAATGTTGAGTAAAATGGACAGACCTTATAGGAAAGACAAAAATATATTCCCTACAGTTGGACTCAACTTCAGGTCCCTGGTTCGGCACAAACGGGTAATGGAGCTGTCCAAAGAACAAGCTGTCAGAGTTATGAGTTAAAATTGCATCATCTTCCTTGGCTCTGTGATCTTGGTTCCTGGATGTACTTTTTGAACTGAAATTCCATCAGTTCCAGTCCAAGTTGGTACCATTTAGGAAAATTGTAAGCCCTATTTTACTTCATTACTAAAACTGCTATTTCTGATGAAACTGCTGAATGTGATCTGTTTGTGCATATATTTGAGAACAAAGTATAATCAACTTAATTTATTTCATACTAGCTTTGTCAGATGGCTTTATGTGGGGACATGAAAGAAAATAATATCTCTCTTTTTCTTTAGTAATTAATCTTTTTTATTAAATGCTACTATTTTATTGCATTCTATACAGTAGAGTGTTTTAGTTTTTTCTTCACAGGTGCAACAAAAGAGGCAGTAAAACCTGAATATCTGCAGGTAGAGTTTGGGGCTGGTACAGCATCCAGTTGTGAGGATCAGTGATGATCCTCTTGTAGCACTTTGGAAAGGTTAGAGGTCAGAATTTATCCATATTTTAACAGCAGAGAATGTTAGAATTAGTCCTTTTTCAGAGAATAGTGATCTCTTCCCATTTTTTGAAGCAGAAAAAGGCAAAAGTAGTGACATTTTTTCGACAAGCAAAAGTCTACACCGATCCCATAAGACAGCCTGACAAGCTAGTAAATCCAGTAGGTGGTATGGACTAAATAATGAAGAGAGTATTAAGGGAAATCCAGGATATTTGGCGTCTTTTAAACAGCTTCTCTTTTTGGGGGGACGGCTGGTCTATAGATCCTCATCCTGCTAATAGAGGTGTGATTTATCTTTTGCTGATGCAGTAGTTAACAATTTCAGATGCCAGCTTCACACACGGTAGGTGTTGGCCCTTCAAGAACAAGTCTAAACCTCATAAGGATAACTTTGCTTAAACCCTACAGCGTCACAGACCACAGACTGAAAACCACTGACCTACAGCCTTTTGATGAATGGAATCTTACCTTGGAAATCCTTGAAAAAATAAATGTTAGTTTTAAATATTTTTAAAGTAGCATGGATGTACAAAGTACCGCATTAGTAAATAGCATTTCAGGAACTGGTGTTAGAAATGGTACTAAACTACAAATGGAACTCTCAGAATTGAAAAATTCACAAGAATTTTACAGTCTGCTCATATATAAATACATAAAAGGCCATTATATTTAATTGTTGGGATTAGTATATTGAGATTTTTAAAGGAACATTGCATTCTGTACTTGCTAATTGCCTACGATTTGACTGTGAATTTCCCAGGTGTGCAGACACCTGTTGGTCAAAGTACTTGCCTTTGCAATAGCTCTCTATTTGCTGTAGCAAAATACACTCAAGGCTTGCTCTTGAAAAATGTTTTTGTTCATGATAGTTTTGTATTCATAATGATACATATTCATAGGAACAAAGGCTATTCAGCTCCCTCAGGGAGCATTTGGGTTTGCATCTTAAGTGTGGCAGTTCTGGAAAACAAGTGATATCAGGGGAGAGATAATGCTGGAATGGCTTGAGAAGGAATGGACTGAAAAGTGTAAAGGGAATGTGGTCAAAGCTGCCAAAGGAATGGGAACCCTTTCTAATAATAAATTAGAACAGAATCTGATTTGCTGCAACTACATCTATATGGAAACTCTAAATTTCTAGGAGAGGTTGATTTCAAAAGATAAGCAATCATGGATGTATCTTTTCGTCAAAAAAATTTTGCATTTGGTCCATGCTATTTTATCCTCTTAACAATCTCAGAAGAAAATATCTGGACAAAGGCATAGTGTAGCTAGAACATTTCAATTGGTGTTCTGCCCTGGGTATGGAAATAACTCATGTGAAAGCTATTAGACAACAACTAATTCTGATTTATAAACTTACACAATGTCACATTTTTTTAAATATGTGTGCCCAGTCTGGTTCTTCTTTTTTTTTTCTTTTTTTCAATTGTTTGTCCTTTTGGATTGGCTCCTTTTAGTTGTATTGAAAGAGCCAGTGTGGTCAGTAGAATAGGAGGAACAATAAGGGCATGTTCATGATTTTTATTTGTTCTCAAAAATCACTTTTAAAGTTAGTTAAGAATTTGAGCACCTGGAAGATTTTAATTTCCTATTCTTGAGTTTTAAGGAAGTTCGTAAACATGTTGTCTTTTCTTTCTAAGAAAAAAATCTGTATGGTGCGAAGTTCACCAAAACTTGTTCCAGTAATTATTGTTTCTGTAGACCCCAACCAAGTGTTTGATTTAATAAAAGCTTTTTCTCTAGGACATATTTTTGTCCCTTAATGATTGTAGAAATTGTGAATGTTGCTATAGCTCTGGATGTGTCCTGAATATGTGATCCTGAATGTTCTTCCAGATACTAGGCAGGTGGTGTAGCTGGAAGAGACTGGAGATTTTTAGATGTGAACACCTTTTTGAAAATTAAACTCAAACCCCAAAAAGTGCTTTCCTATAATTTAAGGTAAATCACAATTTTTTAAAAAAAAATCACAAAAACAAAATCCAAGTAATCAGTTACATTATTTAAAATAAGATTTTGCTTTCTGTTCCTTAGCCTCTAATTCATAGCAGAACTGTGAAATCAAATTTTTTCCTCTTAACTTTGAAAAGAAGAAAATACCTTAAATGTGGTCCCTAATGTACATGGTTCTTATAGACTAATTAACAGGTCTCTGCTCCAAGCAGCTTACAGTATAAATACTTTATGGAATGTGATGTGCAACAGAAAATGCACTTTGTTTGTTAATTCTGGAATTTTCACTTGGTGCATTTATATAGGATTAGCTATGGATTCTCTATCCACTCAATACGGTGTGCATTTTCAGTCTCTTCTACAGCACTGTGAATAAGCCTCTTACTTGAAGCAAAAGTGCTTAATTGAATTTTTATATAAGCTGAGTCTTTCTTGTACTATGTTTTCTTTGATTAGGAAATTCTCTGGGAGAACATGAGCAAAACTTTCAGGTAAAATACTATACACAGGTGGGTGCTACCTGAATACAGATAAACCTGGAAAGTAACAAATAATAAACTCACTTATTCTCATCCAGCTACACAAAGTGATCCAGAAATATTTCATCTTATTAAACATGCTTGTGAGAAATGTTACTGTCTGCAATCAAACTTGCTTTGCAGTGTAGACTCTGGATAACAAGATAAGAGTGTTCAACATCAAAATCTTTGTTCTCTACACTTTGGCTTGTGAGTCTCATAATTGTTAACACAACAGAAACTGGAGCGTAGGCAAATGCCTGATGTAAACAGCAAAACTGAATGTCCACCTATTGTGCAATCAAGGAAATATTTTTATTGCCCTATAAAATGTGGAGTTTGATAGGTAAAACAAGGCATTAAATCTGCACTGCTTGATGTGCCACTGGCCTAGGTTGTCGATAGCCTTACGTCAGTTCCTGTCTTGTTCTATTAAGTCTCCTTTTGCCTCTGTGCTTGGTGCCTCGTGAAAGGGAGTGTGGACATGTAGAGCTAAACAGAACTGAGATATGTGCAAAGTTCTGGAAGGGCATGTTGAACACCAAAACACATTTCAGCAGTGCCATTGCTTACTCTTGATTTCATCATCATTTTTTTCCTAAGCCTGCTGTTTTTCAGTGGTGGTATTACATATTTATTCCAGCTATTTCCAGCTGAAAATGGTTTCACATTATTCCAAGTGCATCTGTGAAATAAACTCCTGACAGCTGCCTTGTCTGTTCCTAGAATCATGTTTCTTAAGCAGAAAGTGGTAGAATACTCAAAATGTTCCAAAGCAGCTTCTCACTTACTAACAGCTGCAGAAACATGAAGGAAACACAAAGAGCTCAGACTGAAAAAAGGCCATCAAAATAGGGGAAGTAGAAAGTTTATTATTCTGTTATTAAAAATGTAAATAAATGTAGCCACGTAGAAGCTACTGCACTATTTAACTACCAAGAGGAAAACCAAGCAGAAGTGCTGGGGTCCTGCTACAGAGTTGATGAATGTTCCAAGTATTACCCAAGAGGAAAAATGCTTTAAATCCTGACAGTTAATTTCCTGCAGATGAATTACAGGCTCTGTTAAATGGAGAGTATTGCTTTTGACTTCAGCAATAGTAAGATTTCTTCCATTTGGAAAAAAAGAGTAAAGAATAGTTTGAATTTGCCTGTCAAGGGCATTTGGAAAGCCTGTGGGCCAAGTTTGGCTTTGCTGTGTATTTTGTACTAGGTGCTTTGTCTGCTTTAATTTCTTCACTCCCAGATCTAGGTTGCCTCATCATCACGTTTCTGCTGAATGGCTAAAAAAACGTTTGATTGTGGTTTATTGCTTTGGTGACTGAGGGACATTGCTGATATGTTGGAGGCTATTCTTGCTCTTCATGCACTTCTGAGAAAGACTTAACAGGTGCTGGCAGACAACTGTATGTCATCATCAACTGTTTTGAAATGCAGCAGTCCTTAAGGCCATATTCTGTCTCACAGGTAGTTTATTATGATGCTTTGTAGAGCCACCATTTGAGAATTTAGAAAGGAGGCTCATCAGTATGCTGGTGAAATACAGATGTATTTCTCTTTACTCAGAAGAACCTGTAAGTTCAGCATCTCCTGTGAAGTAATACTTGGGGGCTATTGCCAGCTGGCTGTGTTAAAGCTGCCTTATTTTCAACCCTGGAAAAACTAAAGTGCTGCTGCTGAATGTAGGTCATTGATAGAAGTTTATTCTTTGTCTCGCAGTTTATTTAATAACTATGTGTTCATAGGTAACAAAGCCAAGCTAAAAATCCCAGAAGGTCTTAGGATCATTATTATAAAAAAAATCATTTCTGTTGACAGAAAATCTGTTGGATTGCTAGGATGTATTTTTTCTGACTACCTAGTTTATACTCCGTGGTTTATTTTGTTGGTAACAGAATAGCAGCATATACCTTATGCATCAGAGCTTTAGTGGACAGATGGACTTTCCTGTTGCCTGTAATTTGTTGATTGACCAACACAGCTGCTCTCCAGTTTCTGTGTACCTTATGGATATGAGTTGGGTTTTGATTCCTTATACTAACTGTTACCAGAGGAACAGGTTAACTGTAGGGTTACACCATCCCTTAATAATGAAGTAGATTCTTGCAGCCTGTTTCCTTGGAGTTCTTTGTGCTGGTATCCATTTCCCTCACATCAGGGTATCTAATATGTGAAACCTTCATTAACTCCATCTGTAGGCACATGTATTTGTGGTACCTGCCCCCCAGCAGTCTGTTGCCAGGTCACCTTAAACCATTGTCTCTCATTACAATTTAAGTGTACTGAGACAGTTAGCTTGCAAAAATACAGTTGACTGTTTCATCATGAAACAAGAGGCTTAAGTCTTGAGAAGAATTAAAATAAGGGGGTTTGGTGCTGTCACAAGCTTGCTGTATTAATGTTTCTTGAAAATGTTTGGGTGCTCTTCAATTTGCAGTCTTGCAGCCTTAAATCTCCATCTGTTCAGCAGACTGTTGAACACCATACATGATGATTTGTTCCATTTTATATTACTGAACTTTTTAACAAGCATATTTTATTTTCAAGCAGAACATGAAATTTCCAAACTCTTGGAACTTCAAGGAATGTCCTCTCAAAAACTTTTGCTGTGATCAAACCTAAGACCCATTTTACACTGTTTATTAGAATAGATTGTAAATAAATTGAGCAGATGACAACTGTACTCACCAATGTGAGAGTTCATAAAGAGAAAACTTTTTTCATACCTAATGAGATAACTTGATGCTGGAAAAATGTCTCTTTGCTTCACATTTCTGTGACATGCTAGGATTCAACGGCACTGTAGATTCTTAGTGAGGCAATGTAAAATAGGGACTAAAAATAAATTAAATGTGACTCAGTTCTGCCTTGAACTTCAGATCTTGTAGTGAAGTGTTGATCCAACTGAATTTGATCAGTATTTTCCAAATAATTGCATGTGTAGGACTTTATTTTTCTCTTAAAGTTTCTATCAGTAATTATTTCCTATAAATAGCCATGACAAGCAAGCTGTTGGAACACAATATGTTTTTGATTATATGCCTGCTGGAAAGGAGAGTTTAAATAGGAGCAGCAGGAAGCAGCAGTAAATCAAATGCATAAAACTTAATGACAGCAATATTTTGGCAGAAAATCTTTGACTCTGTTTCAAATGAAATGTTTCTTCTTTCTATTAATTTTTTAAAGGAAGGGTAGGTTCCTATAGTCTTGCTGCTAGTCTTTTTTCCATCCTAATAGAGTCACTAAGGTTTTTTTCTTCTGGAATCTTCCTAGTGCAGCAGTTTGTGTCAGAGAAACTGTGACTGCTGAGACACTGGGACTGTTATGTTAAAGACAAATACAGCTTTGGGACTGAAATGTATTTCTCTAGGTCTCTTTTCCTCCTCTGTATTTGAGTTACCACACACAACCATTACTGTCTAGGTTTTTCTATACTGTGGATGTTAGTTGGAATATATGAGCTGCTTCAGAAGGAATGCAGTTTTATAATAATGCCTATGTTGTGGATAGATACTGGAGACCCAGAAAAAGAAGACTTACTTTCAAAAAAAATTATTTTGGGGGGCCCTAACTGTCAGGAGTTTCACTGGAAGTTAGTCATATCATTCTCTTTGTAGATGTAAATTGAAGTGATTGGTACAGTAGCTTCCAGAAAGTGTGTTCAAACAGAGAATCCACTTCTCTTCTGTCACAGGTTAATACCTTTTCTTTCAAATATTTTTTTTTTACCATAGTGTTTCTTTATTTCCCCAGTTAGACTGTTTCTTTACATACCTTAAAGCAGAACATAAACCTGGAGAATACTTGTTGCACAGTAATTTTGGCCTTAAAGAGCCTCAGTAAAATGCCTGCTGACCAGGAGTAAAGTTGTGCAAGTGAAACTTAGCCCTAATGAACAGAGACATAATTTTCAGAATTAGGGTGCCAGAACCCATAAAACTTTCAGAAAGATTTTAAAATATTTGTGTTCAGGTGGTGAACAAGTTAACATTGTTGTATTTTTTAAGCATGAGAATAATTTCAGTAGAGTACTGTTGAACTGTGGAATTAGTCTGGTCCTCTGACCCATGGCACAAAATCTGAAATTGTTGTGGTTAATAAAGTCTTTATCAGATTTGGAAAAGTTAAGCCCCTTTCTATGCCACACCAGAAGTGTTTTATTTCAAAAAGCAATTAAATATGTACCAGGAAAGGATACATTAAACAAAAATAAGTAACACACTTTGTCATGAAAGAGAGACAATTTGATGTAAACTGGGGATCCATTCAGAAAGAAAATGTTACACAATAACTTATAAAGTAAATTTTAAAAAAATAAAGATATACTTGGACTGGAGTAGAAAAACTGTGAGAGCTATAGTAAGCATACCATAGTTCCATTCAAGCTGGCCCAGATAAGTTTAGGGGTACTGCCTACAGCAAAGAGAACTTTAAGTCTGCATAGGTGTGATTAAACTCAAAGCCTCCTGTCTGCCCAAAGGAGTTCTGGGAAGTGTCAGCTGGGTCCCACAGCCTGGCACAAGCAAAGGGAGTGGAATAAGGGATTTCTCCTAGGCAGCCAGCAGTCTCCTCTTCCAAAAGACATGGTACAGAAAATCAAGGCATTGCAGAAGGAGAAATTAAGTTCTTTCCCTGCCAGAAATTTTCCTACTTAAGCCAGTATAAAATACACTTCAAAACAGTCAGCTCTTGAGGTCAAGTAGATGTAACAGTCAGATGGTTTTGTTGTTCTGCACTTGTGCTCTTCAGAATAAGTGTGGAGGAGAGTTCTGACCTTCCCAAGAACTGATCCCAGCAATACACATGGGTCCTTGTGTAAAGCTGTCTTGATCATTCTCCCAAGCTCTTTAGAAACAGAAATTATTTCAGCCTAAATCTCTCCAGCAAGATATTTTGTTACTAACAAAGGTACAAGAAGGGCCCAAATAATGAGTGCTTTCTTTTCTGTGTCCCCAAAATCAGGCTCATGGCAGTACAGTAAGAGGAAAAGGATCATACTAAAAATGAATAGAGAAAGCTAAGAGATTATATACAAATTATGAATCCTCACCATGAATGCTGTATTCCTCTGGAGAGATTTTATCTTCAAAGAGAAGGCAGTTAAGAGTTCAGAGAGAGGCAGGAAAAACTATTAAAAGCAAAAATACTTTCCCATATGAAGAAATCTAGACTTGAAATGAAAAGACAGAAGAAAGGCTTGTAAAGAGATAAATCATGCCAAGAAAACAAATTAGAGAGCACAATCTTCCTATTTTGGATAGAGATATGCTCTACAGCAGATTCTGTTTAAACCTGCAGAGTGAAGAACTCTCTTTATCCTAAATGCAGAACTTTAGGGTAATTCAATATTGAACCCCAAAATTAAAGTATGTCTTTTGAATGTCTCCTCAAATAAACTCAAAAAAACTTTATAAGTAGCTTCCAGAAATAGTTGCATTAGGAAACAAAAGATATTCTGAAAACTCAGAAGCCAAACCTTTTCAGAAATTGAAAGAGCAAATAGGAGGAAGGTTCATTTAGAGTGAAATGATTTTAGTCCTAGGTCTGTGATGCTAAGTAGCCAGCCATTTGGACTGAAGGGGTTCATCCTAAGTATTTAAAAAGGAGAATATTACAAATATTTCTAATAAATACTCAAAAATTAACATCTGAATTATTCCAGGCTGCATTTGAAAAGATACCTATGTTTTAAAAAATTGATCTAATTCAGAAAGAATTATTGCAGGGCAGTGATGCAAGGGAATCACTCAGGAGAGTAGTGAACATGAGAACTATTGTGAGAAAAGAAAGCATTCTGCTGTAGTGATCAGAGAAAAAGTGGATGCATTTCTAGTGAATAAAGAAGGCCAATAGCTCCAGCAGAGAGTGTGCATGCACTCACACATGCAGGGCACCATTTAGTCACAAGGTAATGATCAGCCCAGGCTCAGTGATGACTTTTGCATTGCTCACAGAAAAAGGAGGTGGAAAGTGTGCAGCTGGAGCACAGTTGCAAAAGTGTTCGATGTCCTCTCAGTACACAGAGTAACAGGTTCAGATGACATGCTGAGTCACAGGTTTTACAGGAAATCAGCAAGGAAATAAATGAACCTTTAACTGACATTTGTGGATGTTTGCTGCAATAAGAGAACAGGAGGGTTACAGAGAGAAAAACAACACTGTACTTTTAAAAAGTTGGATGTAATGTACATTAAAGTAAGGGAAAATTCAGTATCTTGATTTCTGCTGTGAAATCTATGAATGCTGCATGTGTTTGTGGCACAGAAATGCTGTGACTCAGTAGCACTGAGTTCTGCACTGTTCATGTGCCTATTTGTATTACCAGTTATAGAAACTAAGGCCCCCTACCTGTATTTTGCTTTCAGCATAGTTAGGCAAATCAGTATTGTTTGGAGGGATTTCTTGAGTGATTGCTTTGTTGTTCTTATTGCATGCATTTTCAAGTTCCTCCCCACCCACCAATCTGTTCCCATTGCTGTGTTATTCATATTTATGTATGCATTCACAGTTTTCACAGGAATAAATTCTATTCCCATTGCTGTGCTATTCATATTTATGTATGCATTCACAGTTTTCATAGGAATAAATTCTATCCACCTTAATTAAGATACTTATCCCATCAGACTGGGTGCTGCACAAATGTTTTGTAAGAAATAATCCCTACTCAGAATAAACTGTAGTCTAGATACAGAACAGTGAGCAATTCAGTTACCTTCCTAATTTTTTGTAAAGCACAACCCCAAATGTTACACTTGATAATGCCCAGATCTTCTAAGTCCCAGCCCATTCCTTTACAACAAGACTGATGCTTGTTTCGAGACAGTTCTTGGGAGTAATATTGACAGCCTGTACTAATTTATGTTTGGGTTGGTTTTATTTTCTTTTGGTTTTCCTTTTCATTATTATTTTGCAATGGTTGAAGGAGGAGAATGTGGTATAAAGGAGCTTTATTTGGTTTTGTAAGTAATTTTTATTACACAGTTGGAGTCTTATTTTGAAGTCATATTCTGAAAACAAGGTGGAAAATAGAGAATGGAAGGTCCAAATCTAAATTAAATAAGCAAAGGTATACTGTATGAAATTATAATACTAAGCATCACAGAAATATTTTCTCAATTTAAGTTAATTTATTAGATTGGAGAGTTTATATTAAAATAGAGAAGCAAAGCATAATCATGTGCTATTTACTCATTTTTAGCAGAAGTTTCTTTAAGCATGCTTTATTTCATAAGTACTTGGAAGTGAGGTTTCACATCCTTTCTGAGTCTTTTGTAATACCATCTCTCTTTGATATGCTTACATATCTAGCAGTCTCTTTTTCTAGCAGCAATTTTGTCATTTTATGATTCAGAAAGTATTGTCACTACAGAATACATTTTCATGGAAAAAGATCATCTTCTGTAAGGGTGTAGTGGGTGGCAGCAGTGCAGATTCCTGCTCCTCTATTCCCTCTTGCACCTTTGTCTATCACTGTTGCCACTGTGGGTCCACACACAGCTGGGCTTTTTAGGATGAGAATCAGAAATAAGCCCCATTACTTGGTTATTTTCTTTCACTGCTACTGTTTGTATTTTTGTCTTTAGGCTGTACATACAACTCTATTAAATACGTTGAGTATATTTTTCAGTTTCTTTAGAAGCTGGAACCAGGAAAAAAAAATGTGGTAAAATTAGTTCCTTGTCAGCAGGTTCACAGAGAACACAAAGTGAAGGATGAATGAACATTCAGAAGTCCATTGCTTTTAGTGTTCCTCTTTACCTCATGTTGAATTTCCTCACTCTAATCTGGTGTTTGTCAGCATCTCTAGAGAAGATAATTTCTTTGATAGTCATGTAATACTAAGCCAGTAGTCACTGTCATGGGTCTTTGTGCCCAGACTGGTGAGTGTGCTGCTGGCTCTATGGGCACTGTAAGTACAAGATAACTGGCTTTTACTTAATTACTACTGCATATATATACCTTGTTTTAATCACTAGGTCTTCATGTGTTTTACCAACAAAGGCGTCTGAAATGGCGAAATTCAGACACTAGAAGGGAAAATGATTTTCTGAAGGTCACCCTACCAGACAGTGCAACATCTGGAATTCAGATTAATGCCATGGATTAGGAGGAAATGGGTCTTTGTGTAATTTTGGTTTTGGTGTCTCTAGTGAATGAGACACTGAACCACACACTGAGTGAGTCACAATGATAGAATGAAATGTTAGACTGATCTATTTATTGCTCTGCAGCCTTCTTGTGCTGACAATAACACAGGCTATGTTGTATTTTTTTTAAAGTATGAAACTGTATAATCAAAGGACTGTTTCATAATGCATGTGACAGGTTATCTTCAGGAGAGGGTGATGTTTTAAAAATATTCATGTTCTCCACTGTAGTCATTCAGAAGATAGAAGTAAATAAATTCAAAATTCATAAAACCAATATAAAAACTTAATTTATCTTCAAGTACAAAATTCACTTGGTTTTTAAAAGCAAAACCATAAATTATATGTATTAGAAACTTAGTAGGTTTTCTTCTTTTCATAACTTCCTGGAGAATTTATGGACAAGCACTAACCTCCCAAATTTTGATTCTGCAAAAAAAAGTGCGGAAATCAGTGAGCTTCTTTTTCGTAGTGTTGATATAGTCTAATGTGTTTTAGTCTAATGTGTAATAGTCTTGTGTTTTATTTTTTTTTAAATGTCAGTGCAGGAAATAGACAAAAAATACAAGATAATTACACAAGAACAACACGAATACATTTTTCTGAAAAGATAAATAAGAAATAAGAGGAATAAGCTAAAATGAGCCTAGAAGTTGGTAAACAACTGATGCATGAAGTTATGTCCAAGGCATCTAGAACGTCAAAACTATTAAATAGCTCTTAAGCTATCCTCCTAGGAGATGATAGCATTGTCAAAGTTAGATAGCTCTTTCCATTCATCTGTTCAAAATGATTGTAAAATATTTGGATGGGAATGGGAATGGAGGACTGGAGGACTCTCATGTAGTGAATACAGTGCAGCTATTATTAAAATTTATTCAATATTTTACATCACTGAATTTTAGATGAGTAGTCACTAAAATCATAGGAAGAAGTAGTTGAGTTTGTTGTTCTCTTTGAAGCAACTGGACTGATTTCTCTTGCCGCTTGAGAGTTTTATGATATGTAGAAATACTGTTAACAAAGAAATTACATACTTTAGAAAGTTACGTTGTTAAAAATATTTTTGATATGACATTTCCTACTCTCTCCTTTAGGTTTCAAAACTTATAAAAATTTAACACCAAAAAGCCACAGTATAATGAGTCATAATTCAGGAAGAAAGAAATACAGAAAATAGTTTATGTTGGTTACTTGGGGTAGATAATGTCTTTGTTAGTAAACATACAGGGGCACTTAAGACTGGCAGCAAATTTGGATAAATACTTTTTTAATTGCACATTTTTAAAATAAAGGAAATCATACAAGTGGTGTCAAGGAGTATTCTAGCAAGTTGTTTCAGAAGAGTATTGCACAATTTGAGCACTTGAAGGTGGAAGTATTTAATCACACTTTTTGTTATGAAATATTTTTTTATTCAAGGCAAAACTATAGATATGAATAAGTATGAATGGAATTGTATTTAGATGCAGATAATCAACTTAGAAGATTTTTAGTTTAATAATAGCTTGAAGAAGGACATTTAGTTACTTAGACATGAGGTCAAAAGGATACATTCTAAGTGCTAGAAAAGCCACAAATATAATGTCCATGGTTCTTTGATTTTTCTTTCAGTAAAATTATCAGCCATATATATTATAGAAAAGTGTTATTTTCTACTTGGGAATAATTTTTATTGGAGTATGTAAGCAGCTCATAAAACTATATTTGTCACAGTTTTCATCAGCATAATCTAATTTCTGGTTTTCTTATGAGAGAAAAAGGTGATCAATTCTGTAATGTTCTTCCTGGAGTTTTGTATTTTATACTTACAAGTGTTATTTCTCTTTTTCAATGCCCATTTCTTCTTATACAAATGATATGTCTGTATGAAGTGGCTGAAGTGAATTTATTGCCTCCTGATTAAGTTACATGCTTAGGGTGCAACCTGATAAAGTCTTCTCTTTACAGTTCATATGGTCATCAGAAATCAAAATAAAAACATATCCTTATGTCATAACGTTATACCTGTAATTGGTACATCTTGTGCAATTCCTTCAGTGGGGATTTCCTTTCTTTCCTGTAAACTGAAATTTTTGTAAGCAGTGTTTAGACACATTATTTTGTAAAACCGATCTTATCAGGATTATGCAGAGCTTCCCATTTTTCTACAGGGGTTAAGGGGTGCTCACCACAAATGGTATGAGTATTTCAACTAAAAAAAATGAGATATTTTCAAAATGAGGGGCATTTTTTAGTCTTAATATTTTAATTTTTTTAAATGGAACAAAATGTATTTTGTATTTTCAAAATACAAACTGTATTTTCATGAAGACTGTATACTAAGTAGCATATGTGGATTTAGATAACTCGCTCTTAGGGATGTAAGGAATCCCTTGTTGGTTTATTATCCCTTATTGCAATGGCTAATAAACAGGCTTGAGTATTTTGTAAGTTTTACTGGTGTTAGAAAATGATTCATTGAAATGTCACAGAAATAGCCTTATAAAACTTAAGAATTATGTCTCATTGTTATGCCTTACTCCTCCCTTTTTTTCCACCTACCAACCTTCTGCTAGCCCACTACCCCACTTCATATGTATTGTCGAGCCAGAACAAGACA
Source organism: Parus major (assembly GCF_001522545.3). Taxonomy (NCBI): domain Eukaryota; kingdom Metazoa; phylum Chordata; class Aves; order Passeriformes; family Paridae; genus Parus; species Parus major. The sequence continues at coordinate 140,071,977 of NC_031769.1, forward strand.
AAACTTGTACAAGACTTGAAAGAAGAAAATTTTAAAACTTTAACTTGAGAAACAGAACTGGTATTGCTTTTAATTTGGTGGTTGTTGTGTTGCTTTGTTGGGTTTTGTAGGGTTTCTATTGATTTTTATCTCAGATATATTAATATTAGAATTGGTTGAGAGAAAAAGAATCCAGCTTTTTATTCTGACTCAGAATGAAAACTAGCAAACTTGACTTATTTTTATGCAGGAGTGGGGCGTGAGGGTGTTATGTATGTGTTAAAAGAAATGCCAGAAATGTTTGAATAATTGTATTCCATTCCAAGCAGTAAAGCAGAATGGTGCAGGTGGCTTTTCCTCACCTCCTGAGAAGATACCTGCAAACCTTCTGGGGGGGTGGAGTCAAGAACTGTCAAAGAAATTTCTTTTCAATATAATACTACAGACAATTTAATTCATATGGAACCATCCAGAAAAGATTGAAAAGATAAATTTGTACTGAGCCTGCATGTTATCTATCAGCTGATATGGAACATTTGGGCATAAGATGCTCCCTGCACCTAAGACTAAGAAACACCAACAAAGCAACAGTATATGGTTGTTTTCTGACCAGCCATTAGTGAGAGATTTTCACAGTGCTGAGGTTCTGGAATTTCAAGTTTCATTTCAGACTTAGGGGAAGCATATTGTATTTGTAGAAAATCTTCTATTGCAGCCTTGGGTATTTCTTCCTGCTACCCTTTCCAGTTTTTCCTGATGTTCTCCTGCCCAGCCTGTGCTTGTGCCTGTCACTGCCATCTCTTCTGAAACCCAAGTATTTTGCTACAGTATTCTATTCTGCATATCTGCCTCAGTATTTTTCATCTTACCATCCTAATTCTTGCCTAATTCATCTGCCTTGTTACCTAAATCTGTTTCCCTTCCCTTTTCTTCTCCTGTGCCTGGGTCCCTGTTTTCATTCACTCACAGTCTCTGCAGACTCAATTCTAGGCTACAAGTTTCAGCATTTTTTTGTTTCTCCACATAAAGCATTTTGTCTCTCTCCTTCATTGTGTTGGTGGGCTTTTTCCCTACCTTTTGTAACTCCACTTTGAGTTGCAAAAACCAGAACTGCACATAGTGCCTTGACTAGAGGACACCAGTGATTGATGTCCAGGCAGGATGGTGCCAGTGCCATGTTCCTAATGCCATTGCCAGAGGTGTACATCAGCTTCTTGGCTTCCTGTGCATTGAGCTGCCTCAGGACTGGTAGTGGCAGCTCCAGGATCTCTTTCCTTAATTGTAACTAAGAGGTCTGAGTTCAGCAGTGTGCAGGCATGGTTTAGATTATTTTTCCCTGATTAATCACTTTACATTTGTCTGCATTGAAGCTCTTCTGCCACCTTTTTGACCACTTACTTTTGTAAAGTCTTAATGTAGTTCCTCATTATCAGGACAGCACTTTACTACCTGAGTTTAATGTAGTATTCACACTTGGAGATGTCAGCACCTTCTCATTTCTCTGTGTCATTACTGAAAATATTAACTAAAATTGGTTTCAACAAAGATCCCCAGAAGGGATCATGGACCCTACTGCTGACTCTTTTCCAATTTTCAGTACATGAAAGCATCTTTCCCTAATCCTGCATTTTTTTTTTTAACAATCTTTGAAGATTGTCCTTCACCTCAGCTCCTCCTTGTGTGGAAATCCTTGGAAATATTAACTTCCTAAGTAATAATAATTTAGTAAGATATGAGTATTTTTTTTATTAGTCTTGCTAAGCATTTAACATGTCCAGCTTTGATTGAAGATGCTAAGTGCCAAGCCCATAACATGATGGTGTCCCTTTCACTGCCAAATATCTGATTTTGGATATTTTTAAAATCATCATTTGGAACACAGTTTTGCTAACTTTGTAATTCTTAGTGTGTGTCTTGGCATAATTTAATCTCAGAATAGACTTGTATCACATTTGCTAGTTTTGGTATCAAAACCAGTCAGGCAGCTGGGTCAGAAAATTCCTGTCTGACACCCTACAATTTCACAGTATTGTATCTTCTGCAAATTACTCTTATTACTGGCCATGATTTCTTCTGTTTTCAGAAGAAATTTCATAAGTTCACACTATGAATCTGCTGGGAAGTGATATAAAGGATTAACAGTATGAAATTTTGGAAATGTCATTTGGGAAGAAAGGGAGCTAATTCACATTGTTAGTGTGAAGTTTGATTAATTCAGATGACACATCATTCTTGAAAATTATTCTGGTCTAAAGAAGGTCCAGGAATCCTTACAAAGTCATATGTTACTTCTATAGTTTTAGAAGGGCAGAGAGTTTAGAGGGGCAGAGAATATTAGAGTGTCTTTGTATTTGCTGGAACTGTAGAAAAGTGGCCTTTTACCATTGAGCAGGACAAATGAATTAACTTTTCTTGTCCTGCACCTAAAATTCTTCATGTATCTACCAGGTAAAAGATTTAGAGATTCTTCCCTCCTCCCATTTTCTCACTCTGCCCACCACAGAATGTAATTTTCTGGTATGATTTATGGTGGTAACTAACCAAAGGATCTAATCACAGCTGTACGGAGACTGAGACTTGTTTGAATCAGGTCTTAACTTCTGTTTGGCTTCTTCTGACGGGCCTCCACAAATGTCAAGGAGGTTGTTCCATGGCCTTACTGAGCCTTGCCAGGAGCCATTGGCAGGATGCAGAGGGCAAATACTCTGAGAGAGAATCATTAAGAGCCAACAATTCTAATTTATGTTGTGAATAAAAATATTTAAAAGCTAGGAAGAACTTCAAACATTTTTAACTGTGCTTTTAGAAATATGGCAGAAATACTTCCTTTGTAGTTTTCCTTTGGATTTCAGGAATGATCTTGAGCCATCTGAGATCAGTATTTTGTGTTAATACACTCTTGCATGCCAAAAATACTTTGGTAACTGTAACTGTTTACTTTTAAAGATTTTGTCATTAACACAAGTCTGCAGAAGGAGGCTGTGTAAATAATTGCATTCATATGTAGAATTTGTTGGACCCTTTTGTGTGAAGACAGGAAAATAATGTATGGCTAGATACTTTTGAGCTTGTAGATAACTAATGTTCTAATCTGAGGGCCAGCTTTACCATAAGGTTTCGTTCAATGCCAGCAGTACCATTTCTTAGAAGAGATTCCGATTCACTCTTAGGGGACTTAGTGGCATAAACTGATCCAGTATTTGGACACAGGAGTATTTATCCAGTTTCAGTATTTTCAGTAAATATCCTGATTTCTTAGAATCACAGAGGCATAAGTGAATGAAATTCTGCATAATGAGCACCCTGTGAATAAGGATGTTTTTGTTCGGGTGCCTAAAAGTCAGTTTGCAAATGACATGTTAGACAAATTTCAAACTGTTGCTCTGTTTTTCTATAGGTTTTCTATTTATACAATTTACTTTATCTCTGACTCTCATGAGTTTACTTTCAAGAGTTGCTTGTTGACTAGAGGTGTAAAACAAGTATTCCCTCGCTGAACTCACAGTTCTACAAAGCAAAACACATGATTCTGTGACTTTCTTAGAAGTAAGGGCATTGTAAAGGTACCCCTGATTTATTGTTATCACCAGGTTCCAGAATAGCCCTTCAGGTTCAGGCAGACAGTGTGATTTCTCAAATTCATGTTTGGTGTTGAATTCTAGAGAGGTTAAGTATTTTTCTTTCTTATTCCTCATTTTGTAGGCTATTGTGCAAATCTGAGTGGTACATTCTGGCCTAAAAATTGTATTTCAGCCCTTTCTATGTCCTTCTCACTGTTGAGATATGTGAAAGGGGGAGAATCACAGAATGATAGAATGGTTTGGGTTGGAGGGGACCTTAAAGACCACCTAGTTTTAACTCTGCCATGGGGTAGGGCACCTTCTACTAGACCAGGTGCTCAAAGCCATATCCAGCTTGGCTGTGAACACTTGAAAAGGAGCATCCACAACTTCTCTGGGAAACCTGTTTCAGTGACTTCTCACCCTCATGGTTAAGCGTTTCTTCATAACATCTGATCTGAACCTATCTTCCTGCATTTTAAAGCCTTTACTCCTTGTCCTGTCACTCCATGCCCTTGTAAAAATTCTCTCTCCAGCCCTTTTGTAGCCCCTTTAATACTGGAAGGTGCTATAAAGTCACCCTTGACCCTTCTCCTCTCCAGGCTGAACAACCTTAAGTCTCTCAGCTTTTCTTCATGAGAGAGTTGTTCCAGCCTTCTGAGCATCATTGTGACCTCCTCTGGACAACATTTCCATGTCCTTCTTATCTTACAGCACAGCACTCCCACTGGGCTCTCACAAGGGCAGAGCAGAGGGGCAGAATCACCTCCCTCAGCCTGATGCCCATGGGGTTTTTGCTGCAGCCCAGAACATGTTTGGCTTTCTGGGCTGCAAGAGCACACTGCAAGGTCATGTTGAGCTTTACATCAACCAACACCCCCAAGTTTTTCCCAAGAGGGCTGTTCTTAACCCACTTCCCACCCAGCCTGTGTATGTTGAAAGATATGACCAGGTGAAAAGAAGGACTTTAGAAAAGCAAAGACACATGTATAAACTGCAAATACTAGTTGAAGCTGTGACTGGTTGAAGTCACTCACTGATAAAAGTCTAGTGACAAAACAAAATACGTGTATTGTCTCTATGACACAAAAATGTTAAATCAGCAGAATTCTGTAAATATAGTCTGTGAAAAATGTTATCGTTTTGTTTTGTTTTTTGTTCAGGCTGCCTCTAAAGAAACTATCATTGCTTGCATACAAATGAAATAGCCTAAAATGAGATGGTGATTCAAGTTTTACTTAAATGACAAAATTAATATTTTGAATGTACAAAACATAGATAAACTGAAAACAAAAAAAAAATCTCTTTTAATAAGTATGTTTCAGCTTTTATAGCTGCAGAAGGGAGAAAGGGATGCTTGAATGTAGTGGTCAACACGGTATAGTTCAGCTGTGTATTTTCCACAGTTAGTTTCTAAGTAAGCGTAGCTTCTGTAGCTCATCTCTTATTTTTTCCCTTTGGTATAATTTTTTTTCAGTGTAATGAGCACACAAGTCTACATTTCAAATGAGATTGCCATAGAATACACAAATCTGTGCTAAAAGATTAGTGGTTGTGGTCTGCAGCCAGGTATTGGCACTGGCACTGATTTTAAGGTACTGAGGAACTGCATCTTACATTAGACATCATGTGACTAGAAATAACCCAGGAAGCAAAGGGAAAAGCTTAGAACTTTATTCCTCCGAGCTGAATGCTCCACTCTTGGAGCTGCAGAGTCATTCACAAGATTTTTGGCTCTTGTTTTCAATCTGTTGCTTCAGCTGCACAGTGGTCCAGCTTCAGCAGATGTCAGAGTATCTCTTTATTTTAGTATGGCTGCTATCTATCCAAGAGTAGATGAACTTTTTTCCTACTTCTTAGTTACTAAAGAAAGGGAAAGACTGCTGCTATTGCTTTCTCTTCCTTTAATATTTTGAAAGAAACAATATTGTGTCCTGATGTTTTGAAAGAAAGTGTTTTGGACTCTAGAAAAGCCTTAGAACTCTAAACCTCTGATGGTAGGAGAAACCTTTGCTTAGCTGGCTTTCCTGGGGCACTGTGTAAGACTCTTCAGCACCTGACTTGGTGCTGTCTCTGCCAACACGATGGCTGGGCACCCTTGCTGGAATCACCCACACAAGAATCACTTTCAGTTTCACATAGCAGGTACTAAAGCGAGGCACTAATAGAAACTTGTATAAAATACCAAAACTGACAAAGACAGACCATAATCTGGGTTAGTTTGCGTGTCCTTGTAGTACCAATTCTGAGGCAGAGCTAACTTTGGCCACAGGATTTAGTTATCTCAGTCCATACTGCTGATTGCTGTACAGTTTCAATTAGCAATTAGCAAGCTGGACTATTATAATAATATAATAGGTTCTTATATAAGAACCTTCCTGACCATCCTATACTAAAATTTCTTTATCAGCTCTCCCAGCCCACATTTGCATGCTGAGGAAGGGAATCACATTGTAATTTGTGTCCTAAAAGAGAATCCCTCAGAAAACCCTCAGAAAATTACCTAATCTTTGTGAACTGGACTGTGTGGCTGACTGGTGTGCTACTGCAACAATTAGTAATTACAGGCATGCTCAAAGCAAGGCTTTCATAAAACTGAATGAAAAGTATGATTAATTTCCCAGGAAGACTGACCCACCCATTCAGCCATTGACACATCTGTTGTCTTCTTTTGCTTCTTCTTTTTCTTAAGTTTCAAAGGGAAATAAAATGTCTGAAATAGAAGACCTGCCTGAACGTATTCCTCTTCTGTATTTAAATCAATCTGTAAAATAATGTTTTGATTATGAGGTTTCCTAATTTCTCAAGTGTTAATAACTCTCTGCATTTTCACCCATCTACTTGTGTACTAATGACAAGTAGTGTTCAGTGGATTAAATCTTCTGTTAGCCCCTGATAAGAAAGTTTCAATTATTTCAAATCAAATTGGAATATAAGTTTCTAATATTGTTAAGTAGTCTGTTTAAAAAAATTCATAACATTAAAAAGCTGTGTATTATCTCAAGGCAATTATTTTTGGAAAGAAGTTTGTGATATTGTACTGCTAACTTAAGACTTCAGTTAGAGACTTGATTTAACAATAGTATAATCCTTAACCCACTTTAAACGTTCAAACATCCAATGACTAGATCTTTATGATGTTCCATATGAGAAAAGATGCCTGTGGTTACCTATGCCAGACATGTTTGCAGGATTAAAGTGAGAGTGCAGTAGGGTGGTGCTGATGCTACTGGTTTATACCAGTTTTTTTACCCTTTTTTCAGGGTTTTAGATCAGTGTGAGCAGGGTTGTCATTATATTCTTTCAAATAAAATTTCCCCTGCATCTTCAAAAGCATTGTATTATTTGATTTTTTAATTGTATTTGATTTTTCATGCATATATATGCTTTGTCTAAATGTTACTTAAATTCTAAATTTTGTATGATCAACAGACTGAAAATTTTTTTTCTCAAGATTTTGGCCATGACAGCAGTATATGTAAAGAGGGATTTCCATCCTTCAGGGAGTTTAGGGACAACAAGATGTCTGTGAAACACAATTAGCAAAACTGCTGGTACTGCCCTTGTGGAGCTCACTTCATAGTCAGGATTCTGTTAATACAGAGGCAAATTCCCAAGTTCAAAACTGAACTAAACCAGAAAGAACCCTCTCCATTTGTGATTCTGTTGGAGGAGGAGAAAGTATTTCATAAGGCACTTGGAACTTCATGCTTGTCAAAAGTGAAAAGAGATAAAAGTAATGTACATTCTTAGATCAATTGCTGGGTCAGTATGCAGACAGCAGAATGTATAACTTATATGGCAGCATATAACAGTGTATATGGTCAACACCAATATCTCGAATGCAGCCTCAGTTTACCAAAGCCAGCCAGTCAAAACAACCAATTAGTCAAAGATGTATTCCTGTTTTCAGAGTGAACTTTACTCTTGTGAAGATGTGATTAATGTGCTTTGGAGACCTGTAATGAGGGAGAGCTTAATTATTCAGATTTATCAGCTTGCAAAAGTTTTGGATGATCCCACATAAGCCTGTTCAGTTGGCATTCCAGAATGTGTAAGCTGCGTGTTTAGCAGTGGTCATGGTTTATTTAAGTATGTAATTTAACCTTAAATGCCAGGATTTTTAATAATATTTTCCATTAATTAAAAAGATCCCCTCTTCAATACAACTGAGCTTATTTGAGAAGTTTCACTTTCTATACTGCATGAGTTATTATTAATTCTGTGTATAGTGCCATAACAGCACTGCCTGTTTACTATATAAAGATGTGTCCCCTCCCCCAGAATGCTTGTGATCCAAGATAAGTGAGAGGAGACAATGAGAAAGCCATACTAGAAGAGGAGGGTGTGGAGTAAAACAAGAGACAGATAAGATGGAGAAAAAGAACCTGACAGATAGGCAGGAGGAGGCTCTGGGAGCACTTTGCGAGGACCTTCCGACTGCTGCCGCACTCTGCTGTGCTGGTGCTCCATGGAATCACCCACTTCCCCTCTGCTGGGGCACCACTGCCTACCTCGGTTCTCAGCTTCACTTACATACTCCAAAGTGTCCCTTTGCTTTTTGTCATGCCACCCCTTCATGAGACAGCAGAAAGGGAGCTCTGTAAAATAAATTTCCTTCCCTCAAACTCCCCTTTCAATGACTTCTGTTGTAGAAACACTAGTAATCCCTGAACTAGCATTAAACTAACCCTAATAATATCTTTATACTGATTAAAAGAAACTGAAAATGCTCTATAAGTAAAAGCTGTATGCCTAGCTAATCTGTAGAAACAAACATGCTGCTTGTTCACAATCACTCTCACTCCACCATCTGTTTGCTTCCCATAACTATGGCTTTGACTTTAGTGAAGTTTCTTGGTTTTTCTAGATAAAGTTGTTTTTAAACTTGCACAACTTTGCAACTGGACACATATACTTGTAGCAGTGAATATTATGAAGAAGAGAAGTAGAAGGTGCATTTGACAGAGAACTAAGATTCTGTTCTGAACCTAAGTGAAACATATCCCAAAGGAGACAGCAGATTTTAAAATAGCACTAAAAAGGTACAAGAAGACTGAAAGTCTTCTTTGGAAAGAAGAAGACATTTTTTATTCTTTTAACAGAAATCTGGGAATAAAGAACCCAACAGCTCTTTTATGAAATCTCCAGCCATCAGCATGAGCCATAGTTTCCATTTCTATCCACCACGTAGCTTTCTGCCTGAGGAAAACTGAGCAAAATTTATTGGCTTTTATCAGTGAGATTCCCAGTGAATGCAGAGTCACCTGTGATCACAGAGCATACCAAGGTCACAGAGCATACCAAGGTCAGAGAGTTAAGGAAAAGTCCTTCTCCTCCTTTTGAAGAGCTCTTCTGACAGATTAACCTCTGTAGTCTTTTTCTTTTGCAGAAAAATAGGCTGAAGCTTTTGATGGAAAAAATAAAAACAGAAATGCTAACCTGTTATTCTGTCTTTGACAAAATAATTCCACATCTAGGATTTAGCTAAATGCATTAGACTAAAAGGAGCTACTACAAACTTGGCTTGCTTTCTACCTTTGCAATAATTTTATATATTTTATTGTTCTTGAGATTGCTGCAGTAGTTCTCCAGTCTTGTCAGGGAAGATACTTAGATTGCTAGATACTTAGATTATGGATGATGCCAAAGCCAGGGAAAAAGTGGAAAATCTAGATGTTCCAAAAAGAACTTGTAGACTGCTGCATCTTAGGTGTTCCACAGGAATGGCAGGAGAGGTACTGAAGCAACCACATATACATGCAAAGTAAATAGTTTGCTCTGCCACTGCATTAGCAAGGAAACCACTTCAAACAACTCTCTCTACCTAGGGAAAAATGTAGTAATAATAAGCAATAGCATAAGTCTCCACTCCTTGCCCCAGAGGTTGTCTACTAATCCTTAGGAGCCTTTGGACTCTTCAGGCTTCCTTTTTCTATCCTCATTTGTCACTGGAAAAATATTTGTATGGGTCACAGGCATACTGCAATTCAAAAAAAAAAAAAATTATTAGAGAAAAAATGTTGGCCAGTGAATTCCTTTATATATGTAAAGTAAACAAATTATATATGTTCTCTGATGAAAACAGAAATTTGATACAGAAGCTAGAAATCCCTCCTGCTTGTGAATTGCTAGAAGCCCATTGTGCTGATGCTTCTGAAAGGGAACTGAATACGTTTGTGAGGGTTTTCTTTTCTTTCATTTCAAAAGCATTCTCTGGTTTGAGATCTCCCCATAGCTAATTAAAACAGGAGCACAGGGCGACATTAGTTATGCACCAGAGTGGGAGTCAGAAGATGTGAGTTCAGTTCCCAGCCCTGCCACTGACTTCCTGGGTGACCTTGGGTAAGCCTCTTGATGTTGATTTTCAAAAGGCCTCTGGGGCCAAATTTTCATATTGAAGTTTGGTTTTCAAAGGAGCTCAGTATCTAGTGATTTCCATGATGTTGCTTATGGCCAGAATTTCAAGCAAGCTCAGCAAGAAATATGCTGAGCTCATTTGAAAATCAGGCTCTTAATCTTTTTCTGCCTCAGTTTCCCATCTCTGACAGTGCTGGTGAAATAGTTTCCTTGTCTGTCTTGATTGTTTAGACTGTAGCTCTGCACTGCCAGAATTGTCTTTTCATGAATGTGTATAGTGTCTTGTACAATCTTGTTTAATCTCTATTATGGTTTTTAGGCAGTACTGTAATGATTGTTACACTGGTGTTCTGTTTTAGCAAAGAAAGAAACTAGTCAGAAGAAAGCCTAATTATTGTGCTGTTTCTTGGATTTGGGTGAAGATCTATACTGATTTCTTTAGTTTACTTGGGAGGATGTCATGTGGAAAACACCAAAAGCTGTACTTAAGATCAGGGTATGTAGGTTAGCTGACTCCTCTTGTCCCTCAGGGACAGTTAATCTATCAAAGCAGCCGGTTAAGTCGGTTTGGTGTGATTTGATTTGTCAAGAAACTTATTGACTGTCTCCTACTACCTTGTTATCCTTTAGCTGCTTACATTCCAATTGTTCAATAATTTGCTGAAGAAAATTTTCAGGCACTGAGTGGTGTGAATTTCCATACACCTTCCTGTCTCCCTGGTTAATGATGTGATTCTGTTTGCAGTTCCTACTGCACCAGCTCTGTTTGCACTTTTCCCACACTGCTTTCATGCTCTTGCAACATCTCAGAGCAACATAACATTCTCTGTTGGCAAAGGCATAGTGTGCTTCTTTACTTCTTAAGTGCTGTTTGCTTCCTGGGACCCACTACAACCCATTCCTGAAATTCCAGATCAGCATTGTCAGTGATAATCGTGCTCCTGGTTTCAAGCTCTGTGCTGTACAAGCCAGAGGCCAAATGTAGTAACCCAGGAATGTGTGATTGCAAAGACTGTCACTTCCCAAGGAACTCTGCTTACTGCTAAATGACTGCCCCTTCCACATACCTGTGGGTGTCACTAATACGGTGACTCTTCCCTGCTAGGTTTGTCATATATGGGTGGCTAGCACCTCAAGCAGCTGAAAGTTTGGAAGTGATCATTTCCTATGTTTACAAAACCAGCATGCACTTGCTGTTGTTTTCCAGATTCCCCTGTACTCCCTGGCTAGAAATAGTTATTATTCAAGTATGTGCCCTGTGAAGAGTCTTTTTTGATACTTCATGTTTTCCTTTATGTGAAATAGGATGCTGTACCTTGATTAGCTCTGCAATGAAAAATTTAGCAGGACACCTCTAGGAAGTATATGATCTTCGCTGTTTTTCAGTTAAAATTGAGTGTGTTTTGTCATGGGGTGAGCGAAACTGTATCATTTGTCTGTGACTAGAATTTTCTGTTGTTCCATTTTTCAAAGGAGAGACTCCCTTCTTGGTCTTTACTAAAAGTGCTTTTCATTTTAATGTTCTAAATTGTGTTACATATTCTAGTATTAGCATGTATGCCATGCCAAGGTGGTATTTTATTTCAAAGAGCTATTATCTGCCAGGGCTGGTATCTGTAAATAAAACCTTGGAATCAGGGAAGTACTATGAATGGTTTGGGTTTAAGAGACCCTTAGAAATCATCTAGTTCCACCCCCTCTTCTATGGACACATTCCACAAAATCAGGCTGCTCAAAGACCCATCCAACACTTTCAGGCATGGGGCGTCCACAGCTTCTCTGTTTCAGTGTCTCATCACACTCATAGAATGTCTTCCTCACACCCAATCTAAAATGTCCTCTTACAGTTTAAAAGCTCTGCTCCTTGTCCTGTTGCTGGAGGCTCTGGTAAAAGGTCTCTCTCCAACTTTCTTACAATCCCCCTTTATATATTGATTTAGTCCTTAAAAGTTTTCCATTCCTTCCAGTTACTGAACTCAGCATATTTATAATAGCTGTGTCTGAATGTGTAGGAAAGGAGGAATCTTAAATTACCTTTACAAACCAGAGAGTCCTAGTAACACTGAGCCAAACTAAATTTTGGGTTGTAAGGATGTGCTTGATTTCTGATGTGAAAGAAGCAGCGACAAAAAGGTGATTCCTTAGGGTAGCTCTTTTATATTCACTTTTGGTTTTCTTCTGTAATTAGTGAAGTTTGATTATTTCATTTATATTAAACTGTTTGTGATAGAAACCTCTGATCTTCCTCAGCATCATGTAGGGATTGTACGTGTTTCTACAAGGGCTGATGTGCCAGCCAAAGAGTGCAAGGGAAGTTAATAGTCCTTAAGAGGTTAACTATAATGTTATTCCATTCTGGTAATAACTATAAGACTAAAATAACAAGTGTAACATTAACTCCTTTGCTAGAAAGATGAAGACTGTGCAGGATGCCCTGTGGTTTAGCTAGGTGCTCGTTTTCCCTGTTACAAAGCACCAGTGACACTGCAACTGCTGTCCCATCAATTCAGTGTTAGATTCCCTTGTTCTGCTTGTCCTGCTCTGCCATTCTTGGTTCTGCTGCTGTGTGCATCTGTGTTGAGGCTGTTCAAGTCCTTTCTCTGTCCCAATTCACTCCCCTATTAAAGCAGATCTGGAGAAGAAAGTGTAGGCATAGAGAGACTTTGAGGGTTTAAAAGACTTTGCCTAGTGTTGGACCTAGTTAAGCCCCTTGCAGTCATCCCAGGATGTTTGCCATAAAGCACAGTCATTTCTAGATTGTCTAGAATCTAGAAATGCAGGATGTCAAGGTGAAGTCAGAAGTGCATGTTTTGTGATACAAATGACAGCAACAGAACAGTAAGAGTTTTCTGATGTGTGTAGCATTAAAGAAGATGCACTCTGCCAGTTACACTCCTGGCAAATGAGAATCTGCAGGAAGGGATTTAAAATAAATATCAATCAGACTTAGAATTAACTACTAATTACCATCAGAAGGTACTAGGCCTCTGCAGTTATAATCCATGAGTATTTATAGCTCAGGGCTCTAGCATTGGATTTTTTCCTACTGACTGCCACTCAAGAAGCCTAATCTTATATCACGGGACAGGTTGAGAAAAATCATCTCAAATCCATGACACCATTATGTTTGGCTGCACAAGCCAAGGATGACATTGTTTTGGAGGATGCTCTCTATACTGAGATTAGGAACACTTTTTGTTTATTTTAGGGAACATTTTACTGAGGATTATTACAGTGAAGATTTGCTCAGTGTGCACAGCATAGCTCATGCAGAATGTCTTCGTACCCATACAGGCAATATATCACCCTGTTTTAATCTAAATGAAAACCATGCAGTTTTATGATTGAACAATGGCCAATCTGTAAGTCCCTCTTAAAACACCCCTAAGCAACAACTCAGTTTTATTTTTTATTTTGTTTTGATAAGAAATATTTTTTCTTTTTTTTTTAAAGTAGTTTAGCAAAGACATATTATTTTATAAGTATGACTTAATAGAAAATTACCATGTGTTCTCCAGCAAAAGTGTTGGTGCTCTTAGAATAAACAACCAGATATTGTGCAATTACTAGAAGATACTGGGTTTTTTCTGTGTTGTATTTTTTCTTTTAGTGCGGAACTGGTGCATTCACTAAGAAATGTATTTGGAAGTTGTTCAGAGCCTTAGTTACTCAGGGGTAAGAACGTGTGGTCTAATGGGAAGGACAATATTCTAACACAGGGTGCTGGTGGTTCTGGATGTATTCCTGCCCTGTGCCTCAGTTTTCCACCGATGAAATGGTCACAATAGTATAATTGACCTCTTTCTATAGTGCTTTATGTTCAAGAGAAAAAGGGTGTTAGTACTTCTACAAATCTACAAAAAGATTTGTTGCTTAAGAAAAATTCCTCTTCTAAGCAGGTTGTCAAGGCTGTGGGCTGGTAACCAAGGCAGGAGCAGAGCAGGAGGTGCAGCCCCAAGGAAGTACCCAGGCTATCTCAGAGGCATTCCAGGCAGTGCAAAGCTTCAGAATTCAGAACAACTGGAGTGGTGAAGTTTATACTCAAAATACAGGAAAAAAAAAATTATATGAAAAAACTTGGGAGATGAACACAACTTCTCTTTTTATACATCCTAATAATAAAGCTTAAAAGGTTATGTGGATATATATAGTGCTTCACTGCACATTGAATTATATTCATATGATGAATATGAATCTTGATGCTACATTTTAAAATCAAGTAAATTCATTCTGAAAGTAGATAAGAATTTTAGAAAGCATTGTGATGTATTGAAATGCATCACTAAGAAGAGAACTGCAAATGCTGTCTTCATTAAGACTAATTTTAAAATAAAATATAGCACCTAAATATTTCTTTCAAGCGCTCCAACATTTAGGGGATGAAAAAAAGTGTATTTTGTTCCTGCCATTTTGTTTTCACATTTTATTATTTGTATTCATGTCTTTATTCAAGAGCAATATTTTACACCAGTCTTCTGGTACAGAGAAGCATATCTGTTCTCCCCTCCTTCCTTTAGGTGAAAGGAGTAGTGGAGCTGGTTTTCTGTACTATAAATCTGCCCATTCTCAAAGGTGATAGATGGCTCTTTCCTGTGCTTTCTCTGCAGTTTCAGAGTTGCTGAGTCTCTGTCATTCTTGCCAATCACAAAATCAACAGGTTAATGTTCAGGTATTAGAGCTTCATCCCTCTCATACCATAGCTTATAAATATTCCTGCCTGTGTCCCCAGCACATGACGAACTCCATGTGTCTGTATTCACAACTCTCCTGACACCAAGGCACATTATTCTCAGGTGTTTTCAGAGGCCTGTTTAGAATAGGAAAACAGTGAAGTCTTTGTCAAAAAGTCTTGTGAGGAGAATGTGAAGAGATAGATTGAAATGGCAATCTGAGTGATAATTTTCTAGGGGTATGATCATTTGGTGTAGCAGCCTGTTGGATGAACGATAGGGACCACTGCTGTGAGGTCTGCTTGCCCCGTCACTGCTCATTTTGTTTTCTGTCTGTTACCCTGGAACAGTTCTGTTCTGGAGGATATTCTGGCAGAAGCTTTTTCCACCTGAAGATCTGTCACTGGTTCACTTTTTCAGAAGTGAATGTCTTCAAGAATGTACAAATGACATACTAAAATAGGCAAAGTGACTCCCAGCCACAGGGCTTACAAGATACATGATGTAACCTTTTGTTGACAGATGTCACAGACATGATTTCTGCTTGTAGGGAATACATGCAATGGATTGTTCTGAGGAAATATGAGTTGAATTTACAGAATAGACCATCCAGGGACTGATAGGGACTTTTGCAAAAATGGATGGGCTCTCATCTGCTGTCAGTACCAACAGCTGTCCCTCTCACTACTCCAGCCCAGGATTAACCATGCTTTCCTCAAGTCCAGTGTGGAAGTGGATTAGGCTAAACAGCCAAAAGGCACTCCTAGTGCAGAATAGGAGTGTCCACACACTGAGTTAGTGCCAAGTAGTTAATGCATTCTGTATTCACACCCTCGCTTATTTTGCAACTTCCCTGTGTAGGCAAGCCCTACACGTTCATGTCATTTGATGGTTAGCATTGCATCAGTGACATTCCAGATTCTGACCACAATGTTAGTAATGGAAAGTGGTTCATCTTCTAATGAAATGGTAGGCTTTTTTTTTCCTGGTTGCATCTTTTGCAACTTTTTCTTTCATGTGCCTGGAGTGAATTTCTTCTTTTTTAAATGTGAGTGATATTCTTCTCATCTCTGATATATGAAATGATGCTCTGTAAGCATAGCAATTGCCTTTATACATTATACTTCATGAGGCAATGATTGCTCAGCCTTTTTTCTTCTGAAGAGGAGGAGAACTCCAGGTAATAAAAATGTTCTTTACATATATTTGGAATTTAGTAGCTTGTGTCTGATATATTTTTTCCTCATAAGATGTTCCAGTTTTCATTCTTCACTCATACTGTGGTATCCTTAACACTTGTGCTCCATTGTCACATGCCTGGCACGCATTCATGTAGACTTAGAGTTTCCTGGTCATTTAAGCAGTCTCTTTATCAGTTTGGTTTATTTTCAGCAAGTCTCTGGTACTTAATCTGCTTCTTAAGTTTACATGTCATTGTGGGTGATGGTAGTTAAGATGGAAAAATATGGCTACCTTAGGTTTTCCAGAAATAGTAGCTCCTCTGAGCTTACTGATGAGCCTTCATGACATATTTTTAGGTAATCTTCACCTCCCCCAGCAGCTTCAGATCGAGTCCAGGTAGCAGCAATGAGGAAACTGCAGTTTAAAATGTCATCAAAGGACTTCGAAGTCTTTCTCATGTTCCTTTGCAATAACAGAAGGATCAAGAAAGCTGCCTATGTGTTTGCCTACCAAATTGCTTGAGTTATGTGGTTTATAATCAAAGATATCCTTTCTGTTCTACTGCACAGTAGTTCCCACTGCACAACTGTCTGAATTTCTCCAAATCTAAAGTTGGAAAAGTTGGTGTCTTCTCACTTTGATTAGTGTGTGAGTTGGTTTTGAAGGGTTTTCTGGAGTTCTTGTTGTTTTTTTTTGTTTTTTTTTTTCCAAAAAATTTGTAACCACATTTTATTATTAATATATTAAACAGCAGATTGTATCTAGCTGCAAGTGTTTTACAGTCTCCTTCACTTACATTATTTCTGCAAGAGTTGTCCAGTAACATTTCCATCATATCACAGTTTCTCTTGATTTAAAGGCCATTCTGGAAAACTGGCATAAAGCAGCTCTACCCAGTAGTGAAAGGTTAAAATGGGAACAGTATTTCCATTTAGAATAGTGTATTTTAAAATAACTGTAACTTAGTGGGACAAAATACTATAAAATATACAAGTGTTGTGAATTTGATGGCATTAAAGGAGTTTTTAGAGGATTGCTGTTTAGTGTGAGACATGATCCTTTCCTTCCCCACCACTATTTAAAGGAACTAAAAATTCGTTAACACATTCATCTAACCTGTATTTCACACTTCAGGAAAATAAGAATTATTTATATTTACAGGATTGTAATTTTATTTTGGATTGACCAAATGTACCTCTGTGTGCTTTTTTGCACAAGTATCTGTCAAACAGGATACATACAAAGCCCTTGGCTATAAATTACCAGCAAGTTTCTTGGCCTGGGCAAGAGCAAGTAAATTTGCAATTGCAATCTGGAGCAACATGTTAGAGGCCACCTTCCTTAGATCAACTTTGTATTGCAACACCAGCAAGTAATCAAATTGTAATGTACTCCAATGCAAAGCCTAGTTTGGCTTGGTTGGTGAATTAAACTATCGCATGCCTCTGGCAAAAAGCACAAAGCCTTTGAACTGTTTGACTGCAGCTGTAGCTTGCACACCTTATTTTCCCTCTTAAAAATCAAATTAAACTATAACCTGCAGCCTCTGCAGTAATTTTCAAGGAAAATTAAGCTGTTGCTAGCCTTTCTAGCAGAGATAACTGTCTCTAATCAAGCTGAAAGGTCCAGGCCAAAATTCCCCTCTCCAAGTTTAGACAAATGCATTGAAGGAAAACTCCAGGGCTTATTAAGTATGAAGATTTTACCTCTGACTCAGGAACTGGCCACAAATTGCTAGAGACTAGGATAGTTTGCCAGGAAGGTATTACTCTCTGCTTCCCCTTTTCTTTCACTCCTACAGCATTTACTGCAGATCCATCCCTCAGGAAGGACACTGGACAGTTGTTCTGGTCTGCTCTCTGGACTGAAGGCTAACCCAAATTCCGAGCAGTGATGGGCATGCTGACCCACTTTCAAACATTACCTGATGTTCTCAGCAGTGTCAGGTCTTCCTTTAGACTTGGCCCTGGCCCTTCCTCACCCCAGATGCCTTCTGACTCGTAGAGCACACCTTTCAGATGTGACATTGTCCTTCACCTCCCCCACCTTTCATTATTTTCTGTGCCCTGCTGGCAGGAACACTTGGCATCTGACTTGTCCTCATAACATTGATGTTTTTCTTGGAGCTCTCAGAGATAGGATTTTTCCCAGCCTGGATGAGTTGCTGTTATTTCTATGGAGTCAGCAGTACAATAGACCCTCTTGGGAGCCAAGACCTTGTCTGTCTGGTGGCTCAGGCTTACAAAGACTCAATCCCACATGCTTAACATTGCCCTTTGATTCTCAGGATTAGTTTCTGACTGTGGCAGGTGAGAAGGCAGAACAGTCCAGCACAAAAGGAAAGAAATCAATTGAGTTTACATTGCAACATGTACTCACTGAGAACCAGGTTAGAGAAACAGAAACTGGGGAGAGGGCATTGCTGACCCTGGGAGCAGTAAGCAGACAGCAGTCTCCTGGTTGTAGAAATAATGACAGTGGAGAGGATTTTTCCTCTCAGTTTTTTTTAACATGTATATCATCTATGCTTAGTTAATTCACAATCCAGCAGTTAATGTCTCTACACTATGGTTTTTCTATTTTTAAAAGTTGGCTTAAAAGTTCTCAGTCTCTCACAGCAAAGTAAAAACTGAGCTAAGGCATGTTAGTCACAATATTATCAAGAGATGAAAGTGATAGAGATATAAATTAATACCAGCTTTTAATTAAAATAGAATAAGTAAAAAAACAGCTGGCAGTTGTAATATTCATTATGATGTGTTACCAAAAATAGTTACCTTTATAAGAATGCAGTTTTATTACAACAGCTGTAAACATCATTGCTGAGATAGACAGATAGAAAATGTGTTACTAATACTTATAATATGTTTCAGTTGGCTGGAATGGAAAACTAGAAACTGTTAAGGCTCTTAATATGTGATCTTTCAGACTACCAAAATAGACATATGCACTTCTGTTACTTAAGGCAACATCTGAATTTTGGGAACAATAACTTAGTGTTTTCTGCATCTGGTTTTAATTTGCAAAGAAAACTAAATTTTATTAAAATATAACCTGACTTAGCTGAAATCTGTATGATCCAGTTTTTTTATTTCTTTCTGTAGTACAGTCAGACTTGAAATTTAGATCCACCAAATTTTTATACATTTCATTTGGTAAAAAAACCCCTTGGACCTTAATGAAAACATCTTCCAATATGAGGCTACAGATACAGATCTACAGTTTAGACCATCTTTTTGACCAGCTTAGTATATGTATGTGTGTTGTGTAATCTGTGCAAAATTTATTGTCACTGAGAAAAGTTATTTTCCTTTCTTCTGTAATGTAGAACATCAAGCAATAACAACAAATCTGTGGGTGGTTTATCTGATTTATGCTAATTTGCTATTGACATGCTTGAGGTATTACTTGCATCATCCAAGTCTTGCATATTTGTTTTTAAAAATATTAGCTGCTTATGGAAAGGAAATATTTTAAATAATGATTCATTTGGGCTGTGATCACCTCTTGAAACCAGGGCCCCACTCTGATAGGCTGTATACAAAATCATTGCAAATGAAGTGCAACCTGAAGTGTTTAAGATAAACTTGCAGCAAGAGGACAGTTTGAATCCAAGAAGATTAATATACCCCACCTACAAGGATTAGGTCTCAACTCATGAAATTTCAACCATTTAACATGAGGCATCTGAATCACCTCCAAAGCCAGTATGGGAAAAAAGTTACCCCAGCCTGAGATTTAGCTCACATAATTCAGACACCTGAGGCCTTCAGGGGAGGCTCAAGCACCAGTACACAAGCTTGAGCTCCTATTTTTGAACTTGGATCCTTCACTACAGTCTCCTAAATCCTCGTGTCAGTACCCAAGTAAGCATACACAGAAGTGATGAGGGAAGTGGTGACTCTTTAGCAAAGTCAGGAGTTGCTCCACAGGTGAATACTCTTCCAGAAAAAGGCACTTACATGCATATCTTACAGTGTTGGATTTTAGAAGTAAAGTCAAAGGCACAAGCCCCACATTTTAAAAATTCACTCACTTTCCTTGGCACCTATATAGTGATTTAAAAAAACAAAAACAAACACCTTTTGTAAGGAATCACCTGTCCTAGATCTTGCTATTACTGGTGCTTTCTAATGTCACTGACTGACGTGATGCTCAGGTACTCTGGAATTTCATGCCAAGCTGATGGGTTGAAACTAGGTACAACACATAAAAATGTGATGTTTTCCACAGGAAAGATTAGAGCTGCAGTATGTCAGAATTTGCAAATACGTGAATTTAAGGACAATATGAATCTCTTGTTCTTTGTTGGCATTCCTTGGAGGAAAAAAATCATTATGAGTAATGTAAAGTAAAACAACTCATGCCAAAGCTGCCACCTGCCAGTAACTCCAGTATTTCTTAGTCTTGGTGTCTTAGTGGGATTTCAGCCATTGCTTTGTATTTCAAAACCTTCTTTTAAAAATAAAACAATTTTTTTTCTCCAAAAGTTGTACTTTCTTCAAATACTATAGAATAATCTATATATATGAGTGATCTAAGAATAATACATGTGACAGAGTTTTTTTCTGAAAACTGGTGACTAAGACAAGTGCATTTCTGGTGCCCATACCATTGCAGTTTTGGTATTTATAGTTAAATTGTGCCCACTTTTTCCTTCTGATTTGCAAGTGTTTGCCTTTGTTAGGTGGTCAGTATCTGATGAAGGTATGTTAATATTCTTGGAAATTGAAGCCTTGAAATTATGATTGACATTGGACATTTGAGCTCCTTCTCCCCCAGAATCCACACCTTGTTGATTGCATGAGACCTTAGTAGCAGACATGGAAATATCCTTGATGATTGCCTGAGTATTCCTGTGGTATTTGTAAGAGTAAAATCCTAAGATGATTTGGGTTGAAAGGGACCTTAAAGGTCATCTAATTCTAACCCCAATACCTGGGGTCAGAGCACCTGGGTCAGAAACTTTCCTAAATGCTTGGAATATTGAAATGGAAAGAAGGACAAGCTCTGTTAAGGAGGAAGGTCTGGAATCAGGCCTGGCATACCAGGAGGTGCTGTGGTGGAGTGGTGGCTGCCACAGCAATGCCAAGAGTCCTCCAGCCAGAGCTGTGCTGGCTCACGGGGTAGCGAGCTCAGCCCAGGCTGGGTGTCAGAGGTTTTGGTTGCTCCACGGGTGATGTCTGCTGGTATCATCCGGAAGGTGATGGTATCACACAGGCATGCAGGATTGACCATAAGTTAGGAAACACTAGTCCTTAATAGATGTGGAAGACTGAATACCAGGGATGCAAAGATTAGCTGATAGTGTGCAACAGCAGCACAGGGAACAGCACAGGGAGACGCTGTAGAAGGCAAATCATGAAGTAATTCTAAACTCTCTGTGTTTGCTTGTGTTTCTCCCTCCCTTGGAGTTCAGCTTGTCCAGCTAGAAAGAAAAATGTTCTCTTTGCTTGAGACACCTTGAGGACTGCACCCCAGGGCCCTTCTTTGCCTCTGCAAAGGCATTGCAGAACTACCCCAAAGGAATGGAAAGCTATGGCAGGTGTAAAGTTTGCTGTTATTACCAGATAAGATTCAAAGATAAACAAATGCATTCAACTAAAAGCCTAGATTTACAATAACAGAGGAGAGCTAGAAGATAATATGTATGCATTTTATTAAGGCTGTAGTTATCTCTCTCTAAATATATATAAATATGTACATATTTGTCTGTTCCTTAGCTGCACCAAAAGTGTCTCAGCTTTTGACTTTGGTTAACTAACTTCTGCATGGAACATTGGTTGGTGTGCCCATGGGTGCACAGAGTTGCTTATACCTTGCTTTTTCCTTCTGCTATAGGTGAGGACCTGTAGCTCCTCCAGCTCTAGGTGGATTTATTCTTGTTTCTCTGCCCTTCATTCCCTGGCATTAGGCCACTGGGTGTTATCTGGGCATTGTCAGTATTTCGTTCTGCCGCTCCTCTTTAAGGGTACTTCAATAACATTCCTACTGTTCGTGACACTTCTTAAGTTTTGTTTTTCACTAATTATAGTCTTATCAAAATACAGCAGTGTTGTACTTATTCTGTGAACCCCTTCATTCTTAGGCCCCATGGAGAGGTGCCTGCCCTTCACAGAACATGGGCTGGAAGAGGTTTCAGAATATACACAACACAGACTCAAAGTATCTTAGACACAGGAGGCTCAGACTTTCGTGATGTGATCCCTGATTTATTGTGTGTGCTTCGCCCGGGGGCAAGAAAGAGGCCGAGATGCCTCGGGTGCTCTCTCTTAAACCAGGGGGAGGGGGTGGTCAAAAATACAGGGGAGTTACAGCCAATGGGACAGGGGAAGGGAAAGGGAGGTTTAGGTAAGGACTGACATTATACAAAACCAAGAGTGAGTTCTTCCCTTGGGACATACCATAATTTTTAAATGCACTACAACACAGCAGCATCATTTTATAAATGATGCATTATGATAAACGGTACAAATTCCTTTTTAAGTGTGTACAGTATATACAGGCTATGCAGAAAGCCCATTTACGACACTCAAACACAAACTAATACTGAGGGTAGGACTGCCAGATCTGCTTCACCTCCTCCTTTGTTAGGTTCTGAGGACTCACCTGTGTGTTACTGGGTTTTGATGAAATTGAATCGCAGATCTTCAGGCCAGCCTGCTCTCCTTCCTAGCCTTTCTTTCTTGGCTGTAGATAGCCATACACACACACACACACATACACATACACACAAACTTGTTAAAATTTAAAAATCCACATTTTCTAAAAAGCATTATAGTACAGGTTTTTTTTGCAGTGTCTTGTTCATGGAGTGCTGCAGAAACATGCTGTGGTATTTTAGATATCACATGTGAGATAGTGCTTGGCAAATGTTGACTTTTATTAGCTTATTTTAAGTATTGACAATCTACATTAAATAAGAAACATTTTTTTTCTTTTTTTCCCATTCTACTTTTTCATAAATCAGATCATGATAAGGACACCATTGAACAAATTGATGAAGATATAGCTGTAACTCGGAGTCAGATTAACTTTATTTGTCCCATTACACAGGTATGTATCACTGCTACAGTAATTGACAGGGAATAGTTATTTCATATTCTTCATTGGTTTGTTTATTGCAAATCTGCAGTACCTGTTAAACAACGTTATATTTAACAGCAGAATCGTATAAATTTTAAGCATTATTCGAGAAGAGCAATACTGCTTGGGAGGAAAACCCATGTAAGTAGGAATGTAATTTACCAAGCAGGACCTCATCCCTTAATTTGACTGGAATGCCATGTATAAGTGGCAAAAACACTTCCTGCTGTTTCACATAAAATCTCAGAAGAAACATTTTCAAGGACATTATCAGTTCCTTTAAATCAGTCCTTACTGATTACAGATGACAATGAAGAGGCCAGTACGGAACAAAGTCTGTGGACATAGTTATGAAGAAGATGCCATTCTAGAAATGATCCAGACTCAAAAGCAGAAAAAGAAAAAAGTCCGGTAAGCTAAAAAGAATGTGTGGAAAAGCTGTTTGCTTTGCTGTGTAAGTGGAATTTTACTCCACTTGTTCTAGGAAATGTATTTGGATTGGAAAGGCTGCAGGAAGTAAAACCTCAGCATCTGCCCAAGTCACAGTCTCCTCATTAGTACTAGACATGTGAAGGTGCTTTTCTTTTTAATGAAAACAGTGTGTAAGGAAATACTCAGGAATTGTGTGGGGAAATAACAGCTACTTGTAGCTGCACAACAGAAGTAAAGAGATTTTTTTATAGCCATGACCAACAAAGAGAGACCTCAGTTTCCTAAATTTTAGTTGCTGGTTTGTTCCTGCAGCAAGCCATAATGAAGTAAATGAAAAAAGTAAATGAAAAAAAATTTCCTCCATGCACCTTCTTTTGCAGTTGTATTCCAGTGGAGCTCAGAAATATGAAAACAACTGGGTGTTAAAGTGAGAAATATTAAACCACAACATTTTAGATAGAACAGAATTTAGGAATGAGATCAGCTAATGCAGTTCAGTTCCTATCATGATGCAGTTAAATAATTCTTACCTTATATCATCAAAATAGTCTGTCACTTTTCCACATGGGATGTATTTTTTTTAATGGAAGGATCTGACCGTTGAATTTTTAAACCTCAGATTCTCCACAGTAAATTTGAAAATGAGAATTATTAAAAAAAAAAGAAAAAGAAAAGAGGATTTAACACAAACACTTTTTGGAGCAAGTTGACAGGACATATCATCTTATTATTGATTTCACATTTGTTTTTACCTCCTGCTCTGGGGCTGGTGGAAATGGAAATGTACCAGTTGTGGAC
Source organism: Parus major (assembly GCF_001522545.3). NCBI lineage: Eukaryota > Metazoa > Chordata > Aves > Passeriformes > Paridae > Parus > Parus major. The sequence continues at coordinate 140,096,044 of NC_031769.1, forward strand.
TTCTTAATAAGAAGTCCAGTTTGCTCAGGAAGGTCTGTCAGAGACCAGCAACTTGATTTCCCTGAAGATAATGCCACAGGCAACATACTGCCTCCATCTGTTGCTCTGGCATTTCTGTTAGACTGTACACAGTCCTCCATGGGGGTTACAAAGGTGGAACTGGAGTTTTATTCCATCCTCCTTCCCAGCTACAGGAAAGCACTGCTATAAAACCAAGCATCAGTTGGGATGCCCAACCACTATCTCAGTGTCAAGATAGCTTGAAGAACAAGATGGAAGTACCTTGCTTGTGTTAAGAAGTCTAGGGAAAAATCTGGAATGGGTGCAATATACTGGGAATAACAACAAAACCAGCAACGTGGATGGACAGGAACTTGGCTGGAAAAATGAACATGGGTTGGGAAATAGCTCGCAAGTTGGAAGAAAGTGAGTATTCTGGAGGATAGGGAGAGGCTAAAAAAGCATGTGCTCAACTGCCCAATGACAAGAATACTTTCTATGATACTGAATTCAGGATGTTCGTATCTAAATATTTCTCTGTTGTTAAATCCATCAGAATAGTGTGAATTTAGGATAAATTGTTGTAGTGGATCAAAAGTTTCAGGTCTGCTGAAAAACAAATAGGTTCACATGACTGAATTTTATTTTGCCTTTTAAGAAATGGAAGAATAGAGAAACTCTGGACTTAAAAAAATCATATCAGCTGTGCACACCTAGCTTTAAAAGCTACCTTATACCCAAACTGAAATTATTTGTGCAGTCTGAACACTGGCAGTTCTTAATATTGAACTTCTAGCTTGCAGCCTTAACATTTTTACAGCAGTTATCCCAGTGCTAGAAAATCACACATACAGCAATTCCACAGCTTCTCTGTAACTAAATTAAGGACTCCTTGGTTTTCTCTGCCCAGTCTGACCAATCTACTGTAATTTCAAACTTTCTTATGAAAATGCAGTTATTTTGAAAACCCATCATCTGCTGTGGTGGGACAACAGGCCAGCTGTTCCAAAAAGTTCCCTGTTTCAGTATCCCAATCCCATGGTGTGGCTGCTGGGCTGTGCTCCTGCCAGGGATACTCCTGTGGGAGCAGGTGTCCTGGCAGAGCAGGGCACGACTAGAGGATCCTCACTATTCTGACTCTGGAATCAGAGCTGTTGCTCACTCTGGAGACACAGAGTGGCTGTTTCCTCACAAGTACTTCCCAGTTGGAATCCACGGGATCCCTTCAGTGCCCTTGGCAGTGCAGTGCCTGCCTGCCAGCCCTTCAGCTGACGTACACACAGCCCTGTGCTGACAGATTTGTCACACGCTCCTTGAGGCAACTCTTACGTCTCTGGGTTTGCTCACTATTTTCCACTGCCTGGAAGGACATACTAATACTTTATGCTTACAGGAAATGTGGGAAGCTTTCTGAGCACTTGTTATTCATTAATCCAGCAAGCTATTGCTCTGCTAAGGTGATAAATGGGAAAACTGAGGCACAGAGCAATTAAATGACTGATTTATGACAAACACAGTAAGCTGTGGATGAATCTGGAGTAGAATGGTCACGAGTACTGAGTGTAAATAAGTTCAGCACCTCAGGAAAAAGTTACTTGAAGAGAGGAAAAATTCAGGAAAAGTGTTACTTCTGACTAGAGGTATCATCTGTATGTTTGGGCCACCACCAAAGGAAAATGACCTTTTTTCCCTGAATATCTTTCACCTTGGTGTCTTTATCTGGCTGTTTCAAGTAATTATAAGACATTTTGTATTTGATTATCTTCTAGAGGCTGTTAATTTGACCCCATTTCTCCTTTCTGAGCTTTCACAGCTCATAAAAGGTCAGGTTGATTTTTACACCAACTAGATAGTCCACTGATTCACCAGTCAGTCATGGCAAGCCTCATTCCCTTTTATTTGTTTCCCTAGAAAATAATTTCCCTACTTATCTACCAATGAAGATTATACTTCTCCACTACATATTAGTAAGGTAAGAGGTATTTACCTGCAGTTTGTAGAGGACTGCAGAGAGATAAAGCAACACAGAAAGGTGTCCATGCAGTGCTGATATCATTGCTGATGAAGGCAGCTTCTGTGCTTGAAGCAAGAGAGTGATCAACAGGGGAAAGGCTTCCTCTCTCACTGTGCTCCTTCTTTCCTTCCTTCAGCTGATGATTCTCACCAGTTGGGATAGGTTTATTTTTTCCTATGTAGAGCTGGTGAAGAGGACAAGAGGTAACAAGGAACTGGCAGAAAGAGTGAATCCCATAAAAAAACCCCAAAAAACTAGCAGATATTATGCAAAAGCCTTTATCTGACAAATACAAATCTTCCAATTCAATGAAGTTTCTCTTTTCTTTCTTACAGATGCCCTAATATGGGCTGTAGCTATGTTGATGTAAAAGGATCAGATCTTGTACCAGATGAAGCACTTAAAAGAATGATTGACAGTCAGAATAAACAAAGCTGGTCAACACTGGACACGTGAGCTGAATATGCTACTGCCACAAAGAAAATCTGTTATTAGACGTCTTGTGAGATAAGTTGCTGATTCTAAATAGGTTGTATAACTGATTGTTATTTGTTAAATATTTCATTTATAGGTAAATAATTGTTAAATGTTTCATTTATAAGTAAATAATTGTTAAATGTTTCATTTATAGCCAAAGTTTAGCCTCTGCTGTAACTGAAAGCATTTTTTGAACTCAGGACTATAAGGAATTCCAGTTAAACTTGTTTGGGTTTTTTCTACCTTCCTGAATTTCTAAAAGCTTGCATTTGATAAATAAAGCATGTTTTGCAGCATTTAAACTTCCTTGTCAGTGTGCTAGTTTCTTCAGCGTATTAGAGATGCAGATCCTGCCAGCATGTAATAATGAGTGTTTTGCTCTATATTGCAGACAGTTCTGTTCCTGTCTCTGTAACTACTGGGAATGCTTGGAGTAGGGCACTGTGACCAAGGATTTTCATTCCCTGAGACCATGCCCATGTTTTAACACAAACCTTGGAGATGAATTTTCAGAAAGTTCTGCATGCTTATATATTGTTTCTAGCCACAGAGAAACAGCCACTCAGCTTTGAGGATCTCGGCCTTGTTTTTATAATTTTTGAACTCTCTGCCCTGACTTAGGCTTTTCTTTTGAAATTATGAAGCATTTAAATCAGGGATTTTTTTGCATTTGGGAGTCCCAGAAGGCTTTACCTTAATATTGTAGGCTAGAAGACTACAGTTATTTACAGAAGTATTCCAATAACTAAATTTTAGATAGTACAAATATATTGTAACCATATGCCTTGGATTGAAAAGCAGTTAATTTAATTTTATATAAGCTTCCAATATCTATGCTTTTGGGCACATATCCAGAAAAGAACTTAAACTTTGTGACACTATTTATTGTCTAAATTGATCTGAACACATCAGGCAGATAAGGTATATATATACATGAGTTAGAAATAGCCATAGGTAAAAGGAGCTGCCTTGGCAGTCATATGGCAATTATCTCTTGGTATATGTTAAGCAGAAAACACAGGTTTCTTTGAGCTTTGGGATCCTTAACGGGCTAGGTGGTATTTTCTTGTGTATTTTTTCAGAATGTACAATCCAACATTTCTTGTAAAATGTAGCTGAGGTACCCGTATGCTAAGGTTTTCACTCTGGGTTACTGTTTGCTCACAGCTCTCCTTTCATAGACCATTATTAACCCCAATTGCACTTAAGAGCACAAACCACTTCAAGCTGAAAATTGTTATTTTGTAATTGAAGAATATTAATCTGCAAGCTGATTTCATAGCTGAAAAAGAGAACTGAACATTATTACTTGCACTGGGTTTTTGTGTTCAAAACACTTAATGGGAATTGGCTGGCTAATTTTCATTATGTGGTCTAACCCCCGAGGTCCATCTTTTCCCAACTCAGCAGTGAGCGTGGGTGCTTCTGCCACAGAAGTCCAGCAGAAATAGCTGAAAGGGACTGGGGGATGGTTGAGCAGTATGTACTTGTTTGTATTTTTGTGTGTAAAATCAGGTCCCTTTTAAGATATCTCAGGGTGCAAACCTATAGTTTTTAAGGTGGGTCACCAATTTTCATTTAAATATCACAAGGGAGGATGTTAATGATAGCATTAAAAAAAAAATTAAAAATGGGGGGGGGAGGGGGGAGGATGTCCTTTTGGTTTCACCTTTGTTTGTGGTTAAATTTATTCTCAAACCATTTCTAAACAGAACAGTCTGAAATAGAAACGTGCATTGGTTAAACAAGCTCTGCAGTTTTTGGCAGAAGTGCACTGACAGTGTCCTCCTGGATCTAATTCAACCCCTAGTGATAACCAGCCTCCCAAGTTTTCAGATGCAAAGATGTACATGTATTTTCCATGGCCACATGTGTTGCACCTTCAGTTTGTGTAGGTGTCAGGGTTGCTTGAGTGCCTTCCAATAACACATAACATTATAAGTGGTAAATTATACCCAGATTCCTACCAACAAACTGGTGGCAGCAGGTTTGGTTTGCTACCTCTGTGGCATTTGTACCAGTATAGCCTTGGATTGCTGCAGTTCCTGATATGGTTCGTTGCCCTCATGTTCCAGTGAGTAATGCTGTGAGGGAGATTGCTGTCTTGGTTACACCTTGTTGTCCTACGTGAAAAAGAGGCTTGACCCATTACAGTGCTGCACTCAGCCTCTGTTAGCTAATCCACAAGTAATAAGGTGAACTGCCTGCTTAAGATGATGCAGCTGGGAGAAAAAAACCAAACAAATCTGAAGCAACACTTTAAATGAGAAGAACAAATAGACAAACAGTCACTTACGGCCACTCTAAGAGGAAAGGTATTTTTGGATGTTCATATTCCTGCTTCAAAATACATCATCTTCTGTCTCTCCTTTGCTAGCCTAAGCCAGGCAGTGTCAGTGAATCAGAGCACCTGAACAGCAAATGAAGTGCAGCCTAAGTTCTGAAATCCTTCTTGGTTTCACCTGAAAGAAATTGACTGATTTTTGGCAGCTGCCTAGCTTTAGTAACAATCACATCTGAGTTGAATAGGCATGTGTATTTAAATAGAGGTAGGTTTATTCCTTTTATCAGCAGAGATGCCTTTTTTAAAATATGGCCATGTTATCCAGAGAAAGAGGGAGTCATTCACTTGTGTCAGGGTTGCTGGTAAGAGTACTTGAGTTCCATAAGAATCAGTGATGCACCACACAGGTTCAAGTGCTAGAATAAACTGGCTGTGTTTACTGAAATCAATGAAATTCTCACCAAAACATTTGGCATTTCTGAATTTAAACATAGCATCCAAGGAATCCTAGTATGATGAATGGTATTTTGTTTTCCTTTGAACCTGAAACTTGAGCCATCCTGTTCATTTTGTCATGGCCGGTTCTCTCTTGTTGGTTCTTACAAGTAATTTTCTTCCTTAAATTGAAGGATTCCAGGGTTGGCCATCAGCATCCATTGCAGGTGGCACTTAACTATGTGGAGGACAGACTAACCTTGGCAACTGGGGAAGGTTTCTGTGCCTGTCAGCTCACCTGCTGCAAGATACAAACCACTACTGATTCACTGGGGTGGCTGCAGTTAATGGCAGCTCTTTGCTCTTTCATTTGCAAAGTTCAGGGTTTGTTGTGCAGCTGTGATCTCTCTGTTCCCATGTGCCCCATGTCTCCCCTAGACTCTGCTCTGGGAAGAAGTAGCTTGAAAGAGTTAAAGAATAAAAATAAGCGCCTGTGATGAATAAGCTGTATGATCTGTATGATTCACAGAAGTGGAAACTCAACAGCAGTTAAACCTTCAAATCTTAATCTGCTTTGGCTATACGATATCATATGTAAACAGGCATATGTTAACAGTTCACAGGGTAATTTGTGTCTCATTGTCTGACGTCAGAAATTTTGCAATGATATTTTAAAAAAGAAATTCAGAGGTCAGGTAGACTTTTTTTTTTTCTTTTTCCGTAAGGTGTGCTTTACAAATGAAGCAAACCTCAGTGTAGCTGAGAAGGATCTGTCTCTGCTAGAGAAGTTCCACATAGTATTTTGAAGGATTTAAGAAATGTCTAGGCAAATACTGAATTAAAGAAAAGGCAAGAGAGATCCACATACAACAGCTTTCAGTGGCACCCTGAGGCACAACCTATTAACACAGCTCGCTCTCTCACTTGAACAGATTCTTCCTGTGAATTCTCCATTTTACAACTAGAGAGTCTGAAATTTTCAAATCAGTGAAGCCATGACGAACAAAGATAAAAACTAATCAGGCAGGCATCTCATGGAAGATTTAGCACACTTATGCTAAAAGGAGTGCACATACCTCTGAATCAAGGGCATATTCATCATTACTTCTCTAGAGTTGTGATCTTATTCATTCTAGAAGAATCAAAAAAACTAAGTCAGTGCTCCCTTGAGATATACCCAGAGCAAAAGCAGAGGCTGCAGGAAGTGATACTGATGACTCAACAGCCAAGGCCAACACACTGCCTTATTTTAGACAATGTCCTCTTGAATACTCATGTTTCCTCATGAGTGGCTGATGACAAAGGTCTTACCTACCTGTGGTCACAAGTACCTCATGACATTTTTCTCAAGTATTGTGCTCTAGTATTGTGGCCAGAACTAGCTTAGAATTCACTGTGCAACTTCATTAAGTTTCACTGCCATTTCAAATGAATCTTAATCTTCACATTCCCTAAAAATCTTCATGTGTGGATCCTGCTGTGTCCATTAACTAAACATTTGCCTAATGGATAGTGTCCTGTTATACAGTGAAGAAGATGCACTTACAAAAGTGCTTCCTGGAGTGGAAAATGTTAGAATATTCCAAGGTCTGGTCTTCTACAGCCAAAGCCATAAGCTTATGGCTCCTCACTACAGATACAGACTAGTACTGACTACAGATACAGACTAGTACTGACTGCAAATTCCAAGTCTTCCATAAATAATAATTTATTTGCTGGTCATAAAGTAATTATTGTTAATGCATAATATTTCAAACACCTGACATGGTCACAGAATGCTCGGAGGAGAATCCTGTGTGTAGGTGCCAGCAGATTCTAGGCTCCCAGCCAGTAACTATAAAGAGCAAAAACATTAGATTGATTGTTAAGCAAGTAAAATTCTGGAATGGGTGTACATCATCCAGTAGATACCCATGTATGTGCTTAGTCTCTTGATGCATGAATAATCCCAGTGACTTGACAGGACTGCAGCAGTGTGCAGAAAACAGTGTGTTTCATCCTTTCAAAGCACTGCAGAAAAGGCTGTGGTGGGCTGAGAAGAAAGCTTGCCTCTTTTGCTTGTTCTGATGTTAGTCCAGACCCAAAGACAGAGCCTGAAAGCACGAACATGAATTGAATTGCATGGGAAGCTTACCAAAGGAAGTGTTTGCTTGTAAACTCAGTATGAATAGGATCTTCTCTGACCGCAAGGGAAATGGAGACACTCATTCACTGTCCGCTTGTGCAATCAACTTCTGAAGTAAAAACAGGATTTGAGGTCTAAAACCTGAACCTTCACACGTCTTTCAGGCAACAGAAGAAGCCTTCATGCTCTTCAGTTAGTAAAGGAACAAAGTCAGGAGGTGCTGCTCATAAGACTCCTTGGATTTGATAACAACAGGCTTATCAAAAGGGAATCATTGAGAGTTCCGAGCTAGAGCAGCCCTAAGAGCAGCTTTTGTGTGGGCTTGAGGGGAGACATCTGAACACCATTACATTGCACTCCTTTTGATGTCACTACGTGCTCGTCATGTGTTTTATATCTTAGCGGTGAATCTGCCGCCAAGTTCCACAGTGTCTGAGTATGGCTGTGGGTTATCACAGATGCTGTTCTGCTATAAAAAACATTACTTTTACTTATTTATCACCTGGCCATACGACTACTCTTTGAGCCCCATCTGTGCAGGGTAATTCTGTACACCAGTAGATTATAGATGCTGGTTTAAAATTGTTGGTTTTCAATCTAGCAGTAGTTTAACTTTCATTACATGGATTGAGATAACTTTTAAAATAAAGATAGTTATTTTTCATAGTTTCCCAATAGTTTAATATTAGCCAAAATATTTGTATCCCTTGCCTCTCTCATCCGTTAACTAAAATAAAGACTTTTTCATTTTTTCCTGTAGCAAGCAGCCAGTTTATTTATAAGTGCCCTAGTCTAATAGAGATTTATTCTGTGTGTCCCATGAGACATACTATCAAAGTTACCAGACTTGTCCCAAGCACTTGGGAAGTGGGGAGATGGTTACACAATTCTCATTGCCTCTGGCTGCTCTAGTTATAAAGATAAAGGGTCAGAGAACTGGAGCAACAGAGATAATTTTGTGAGCATCTAAGGAAAAGCGGCTGCTCAGGTGTGTGTAAGCACTGGCTGAGGGCAAGGCAGGTAGATGCTTGAAAACCACGCAACAAAAATTCCCTTAAATAAAATAACAGGAAAGGGAAGATCAATGCCTGACCACCAGGAATTCTGGATTCTTCAGTCTTCATCTCACAGATGCACTAAGCTGCTTCTCTGTTTCAAAAAAGAGAAAAATATATGAAGAGCAGTATTCACCTTGCCATAGTTCTGGCAAATGTCTGCTGGGCAAGACCCTTCCCTCTGCTAGGACGTGCCCATTCTGTGATGCACATCTCACAGGTTCTTCTTTCTACTGGAGTCCCACGTCCTTGCCTAGCAGCTGGGACTCCAGGAAGCAAGGAGACAGTGAGCAATCCTGCTTGCTTTGACTGGCCTTTTTCCCAAGGCAGGATCTACTTTTTGTAACGATTTTGCAATGTCCTTTGACTGACAGCTTCTCAGACTTTGATAGTATTGGGAAGGTGCCTGTTGCACACTGTTGTCCTTTTCCAAGCATGAAGACTACTGAACTGTACTTACAAATGTCATCCCTGCCCACCTCACAGGTACCAAGTCCTTATGGAACATCAGGGCTGAGTGATGGTTCCTTGTATTCTGTTGGCTCAGAGCAGTTTATTTTTTCTGGCACTTGGACAGCAGGATTCATCCACAGAGTCAATGTTTTACCCCTGTGTCAGGTCTGTAATTGTGCACTGATCTGTGTTCCACAATGATTTTCAGTGCTGTCCACTGGAGATGCATAACATTGCTTTGGTTCATTTTGAAAAGCTGTAAAGCCATTCACAGGCTCAAATTTCACCACAGGCACAACTGGAAATTACCATGACAGTTTTCATCACATAGGCTAAGCAGGTAGACCCTGAAAAGTCGTTTTTGGGGGAGGGGGAGATGGAATGACGAAGGCTTGTGCAGAGAATAGAAGGAAGACCCAAAATATAGCTTTTTATTTCAGGAGGAGACTAATGCAGGAGATAAGCCTGGATGTTTAAAAGACAGTGGTGTGACCTGCAACAAACACAAGGCTGCTATGGCAAGTGTGATAGCCCCATTTTCTGCAAAAATCTTATAATACTGAAATGTTGCAACAATTTTTCACAAATCTCTTCATTCCTCCTGTTCACAGCACTGGTTCCTAACCAAACCAGGGTTGCACGTAAGCACTGGCAGAGATGGGCAAGGAGGACAAGTTTCAGCTCTCTGAGAAAGAGCATGCCATGCAGGTCATCAGACACCATCCTTTGCATTTTTATTTATTTTTTTTTTGCATTTTGGCCAAAATTAGAAAAACCAGAAAAGCCAAAGTGGGAATCACTTCTGTGCTCTGCGTCTTGAAATTAATTTGGTGGGGAGTCTGAATGTGGACCTTTTCCTATGTTCTGTATCCAAAACATAAGACTACCTTGAGTAATAATTGCTACTATATGTTTAGCCATGACATTAATTCTTTGAGTACCTGACAACATGCCAGGCATTTTAAAGAAGCAACAAAAGTTTCCTTCTGCCAAGAACTGCACCCATTTTACAAAGACCTAGGAGATTTAGGCTTTGGTTTGTCTCAATCACATGTGGTCAAGTGTAGTTTAGTCTATACAGTCAACTAGAAGAGGGCACCCACCAGTGCTTCTGGGATAGATGGCCCAGGAGTTGTCTTTTCCTGGCCTTTGGGGACTGTATGCTGAATTTCAGGGCTCCAGTTAGCAGGAACACACATACAGAGCATGAAATTGCTGTAATCCCTGTGAGAAAAGGCTGCCTAGGTACCAGGAAAATGTGGCAGGACTGTGAGGTACAATGCTGTGTGTACCTCTGCTCTCCTCACATGCCAGGGGTTTTTTGGGGAGCCAGGATGACAAGAGGTATCTTTTTCCCTTCCTCAGGACCAGTGGGTGCCAACCCCCGTTTGGCTGCCAGAAGCTTGAACCAAACACTTTGCTCAGGTGCCACTGTGTCCCCATGGTGTGGACCTAGAGGTTTTAAATAGATGGGAGGCTGGGCAGGTGAAGGACACAGCTTCCAACAATGTGTGTAGCAGATCCTCAGTATGGCACTTCTCCTCAGCAGGGACAGTGATCTGACACAGGAGCTGGGAGAGGGGGATCTTTGGGAGAGTGAGGACACTGACACTTTCATTCCTGCTCAAGCTGCATGTCAGTTCTGAGAGAGCCACAGAGGACACTGGTGCACGCTACTAATGCCCATGAGTACCTTTATGCAGGTCCACTGCTGTTTTGATGTGTCTGCACCCTTCTCCTGTCCCCAAAGGTGTACTGACACCCTCCCCTCCCACACACACATTCACCTTGTGCTGTCTCTGGTGTAGGAAGCAGCCCACACACATGGCATCCTACCAGCTAAATTCACCCAGCAGCAGCATTCCAATAATTAAACTTCCAGGAAGGCAAAAGTAAAACAAAAGGTCTGATAGATACTTGCGTGTGTTTTACCTATAAGGGGAACCAAATAAAATAGCGTGCCTTGAGTGTTGTGGTGAATCACTCAGAAACAATCTGCAGGCATTAACGGAATTGTATTTCTGGGGAAAAGAAAGAAAGAAATGCAGGCCCTGGGATATCCCTTTATGGCATATGCGTTTTAAGTTTAAATGCATTAATGGGACTGCTATGCTGTGAGTCATCCCGCACAAGAGTTTCATGTGTTTCTTAAAATACACTAGAAGTAGCTGAAGGCATGCATGGGTTTGCTGTGCAGTTATCTATCAGGAATCTGAGCAAATACCTACACGTGTGGCATCACGGGCTTCAGAGCTGGGGGTCCCCATCCTCGGCCCCCTCTGTGCTTGTACAGACCTGGGTTGTGGAAACCAAAACAGAGCAGGAATTGATCCTACTGAATAACAAAATACAGGGTCCCTGTGTTAATATTAGGGAAGCCTCGACACTAAATTACCGAAAATTTGCATATGTATAAACAGAAAACTGGAGAGTTTACTTCTGAAGCTTTCTTGTCAAAACTACAGCTGTCTGCCTTTTTTTTTCCCCGGGATTTTTTTTTTCTCTATTTTCTACCAGTCCAGGCTGTAATCTCTTTACTACTCCTTTAAAGCCACACTTTTGAGCCTTGTAGAGCTCCTCTCAGGTCACTTCAGCTGCTGCTGCCGCCTGGCTCTCCGAGCTATTCCTTTTTCGGACAGCAGATAGTTTTAACATGGGAAACAGCGAGTGCCAAGTATTTCTGATGATGCACGTTACGTCTGCGCTCATGAGCAAACGCTTATGCTCACACAACAGCGTCGTGATGCAAACCTTGGGGTGAGGGATGGTTATTTAGTGATTAGTGAAAAGTAAGAACTGGGGCTGGGAACCTGCAGTTGTATGGACGAAAAGATCCTGGAAAGGAAGGTAGCCTCGCTTTTTTGACATAATTATTTAAGGTCGAAGGGGGTCCCCGCCGCCCCGCCCGGCCCCAGCGAGCCCTGCAGCGACTCGCCCGCCGCCCCGCCCGGCTGCGCGACAGGGCCGGGGCGCGGAGAGCAGCGAGCGGAGCAGGCGTGTCCCAGCCTCCCTCCTCCCATTTCCCCGTGCGTCAGGGCCGGGAGGAGGAGGAGAATCACCCTTTTTTTTTTTTTAATTTTTTTTTTTTAAAAGCCTCCAACTACTTTAGCGCGGACCCGGCAGCAGATGGTGGACACGGCCCGAGGTTTCGCCGGGGAGAGCGAAGGGATGCGCCCAGCGCGCAGCGGCCGCCTGTAGCTCCGCGCCCGCTCCGCTCCCCCCATGAGCCGCCCCGCGTCCCTGCTGCCGGCCGCCCGCTGCCGCAGCGCCCCGGCCAAGCGCCTCCAGCCCCTGCACGACGGCCCCGCCGAGGAAGCGCCGGCCGCCAAGTGCCCTCGGCTCGCCGAATGCGGCCCCCCGGACTGCCTGAGCGCTCCCGGGTCGCCGTGTGCCCCCGCTTCTCCCGGTGGCGGCGGCGGCGCGGCGGGTCCCAGCCTGATCGCCTCGTACCTGCTGCTGCCGCTGGCCGAGCGGGAGCAGGTGTCCAGGGCGCTGAGCGTCAGCTCGGGCCGGGAGCTGCGCTGCAAGGTGAGCGGGAGCTGCGCGGGTGGGGAGCGGGTCCTGCCGGCGCTGCCGGCCCGGGGACAGCCCTGCCGAACATCCTCCCGCTGCTCCCCGGCTGGGAACGCCCGGCCAGCCCGCGGCGGCGTTTGCACGCCCTGCGAGTGAGCTGGGACACCGGCTTACTTCGGAACGCCTTCCCCCCGGAGGCTTTGGGAATGGTGGTTTTAGTCTCCCCCCAACCTTTCAATATAAAACGAACAGGAAGGGTCTCGGTAGCCGCTTCTGCCGGTCCTGCCGAGCCCTGGCTCCCCTCCAGCTCCCTCGTCATTGTTTGGGGAGAGTTGCTACGCGAGCTGCAGCTTTCAGCGCCCTTGAGAATGAATTTGGGTTTAATTTCCTCTGTACAGGTGTTCCCCCTCAAACACTACCAGGACAAGATCCGACCTTACATTCAGCTGCCGTCACACAGAAACATCACCGGGGTGGTCGAAGTCATTCTTGGGGATACCAAGGCCTACGTGTTCTTTGAAAAGGACTTTGGGGACATGCACTCCTACGTGAGGAGCTGCAAGAGGTTGAGGGAAGAGGAGGCTGCCCGGCTGTTCAAGCAGATTGTCTCTGCTGTAGCTCACTGTCACCAGTCAGCCATCGTACTTGGTGACCTCAAGCTCAGGAAATTTGTCTTCTCTAATGAAGAAAGGTAAGTGGCTGTCAGCAGCCAGCCCTGGGGTGAGTGGGGAGGGAGGAATGCCACATCCAGAGACACAAAAAGCGTCCCAGGGAGTGGAAACAGCCCCGTCAGCCGGGCATCACCTGGGAGCATTCCGAGTAGGTCCTCATCACGTGTGTGTAGTAGGTCACGGATCTAACCGGTGCGCACTCCCTCTTAGTTAGATCTTGACTGATGAAAGGGAGGAAGCTCACCGGGAGCTTCCTCTCATTCAGCAGAAGTTCAGTGAAACCCGCTGGCAGACAAAGGGATGATAGTTCAGATGCTCGTTAGCGCCAGAAGATGTCATGTGTGCCGCTCATTCAGTGTCAAATGAATAGAAGGCAGAGAGGGAGAAGGGGGAGGCTGAGGTGTTGTGCCGGGGAGGAGGAAGCAGCCCGGCTGGGGGAGCAGGACGTGTGAGGAGCTGGAGCTTTGGTCCTTCCTCGGGAGAGTTGCCTTGTGACCCGCAAGGAGCCACAGCACTTGGGAAGGGTCTTTTTGCTGATCAGAGTGATGCTGCTGTGCACTTCAAGGCTTTTATCTCTCCTCCGCTGCCGTGCGTTCCATGCCCCCTATGCCCCTGGATTGTGGGCGCATACAGGAGGGAAGGTGGGACGTGGCTAAATAATGCTTTGGGAATCCTGCATCAAAGAAAATCACTTTAGTAAAACTTAGCCTAAAGCCTAGGATCATAGAGGAGATCATAGAATCTAGTTGTTAAATTTAGATTAGGGAAATAATACAGTATTCCCCTGGAGTGTTTGCTGCTCTTGCAGTGCTTCACCGCACATGGCAGAGTCAGAAATACAGTAAAACTGACTATTGACTAGCTGCTTATCCCAAGGAATGTTAAAAAACTAAGTAAAAGCTGTAATGGAGTTGTGCTTAATGTCTTAAAAATGTAAGGTGATATTACTGATGCAAAAGAAAAGGAATTTTGCTGGTTTTCTTAAATTGAGCTAATGATTCTTCAGGATACCTTTTACAAATGTGATAAGAAAATTAACCAGCACTGCCCCTCTGAAACAGAAACAGCCATATGTTGACATGTAAAGAAAGCTATTCCTTTGAAGGAAACTATTGCAGCTTTTCCCTCCCATAAGAAGATGAAACATTTGTTGAAATGTTACGTTGCACACAGTCTCGCTCATTTGGAAATAACGTGTTGCACAGGCGATGTCATGTGCATCACATTTGGCAAGAAGAGGGTTAAGCAATGGCAGGCGACGCGGGCTCTCGCACAGGTGCAGTTTCAGGGCTCCCGCAGCCAATCCCGGGCCCACGGTTCTCGTTGAGTCATATTTTCCGTTTGCAGAACCAATGGGTATTTGCCGAGGTCAGGCTGAGGACAGGCTGAAGCCAACATATCTACACCCCAGCAGGCTGCCAGGAGGTGCAGAGCCCGTCCAGGGCTGGCTGCTGACTTCCCTGCCGACCGGAGCTCCCCTCACCCTCCAAAATAGGAGGCTGGGGTGGACCCATCTCCACCTGGAGATGGTGGGTGTGGTGATACGCTCCAAAAGGCAAAAAGAATAAATTACAAACTGAAATGAAAAAAAACAAATAAAAAGCTCAGGGAAGGCAATGATCCTCACCAGTGCAGAGGGAAGCTGGGCTTTGTGGTTTGTGGAATCACGCAGCTGGATTCTGTTTGCTCAAAGCCTGAATAGCAGGCTGTAAGGTGCCATGTCACCAATTAGCCCCCTGCAGTGGCACTACAACCTGCGTGGGTAGACACTGACTTGGTGTTCCTCAAGAGTCCCCTGTGTTGTTAAAATCCCTAGTTAAGAAAAAAACGCAAGGGTCACTGAATACTGGCCCAGTGCACACAGCAGCACTTCCATTACACATTCCCAGGAGTCTGGACAACTTCTCTGCTCTAAGTTAAGAGGTGTTTCCTCTCTCAGTGCCAATGTGAGAGAGTGGGGCCATGGCAGGGGTTTGCTGTGCATGCTTATGACTGTGTGTTGCTTTTTCTTACCTGTGGCTTCCTGTCCTGTCCTCCGTAGAACTCAGCTGCGTCTAGAGAGCCTGGAAGACACACACATCATCAAAGGCGAAGACGATGCGCTCTCGGACAAGCACGGCTGCCCCGCGTACGTCAGTCCTGAGATCCTAAACACAACAGGGACTTACTCTGGAAAATCGGCTGATGTGTGGAGTTTGGGAGTGATGCTCTATACCCTGCTGGTGGGACGCTATCCCTTCCATGACTCGGACCCTAGCACTCTGTTTTCCAAAATCCGACGTGGACAGTTCTGTATTCCTGACCATGTCTCCCCCAAAGCCCGCTGCCTCATCCGCAGCCTCCTGCGGCGGGAGCCTTCTGAAAGACTCACTGCTCCAGAGATCTTGCTTCACCCTTGGTTCGAGGCAGTCTTGGAGCCTGGATATACAGACCAGGAGACGGGAACTTCGGATCAGATTGTGCCAGAATATCATGGAGACAGTGATGATATTAGTTCCTTCTTCTGCTAAACCTGAAATCTCAAAAACCTCGTCGGTTCTTACCTCCGGCATCTTTGTAGGGTTTCATTTTTCCACGTCTGCAAACTCAACAGCATCTTCAAGTGCCAGTATGGTCAGAAAAGTGACCTTGTCTAAATGAATGCCAACCTGGAGATCTCCACTCCCTAAGTGTACTCGGAGTCCCTTCCTCTTGCTCTGCTGGTCAGTCTCACCAGCCCCAGAGGACCTGTGCAGCTCTGTGAGAACTGTCCGGCTCTTCTGCCTCCCGCATCCTCCTCCGCTGTAACTGGTCAGTCTCGGCTGCAGTCTTATGTCTGGCAGGGTGCGGGATGGAAAGGCAGCTCCTTCTGCTTTCCTGCAGTGGCTGCAGAGCTGTGGAGCCCTGGCCACGATGTGTAGAGGCAGACCTCTACCTGAATAAATCTGACAGAAATGGTTCAAAGGGGAATCAACTTGGTGTGCCCCAGCAGCCAGCTCACAAAGCAGCTCTGTGACTGTAAGCACACTTTAATGAGGGAAGGAGGTCTTCGCCACCATGGCCAGCTCTCTGCTTGCTGCTGCTCTTCCAGCTGATCCTGCTTTCAGAGTTGTGAAGCTTCTAGACCCACCTGTAAGACAAATCACTGTTGTGGCTCTTTCTGAAGCAGAAACCAGCAGATCTCCCAGCTGGATCCCCTCTGATTCCATTTGCTTTCGACCAGGAAAGCATTTTCAATAGACTTAAGCCTCACGTTAGCACGGTGTAGCCTATATAATGTTATGCCCTCAGTGGGCTTGTCAAGTAGCAGGTCTCGTTAGCTCCCAGTGCCAAAATGTATCTGTTTACCAGACCATAACACTATCAGCTGGGGCTCCTTTCCCTGGGAAAGGATAAGGGGTGTCTTGTACAGTACCTGTAAACATGGCCATGTTTTTCAACCAACTCAACTCTTAAAAATACCACATTGCCTCCTCTTTCCCCCTCCTCCCCACAAAAAGTTAGTCTTAAAAGTAAAATCTCCGTACACCCTTAGCTGATTATTCAGGTATGCTGTTTGCCTCCAGCCTCCCCCTTTTTATTTTTTTAATTTTTTAAATTTATTTTTTTTTTATTTTGCATGATTATTCATAGTCTTTCCAATATGTGTGGATAATGAATATATCTGAATCATTAGCTTCCTGGGTTGGGGGTAAGTAAAGCTTAGTCCTGCCTAAAATTTCTGCTTCGTTTCACATGTGTCCAGTGGTTTATGCAGAGATGTCCATTCACCTTAGGCAAGAGTGCGGCTTCTGAAATGGCCATGAGGTGGGTGATGCATGTTCCCAACACCACCCAGTTTGAGTGAAGTAATTTTAAGGGTTAACCCTGGCAAGCTGCAGTCCCACCACGCGTTGTGAGAATACCATGTATACCTCATGGACTGTGTACTTTGTACATACCTTACTGTTTGGGGTTTTGTTTTCTTGTTTTGTTGTACTTTGTCCTAATAAGAGGTGTCGAAGAGCAGTTTAATGTGAATTATTGTTGGCAATACTAACTTGACAGAATCATGAGCATTAAGAGCAGAGCGCTCCAGCTCTCCGTTGCACTAAACCTCTCATGATTGCTTGACATTTGTATCTGTGATACAGTTTAACCCTTCTATGAAAAACAGTACATTTGTATATATTGGTAGAAAATTCTGCCAGAAAAGCTAAAAACACTATGTCCAATTTGTATATATGGATATGTCTGTGGAAACCTGGATGATAAAGTCTGACTTGTAGAAAGTTTTAATAAACTTGGTTTCATAATGTTTGTTCCCACTTCCTGTGATGTCTCAAGAGGAATACAGCTCAGTGTGTCTGGTTTAATCTGAAAAAATGGGGTTTGGCCTTAGAGACTGTCAGCTCCTCTGTGGTCTGTATATGCATTCCATCATGCCTTAGCCTGAACTCCCCCAACTCAACCTGGGGTTGATCCCTGGGGGACAGGGGATGGATCCTGCCTCTTGTGAGGTGGAAAGGGCTTGGGATGTCCCCAGGGTTATGTGAAATGGGGCATCCTACTCCTCTGATAAACAAGGGGGAGAGGGGTTAGAGCTCTGACTGCATTTTAGAAACCCTCTTGCCTTTCAGCCCATGGATTTGTTTTCCTCTGTGCCCTGTGAGCAGAAGATGGTGTGGCACAGCAGGGTTGTCATCCTGCACCTGTGTGCCTGGCAATGTGATGCTCCAGCCAGTGGAAAATCCGATCTCAGATGTCTAAAAGTGAGCAGCCAGAAGGAGAGGTAGCAACCAAGAGCACGGGTGTTACAGAGAGCTGGAGCTTGTGGGCAGAGGCTTGACCCTGCTGCTGGGAGGCAGCACAGTGCTCTCACTAAAATGAAGGGAAAGATTATTAGAGCTGCTTTTCTTTGTGGTGAGAAGAGAGAAGTATAAATAGCTGCAGTATCAAGGTTAGAGAATGTGCTTTCCTGAAAGAGATCAAGCCACCCTTGCAATCCACCCGGAGTGGTGAGATCATCGCTCACAAGTGGAAAGGAGGAGGAAGAGAGTCTTGATTTTTATTTATACTTTGCCTCATGTTTAACTTTGTCCTTTTGCTTGAAATCTGTTCAGCGGAGCAACTGCTTCTAGGCAGCTCCTTGAGCAGGAGCAACTTTAAAAACAGTTTTACTTGTAGAAGGGGAGTAGAAAGTGAAAAGGAGGGAGTAGGGACCTGGTCAGTGATAAAGCAAAGTGCACTGACTTTCATGAGTTACCTTGACTCCCACTCTGAGAAGCCAGTGATCTGTGCAGTAAGCATATTTTCTTAGCACTTGCTGAGTGAATGTCAGACATCAAAATATCTCGAGTTACTTTACTGATGTCATTCTTGCAAGACTTGTAAAAATATGTGTGCTGCATAGCCTGGCTGATTAAGTTACCCCCTGCCCTACCATGCTTTCAGGCTTGGACAGAAGCCCTGATGCATCCTTTCAAAACAACTGCAGGAGGTTTGTATTTTAGTGAAACCTCGAAAACTTTCAAAACACTTTTTTCTCCCCCTTGCAGTTAAGTCACCCTTAATAGGTGAACGTGTAGGTCATCCCATGACTTTGTTTCACATGAGCTGTGCTGCAGAGCAATTAAAATAAATGCCAAATTGTAGTAACATCTGCAAACAGCCTCTGTATTGCTTTAGGGATTATAATGCAACATCCGTTTGAACAGCAGAATAAATTGCTATTGCTTCGTTACCCCATCGTTTGTATTATTGTATACAAAGTTTCAGAACATGTTGAAAGAACCAGCATATTAAGTGATTAAACTTTGATGGTGGGTGTGAGAACTCTGATTTATGCAATGCACACATTTCTTTTTGAGAGAGTCATAGTTTGTCTATTTTTAAATGGTCCTTTTGGCTGAGGACCACATGAGTATCTTAAGTATTTTTCAGACCTGGTCACCATTTTCACCTTGAAATTGCCCTTTCTGAAAATTGCAATGTCCTGGTCTCCATCCTAAGGCAGCATTGAACCACCTCCCAGTCAGGATAGATTGTACATCCTAAGTATGTGTTTTTATCAACTCTCAATACTTCAGCTGCATTTTAGGCAGCAGTTCAATAATTTTCTTTTGAAGTAGCACAGCAGAATTTGTAAACCAGCTTCCTCTGAAAGTGCCAGGTAAAACAGCCAGCTCAGCAAGCTTAGGTTTAAGGTCAATGTCTCTGCCAAGGAGGTGATACTGCTGAGGTTATTTGCAGTCAAAAAGGACTGGTAGAGGTTCAGCTATGCTAAACAGTGCCCTGATTTCTGTAGAACACCTTCAAATCAGGCAAAGACACTTTTGCATCAATGTACTATTTTTGAAAGCAAATGGGTGAAAGAACAGGGTTATTTTACAGATGTACAAGAGGAAAATTCATTGCCCTTGGCTGGATCACAGAGCCAGTGCAATACTCTCCTCTAGCTCTCCTTTAATGCACTGAGGACAGGCCTGACTGATAACCTGAGAAACACTTTTTATTCCAGCAGTGCTGAGTGCACTCTGTCAAGCAATTCTCAACAGATTATCTCTTTATAGAAAACCAATTTTTTTCCCTACTTTTTTTCATGCTGTTGCATTCTGTCAGGGAAGAAAGCCAGACATTCAGCATTACGGCAGTGCACAGATTTAGCAGCACAAAGAAATATCCTATGCAAATACTTCTTACAAAGATGTTTTTCTAGTGAGCATTGAAAGGAATAACTTGACATATAACCATGGTCTGAATTAATCCCTTGCAAAAAATGGCTTTGTTAAATGCAATTTCTCAGAAGTATTGTTGATAAAAGTACCGTGAAATTTGCAACAGTTCTTGCCATGATTCCTCCATAACTTGCAAAATCCTTTTCTCCAAGTGAAATCCAGAGTTCAGATTTCAGACAGGATCAACTTTTGTTGCAGCAAAATGACAAATCCTTCAGGACATGAGTTCACAGCAGCATCTTTTTCTTCTATTTTGTGAAGCCAGCTATTTAGAAAATGCCTTAAAGAAAACTCATTAGTTTTCATTGCCCTGCACGTATTTATTTACAGTATTTAACTAGCTAAACAAGCTAATGTGCAGCACTTCATTTCCTAATTTGGCTTTGAAATTGGAGCAGCCGAAGTATCAATTACATTCTGTCAAATGCAAACATTAACATAACTGTATGAAGCAATCATGTTTCTAACAACAGCAAGCACTGCCCAGAGGACCAAAATAAATAAAATTCATAGAGCAAGAGGTAACGCTTTTCTTTAAGGCAGGATTAGGGCTGTCGAGCGCCCGGCACTTCCCTCTGCGGGGCCGTTTGTCTGGCAGGGCTGTGGAGGCAGCTCCAGCACTGAGGTGGAGGTGATTAATAAGGCACTTGCTCACCAAGGGCACGGTCTCATCACGGCGGGTGTGGATTTCTGCATGCAACTCCCACTGTTATTAATGGTTAATTAATGTGTAATTTGCAGAAAGAGATGAAACTGGGACCTTGGTGGTGTGTTGTGAGCACACACACAGGCTTATCATTCGAAGAAATATCAGGGTGACACGAAGGGTGGATGACAGAAAATAAGTGTGGCGTGAATCAGCTGCCCTGTGTTTATGATACGGCGCTGTTGTGGGAAAACATTCACCTCCATCAACTACTGTCTCCTGACAAACAACAAAAGTTGAGTTTGATAAATTATTAGTGGAGATGTTCTCAGTGGCTTTGCTTAGATTTTACTCCTCTTGCGCAAATTGCAGATTAGGAAAGGATTAAGTAACAACAGTGTGGCTAAAGTATTACACATAGTGCTGGCAATTAGCCAAAGAATGTAGCATGCAAAAGCTGACATTGCCTAAGAAATCAAATATAGCTCTGGTCACCACAGAAAATGACTCTTCCCCACCACCCAAGTTAGTTGCTCAGTTTCTTTCCTGTCTCACACAGAGCCTTGCACCAGCAAAGTGTTCATTACAGAACTGTATTTTCCTTTTCATGGTTTTTTTTTTTTTTTTTTNTGGTTTTTTTTTTTTTTTTTTGGTAATTTTTCTTAACTTCCTGGTAGTGAAAAAGCCATAAACATTAAGATGAATCGTAGAAACCATAAATTGAGTGTACAGCCATTGTTGGGCCCTGTGATAACATCCCTGTCAAGTCTCAACTTGTCAGATTCACAGTCTTGCTGAGGCTCAAATACCACGAGTTTCCTTTGCTGTACTAACAACTGGAGACAAAATACCCACACAGTCTGGGGCAAAAGGCTGTGCAAGACTTGCACACCCAATGAGAATGACTTTGCAGATGGGCAGTGGGATACCTGGCATGAGCGTTTCCCCTGGTGACTGATGGCAGCAGAGTTAGGCTCACAAAGTTCAGCCAGCAGCCTCTGCTGCTAAGCAGGGGTGCAAGGACCCTCAAACATCAGGTGAAAGTGCAAAACCCACCTGGTGCATGTATGAAATTGATGGCTGACAAGAATGGTGAGGAGCCCTGCTCCTCGCCACCCTCGTGCCCGTGCCCAGACTGCCTGGATGTGGGGGAAGGCAGGATGCTGTCAGGCCAACAGGTCTGTCTGGCCCCGGCAGAAGCACGTGCCCTTGCCTGATGCCTACAGATGTGCATCAGGTGCCCATCAGACACCTCCTGTGGTGTTTCCCTGCAGCACAGGGACACAGTACCTAAACAGGACCTACAGGAAAGACAGAGAGGGACTCGTTATCAGGGACTGTAGGGGTAGGCCAAGCAGTAACAGTTTTAAGCTGAAAGAGGGTTGATTTAGGTTGAGAAGAAATTCTTTACTGTAAGTGTAGTGAGACACTGGAACAGGTTGCCCAGAGAAGCTGAGGATGCCCCAACCCTGGAAGTGCTCAAGGCCAGACTGGATTAGGCTTCAAGCCACATGGTCTAGTGGAAGGTGTTCCTGCCCATGGTGGGTCTTTAAGGTGCCTTCCAACCTAAAGCATTGCAAGATTCTATGACACTGTGGCCCACTAATACCCACCTCAGTATTTAAGCATCTTCCAAGGACCTTCCCATGATTGGAAGCCTTGCTTGGCCCTTGCTTTGACCATCTGTACCTTGAGGTCTCAAAATCCTGTAGCGATGAATTCCATAGCAGAGCTTGGCACTGCTTCAATAAATTACCTTTCTTGGAAGGGGAATGGGCTTCAAACAACAGCTATATAACAGGAATGACTGAAGAGGAGGAGTTGGCCCGGTTTTGGAAGATCTTTTGCTGCCTTCACTCCCCATGGGGACTGGGGTGACATTGCTCCGTGCAGGTCAGTAGCCTTCTGAGGCAGCCACAGCACCCAGAGTGTTGAGAACTTGAGCCCAGTGGACAGAAAGGCTTAATCAGGGAACTCATGGGACTTTTTATCATGGGTCTTGTGATCCTTGATATGTAAGGGCCCTGTCTGCTGAAGGCAATGATCTCCAGGAGATTTTGGATTTTCATGTGAGGAAGAATATGTCCAGTTTCTCTGTTGCAATGAGGGATTTGAAAGGATGTGTCCCACGAACTCTTTGGACTATTCCTTGCTCGCTACTAGTGTCCCAGCCAGATGCTTCATGCTGCAAAGAAATGCTTGACTGGCTGTCCCATTAGAGCAGGCAGTTTTGTCCTTTCATCTCAGCAGCTGGCAAAACAATAAATTAAAAAATAAGGCAAAGTCAGCAAATTGTTTTCTCTCTCCATGTGCAAGGTTAGAGGAACTACTGCCCCTCCTCCAGAATAATTTCCTGACTTAGTAACGTTTTTCTCAATCTCCTCTTCTTCTTTCTTTCTGGGCACATGGGGAAAAGCAGGATTTGTGTTTTGAGCAGGGAGGGAACACCTTTACATGCTGTGCTGTGGCCCAAGCTCTACATGTGTGTGTGTCAACCACAGCCAAACCCTGAGCAATCTCCCTCCAGCAAGGGGCAGGGGTGGCTTTGCAGGGAGAGTGCTTTTGTTATATCAGGATGGGGCCTGGACCCCAGATAGGAGGTACCACCCTGCCTGCAGGCTCCTCAGGCAAGCCTTGCTGCCTGCAGACAGACAGTACTGCCAGTATTAGCCACTGGCAGGAGATGGTCCTTCCTGGCATGTCTAGGTGTGCTGAGAGAAGATGCTGCAGTCCATGCAGCTTGTCCCCAGCACTGGGCAAGGCTCTGGATGGCTGGCAGGGCTGCTCCGCAGGGCGCCGTGGGCTGAGCTGCTGACCTGGGGCTGGCCCGTGATGCACATCCTGCTCACACATGTGGGCATGAGTCAGAGCCTGAGAGGAAAAGGCCTCACCCAGTGACAGGCAGAGTGGTGCAGGGAGCTCAGGCTGCGTGCTGATAGAAGAGATTGCTTATCACAGCTGACAGCCTCCCTTGGCAAAATCCTTGCACCTGTGACACGGGGAAAAAGTTCGATGCTAACCACGTCTCCCACCTCAAGTCAGTGGAACCTGAGGGGCTGGGTTTGCCAGGGTGGCTCAGTGCCTGCCTTCAGCATCTGCAATCTTAGAGCTGAAGGAGATGCTGGGGGCTCCCAGCACACATCCCAAGATGCTGGCAGTGTCTCCACAGCAAGAAGGCACAGCCAGATTGATCAGACCCATATTCATTTTCCTCTGCCCTTGTGAGACCCTACCTGAAATACTATATTCAGATTTGGGGTCCCCAAGATAAGAAGGACATGGATCTGCTGAGCAATTCCAGAGGATGGTCCTGAAAATGACCAGAGGGCTGGAGCACTTCTCCAGGCTGAGAGAGCTGGGGATGTTCAGCCTGCAGAAGAGAGGGTTCTGGAGAGACCTTCAGCATCCTCCTCTACCTAATGGGGGGCTTACAGGAAATATAGGGAGGGACTCTTTGTTATGGAGTGTAGTGATAGGACGGGAGAAATGGTCCTAAATTGAAGAAGGGTAGATTAGATTAGATATTAGAGAGGAAACCTTTACTGTGAAGCTCAAGAAGCACTGGAACATGTTGCTCAGAGAAGCTGTGGATACCCCATCCCGGGCAGTGTTCAAGGCCAGGTTGTATGGGGCTTTGAGCAACTTGGTCTAGTGGAAGGTGTCCCTGCCTGTGTCAGGGGGGTTGAAACAATATTTAAAGTCCCTAACAACGCAAATCACTGCATTATTCTGTGCTGTGCGGAGGCCTCTAGAGAAGCAATACAATGTTTATATCTCTTTTTCCTGTCAGTTTGACCTCAGTCTTGCTGTCTTCAGCACCTGCCACCTGCCCTTTACCCAGGTGCTAATCTTTCTTGGGCACTGGGACAGCTGAGCAATGGTTGAGCCACCCCTCCCTCCTCGCTGCTTTTCCAGGAAACAGGTGTCCAGATCTTTTGACCCTTGCGAATGATTGCATTTAATTATTTCTAGAAAATTTCCACCATGTTATAGTGTTTCTTCCAGAAATCTGGTTCATCTTTGCTAGGAAGCCATTGTATGTCTCAAGCAAAGGTCAGGATGAATCATTTCGGAAGCACGCCAGCTGCAATGGGCTCCCAGCACCGGAGGAGGGGAAGCGTGTCCACGGTTTGCCACTTAAACACAAAGCCCTGAACACCCCCAGCTCTTCTCGGAGTCAATGGCATGACTTGCATAGAGTACCAGATCCTGGGTATGACTGTAGGCAGTTCAAAAGCCAGTGGTAGATGGATCACAGTAGTAGATGGTCTCAGAGCTGTGGCTTTAAAAGGGTTATTGATTCATTTGGAAACAGCTAGCATGAGTGACTTTGTAACAGACAGGATTATTTAGTCTCACCACATGCCAAACATAGAAAACGTACAGTTCAGCACTGTGATTCTTCCAGTGATCATCACATAAAACATCCATCAGGATAAGCTACCAATGGACTGGATAATGCATTTTCCTTATATGTTTGCAGCTACCAAGGGATGTAGGTTGTCCTCAAAAACAGTGGGAGAAATTCTTCAGTTAAAGATCTAATAAGGAGGAGTTAAACTGAGAAGCAATCAACCAAAACAAAAAAAATTATGTGGATAGTGATACAGCCTTCATCCAAAATGCTGCAGCCATTCAAAAATAGGAGAAATAAGTCTCTCTGAGTGTGTATAGAAAATGCATGCTCAGAAATCATGCAAAAAGATATTTGATCAAGCTGGGCAGCCTGAGGGAGTTGGGTCTTTCCTTTATGGGACAGCTGAGGATGCTCCTGGTGACAAGGACACACAGCATGGTACCAATGGAGCCATCTCCAAACCCAGTTTCTCCTTCTTTGCTAGCAAAGTGTCAAAAAATGCCAAGGAGTTATGGAAGCAAAGACAGCCAGGGTTGGGAGCAACCAGCAGGGCACTGACTCTCTGCTGTGAGCCCGTGTGGGTCCTACCCCATTTGTGGGAGTTCGAGAGGCTTCACTCGAACCAGATGTCTGAGCAAGCAGACAACTAAGCCCTGGCAGCTCCACCAAGCCTTCTGCAGGGATGATCCAGTTTCCATGCTTGGGGTATTTAGTTCCACAGATCCCACATGCAGAAAATCCCTACCCAGACTGTAAGGGTGTATCTAGAAATTTTGCTCTGACATGTGCTATAATGCAGCTACATTCAGTAGATACTCAGGAGTTTTGCTCTGGCAGAAATTATAACACTACCACTGTAATCTGAAGCAAATCAGACTTGGCCTGCACTCTGAGATGCCATTCTACTGGGTAAAACCTAGAGATTCAAACTCAGGCTTCACTCAGCAGAGCCTGAGGAGCAAACCAGAGAGAAATTCTCCAGTGCATGCAACATTCCTGTATAAATCAATGGGAACTGTAGAGTCTGGCCCAAAGTCAAGATTTCAGGATTTGACCCAATTTAACCTTGGCATAGTTGCCTAACTCCAAATTTTTTACTTTTTTTCTGAGGCTCAACAATTAACTTTCAAAACAATTTAAAAAAAAAAAAAAAAAAAAGGCAGCTGGGGTTCAGAAGAGCTGTGCTAGCCAGCAGGGTTTTGTTAAAGTTACTTCCACTACTATGGTATTTGTTGGCATCAGCATTTTGTGCAAAGTAAAGCACTGCTCTGGGCTCTCTATCCAGGGCAGAGCCATATGAGCTGGGGGTAGAAGTTGTGACTCTTCCCATACTTGACACACAAATGGGAAGTTCATTTTATCAAATTCAACTGCTGGATTGTTTTTTTTTTTACTCACCGGGGTGAAATTCAGCCATGTGAAAAATGCAAGAATTGCTCATCTCTGATCCAATGAGTCCCAGTGTAGAAGGTTTATTGGAGAGGCTTTGGGGGAACCAGGGGATGAGATAAGAAGATGGGAAGAAGCAGGACAGGATTACAGCCTTGCAGAGGACTGAACTTTCTGTCCTTTCTGTCCCTGCTTGCTTCTGTGCCGGGAAAGGGTGCTGTTTCCCAGGCTGATTTCAGGAATCACTTTTGAAGAGCTTATACAGATATAAGGATCTCTTCTTCTGTTTACCTTACCTGTAGGTAGACAATAAAAGACATCACCTCAATCTTAAAGATTTTATTATTTTAATTATTACACTTAATTATTCACTTTAATTATCCACTTTAATTATTCCATCTTGAAATTTACTGTTTTACTACTTGTTAATATATTCAGTAGAGAACAGGGGATGCCAGCACTACTGGAGTTTGATGGTGTTTTGTTACAAGTTTCAGACCCTGACTGTAAACCTGCCCTGTGCAGTCCTGTGGCTCTGGATCCATCCTGGGCAGTGGGGATGGGTGTCTGGCTGTGGCTGCTGTGAGGGGAAGGACGAGCTCAGCACTGAGGAGTCACTGCAGCCCTGTTGTGCCCATGGAAGTACTGGGAGAGATCACTCACCAAATACCATCATGGGCAAAACAGAGTCAAATTGGAGATATTAATTGAATTTACTACTAACAAAGTAAGAGCAAGATAATGAGAAGTAAAATAAATCTTAAAAACACCTTATCCCCACCCCTACCTCCATCCCAAGTTCTACCTCCTCCCCCTCAGTGGCACATGGAGATGGGAATGGGCATTATGGTCAGTTCATCGCAGGTTGTTTCTGTCACTACTCAGGGAGAGTCCTTCCCCTGCTCCATCATGGGGTCACTCCCACAGGAGCCAGTCCTCCACAAACATCTCCAGTGTGAGTCCTTCCCATGGGCTGCAGCTCTTCACAAACTGCTGCAATGTGGGGTGCAGTCCTTCAGGGACAGGCTGCTCCAGCGTGGGTCCCCACAGGGTCACAAATCCCACCAGGAAACCTGCTCCAAGGTGACTCTTCCCTCCATGGCTCCATAGGCCCCTGCCCACAGGTCACAGGTTTCCCACAGGGTCACAGCCCTTTTCCAGACATTCCCCTGTTCCAGCCTAGGTCTTCTCCAGGGGCTGCAGTTGAATCTCTGCATCCCTGTGGTCCTCCACAGGCTGCAGGGGCACACCTGCATCACCATGGGCTGCAGAGGAGTCTCAGCTCTGGTGGCTGGAGCAGCCCTTCCCTCTGCACTGACCTGGGTGTCTGCAGGGCTCTTTCTCTCACATGTTCACACCTTGCTCATCTCTGGCTGCAATTACATCTGTACAAGAACATTTTTTCTTTCTTAAATATGTTATCAAAGAGGTGCTACTATCATTTTTGAATGGCTTGGCCTTGGCCGGCAGCGAGTCCATCCTGAAGCCATCTGGCATTGGCTCTGCTTGACACTGGAAGAACTTCTGGTAGCTTCTCACAGCAGTCATCCCTGAAGCCTGCCCTCCCACTACCAAAATCTGGTCACAGCCCATCAGGAAAATCCAAGCATACTTTCTGGGAAAACTGGTTTTATTTCCCCTGAGGCAAGCACATGAATAATTTCTTTTGGGTTTAGAACAAAATCAGCAGGATGGCCAGTGGCAGAGTATTAAGTAGGAGTGGGTTTTAATCCTTTTAAGAGCCTTGATTAGGTTTAGTTCAAACTCCTTTCCCTTCACTGCAGATGAATCTGGGTGGCTCCTTAGTACTTCAAAACAGTTTCTGAGATTTAGACTTGGGGTCTGAATCTCTTTTTGCTCCCAAAACATTTTCAAAGCTTACTTCCAGCAATGAGACATCCCCATGGCTCTTCAGTTGCAGCTCTTCAGCTGCAGCTTCACTGGCAGACTGTGAAAATAACAGAAACATGGCCATTTTTGAAAGTAAAACAGCCCATAGAGGTTTAAGAGACATGGGAACACCCATATTCAGCACCATGAGATGCTCTGGCATTGGAAATGTTGCATTGTGTTAGGGTGTGTGTTGGCACAAGACTTGCTCAAGAACCCTCTAGTACTTTGGCAGGGGGAGGAAGAGTGAGGATGTGGAAGGGAGACCTTGGACTGGAGGAACTGAGAGTGGGAATTTTCCAGGTGATGCCAGGAGTGCCTGGAATGCTGATTGTATTTTATAATTGGGTGGGTGATGCCAGGCCATTGGCCACTTTGCTCCTGCTGCCTCTTCTTTTAATAAGTGACTGCAGCTCAGCCTCCTGGATTATTCAGCTTGGGGAAGGGAGAAAAAGGGGTGGTGAGGCATGTGCTTGCATGACTCTGAGGGTGCACCCAGTCTAATGAAAGCAAAGAAGCACCCGAGGACTCATTAACTGGGCTTTCAAGCATGAGCAGACTGTGGGAGGGCTTCAGGAATAGTGAAAAGCTTGGATTTGTGTAGGAACTTTTTATTTTTAGCCTTTTACTCCCCTTCCTACCCCCTGGCCTGTGACTCAACACCACTGCACATGACAGTGTAACCTCAGGCACACAATCATCCTCCTGGTATTATGACTGTCAGGCAAACAGATTGCTCACACCATCCTATGCTGGGCTGAAAGGATTACAGTATAGATTAGGATCAGGGTTGCCTTCCGAATGTTCTCAGCCTCAAAACAGGTGTAAGGGAAAAGGACATAAGGGAAACTATTTGCCAGTGGAGAATCTCTCCAGGAGGAATTTTTGGATAAATACTAACTGGAGATTGGGATCAGGCAGCTGCTGCGTTGGGCTTTTCCCACTCAGAGGTAGCCTGAGATCAGCATTACAAGCTGCAGGCACAAGCAAAGCAAAAATGCTGTTGTGTGCATGCATGAAAGGCCTGTGCACTCACACACTGAGTCCTGAGAGGGTCTGGTAAAAGGGTAATAAAAGAATGGAATCATAGAACCACAGGATGGTTTGGGTTGTAAGGGACCTTAAATATCATCTGGTTCCAGCATGGGCACACCTCCCACTAGACCAGGTGTCTCAAAGCCCCATCGAATCTGGCCTTGAACACTACCAGGGATGGGAGACTAACAACATTTCTGGGCACTGTCTCACCAGCTGTACAGTAAAGAATTTCCTCCTTCTGTCCAGTCCAAACATATCCTCTTTCAGTTTAAAACCATTCCCCCTTATCCTATCGCCACATGCCATTGCAAGAATTTGCTCTCCAGATCTCTTGTAGCTTCTTTAGGTACTGGTAGGTGCTAGAAGGTCTTCACAGAGTATTCTTTTCTCCAGGATGAGCAGCCCCAACTCTCTCAAGTAGTTGTCCTGGAAAGAGAACTGAACACAGTCCTTTGCCAATGCAGGGGGACAAAGTGTGATACCTACTATTGGATGTGGGTTAAAAAATGGAGTGAAAAGCATGATGGCAGAGCGAGATCCTAAGAATTCACCCATATATAGGCTCTTGTTCAGGTAGTCCTGCATGTGTTGAGATTGTTTGAGAACTGCAGATGCAAAGAAAGAGCCACAGGCCCAAAGTCAATACATGTTGCCAGAAGCCTGGTATCTTTGTTACAGGGTATTAACTGCAGCCTGCATGTGTGGTATATCAATTTAGATTATTTCCTGTAAATACATCTGTGCTGGAAAGCTCAGGTTGGATTCTGCATGTATTTTTCCTCTGCTTTTTTCAGCTGGATAGAACTTGAGCAAACAGATCATGTGACTTGCCAAAACCACCCAGTGAGTCACTGGCTCAGCCCAGATTAGATCTCAGGAGCTTTCTAGCTTTGATCTAGCCACAAGACCACATGGCCTCTTTCTATAGTCTTTGATGAAAGGCTACATAAACACACATAAGGGAGCTTACTAAATTTTTTTGGAAGTTCTGAAAAATGTTTTGCCCCTGCTGCAAGCAAAATTGGAAGAAACTATAAAAGGGTGCCATGCACATATCTGCTGGAGTAAAAAAAATTAATAGTGACAATGTATATGTCCAAACACCTGAAAAAAAACTTGTGCAAATGACAACAGGATGCTCTGGATGATAGTGCTCTGTATTCTGTACCTGCCATGTGGATCTTTCCACAAGAGCTAGTTACCTTATAAAGAGACATTCTTGCGTCATCCTTCAGAAAGTATAAACACATTAAGCAATGTTATTCTCTAAAACATCAACACATGAGCTACTTACAATGGACTAAAAAGTCATTGTTGCTTTGAGGATGTATTTGTCCCAAGTGATTCATAACAATCCATGGCACTGCGGCTATGAAGACTTCTAAAGGATGCCTCCACTTCCAGGCAAGTATCCACGGAAACAAGCCCACAAGTTTGCTTTGTTTGCCTTATTTTACCTAGGATAACCTTTTAAGCTGCTTTGTAGACAGCCAGGCTTCCCAGCTGAAGCAGATGTCTATCCCTTCTCGATGCTGGGCTTTCCTTTCTGTACCTGCTGTGCTGCTGCTTACTGTGGTCTCTCCTGGAGGAAGGGCAGTGGTTCCCTTTGACAGAGCCAGATGAAGATGAGGACATCTCGGTGGCAGTAACTCCTATAGTACAGTACTAATGTGGTTCCAGAGGCAGCTGCCAAGAATTGCTTCCCATGCCTGCCTGTGCCAGGAGACGTGTGGAATGATGAAACCGAAGCTAGCGGAGTGCAGGGCCCGTGTCACCACGACCAGGGATTTGGAGCAGGACCTGAGAGCAGCTCAGACACCCTCATGCTCTCAGGATGGGCGGCTCATCTAGGCAAAGACATTCTCTGGCAAGCGAAAGCCAGATCAGGACCACCAATGCCAGAAGACTATTTTAGGCCTGTAAATCACCTTTTTAATTTTCTTTCCTCCCACCCCTGCTCTAGCCTCTCTGCTCCTTTGAAATCAGCTGTGAGATGTAGGGAAATATCCTACAGTATTTTGGATCCTGTGTAGCCCCCATGGCCACCTGGAATTTAGCTCTCAGTTTCCTGAGATACTCACGTCATTAGGGTAAGCCAGTGTGATGTGTGTGTCTGTGTCAGCACATAACAAAACACATTGTAAGCACCCTGAGCTCAGGAACTAATGCGTGCTCTGGCAGGAACACAGCCGTGCCAGCAAGAGCACAGGGTCATAAGCAAAGGCAATATTGTCTCCTGTGGGACTAATAAAGACCAAAGACAAAGCAACTGTTTACTGTACTATTGAGGAGACTGTTTGGGACACTGAGGGGGGAATGCAGCAGATAGTGACACATGGTTGTTAAGTACAGGTAAATGTTCAACCTGAAAATCACATAGAAACTCAACCCCAGACTGCACACAGGTGTTCTGGGTGCTGAGGCAAGTTCCTAGCAGAGGAATGTTGGAGCAGCTTGTCTGCTGTTCTCATCTCATACTGCTGTTAGCTTGTCCTACCTTCCTGATTTGAATCAATTGAATAGCATCCACGTGGTCTCATGCTTTCTACTCAGGTCAGTTGTAAATGGGCAGAGTCAAAAACATTTTGATGATCTCAGAAACCCAAGACCTCTGTCCTCCTGCACCAGAATGGGCTCTGTACAGCTGCCAAGCTCTAAAAGCCTGCACAGCATTTGTGCCCAGTACCAGCAGGAAATGTCTTCCTTCTGGTACTGATGAGATGTGATTTATGGAGTGAAGTTCCACTTAATAAAACTGGAAATGACATACTGATGGGTGTCTGAAAAGACCACCACACTGCACAAGAGAACAGGGCGTTCAGTCCTTCAGTCACCTCTTCACAGCTCAGAGAAGGAAACCTCATAGGATTTTAATTCCCTGTTAGCTGGATCATTTCACACAGCCAACAGCAGTTCCCCAGAGTTTAAACAAGTAGGGGTTCATTGCTTAAACTTCAAAGAGCATTGGATAGCTCAAATGAGAGCCTCCTTCTGACAGAAATGGAAGGACTAATCACTCAATCTAAAAATTAGAAGTTGTTTTTGTACCACAGACCATAATCAAATTAGATTTATCTCATTCAAATAGATTAGAGCACTAATTATCAGCCTATGTATGCAGTGTGCACAGACCTATCTGTGAACATAAAGATCCATATGTTTCTATATTCAAAAATACAACCAAAGTTTAACCCAAAACCCAACAGGATGTTATTGCTGCCCTGTGTGGGAAGGAGGATCTCCCCATCTATGATGCTTGACAATCTTCACTTCATCAATGGCTTTTAATGCTCCAGACATCTGGGCTTGTCCATGAAGATGGTATCTTGGAGGTGGAGGATTTGGCAAAGCTTGTGGTGGAACGAGGGTTAAGCCATAGACAAGAGTATGGCCTGGTAAGACTGGAAGAGATTGCATCAAAGATTGGGTTTCTGCCAATGAAACATTAGTAGCCATAGGGCAAGTTAAGCCCTTGTGACCTTGTGGTCAAATTTTCAGCTGTAGCCTCTTCAGGAGAAAATCTAAGTGATGCTGGTGCCCTTGGTGAAGTCAGCAGACCTGAAGAACTTGTATCATTGTCAGAAGCCCAAGCACATGCGGACAGACTGTCACTCCTAAGAGACATGGGCTGGTCCATCACATTACTTCACTGGGACCTCTGTGGAGCAGCAGAGAGCACCATCCAGGATACAAAGATGACAAATTTTTTTAGGAATGACATGACTGTTCACCATATTGAGGTCTCTCACTTTGATGTCATTACAGCACATTGCCAAGTCTGTTCTTTGGCGTTCCCACTTATACAAATTATTACTAATGTGATCCCTTTTTTTGTGGTCCCCCTATGTCTGAGTGGTCAATGTTGTGCTGTTTTTGTGTTTATGCATGTGTGTGTTTGCACATATTTAAAGCTGTTGCTGGCATAGTTGACTGGGAACATAAACATAAAATGTGAAGTGGTAATGAAAACTGAAAAATATCAAGACTATTCTACTGGTTCTTCAACAAACCATGATATCATGGAGAAAGAAAATAGATATATGGGGTAAGAAATAGCCTGTGGTAAAAGAGATGTAGAAAGAGCAATATAACATGAAGAAATTATGTATAAATCAGGCAAAACCCACAGGAAATACAACAATGATAATGATAAATTACAAGTTAAAACAATGTAAGTGATTGATAAAAGGAAGCCAAAGGATTAATAGACTATCAACAGCCAAAAGAGTGAAAGAAATGTGGAAAACATTGACATAATCATGTCAGGAACAATGCTGCCTCTTCTCCCAAACTCATCCCCATGGCTGTGTAGATCAATTGCCAAATGCAGATGGTAAAATCACAAACCGTGTTAAAAAAAAAAATCTATTTCTATTCTGCATTTGGGAAGGAGATGGATGTTCATCCCTTATGATATTGCAGATGGAGTGAGTACATCATTTACCATCTGGAACAATGGAGGATGTGAGACAGCATCTGCTAAAATTAATTTTTTACATCATCTGGCCTGGCTATCTTTGTGTCTTAAAGGAGAAGATTAAAATGCTTGGTAAAGTTTTATATTTACATATCTGGAGGAATTCTAAAGACATGGGTGACTGACAAAATTCCAGAGTCTCAAACTTAATAGGTTCCAGAGTCAGGAACTTAATAGGCATAAAAGGGCACTCTGGGGAGAAATAGGTTGGTGAGTAGGACAGTATCCCTCAACATAATCACCAAAAGTTCATTCAGGCCTCCAACAACAAGCCATTAGAGGTTAAAAATAAGACCAATGCTAATCAGCAGGGTTTTGTGGAAGGTAAGTCTTATCAAAGAAACCTGCTGCCTTTTCCTTTGGACAAGATTAGAGATCTGGTCCACACAGTATTCTTGGCTTTCTCCACCGCATGACAAGTTGATTAATGAGCTCACATTACACAGGATGAATAGGGTATAAGCTAAGAGTTGGCCAAGTGACAGATGTAAAAAAGTAGTTATTAATGGGGGATTAATGGGGAAGCAACAGCCCAGGGATGCTGGAGGGGTGAAGTCAGCCACACGTTCAGTGTTTCTGCAGCTTTAGTCTGTGTGACTCAAACATCTCCATCCTATGGCAGAGGGTTAGAGATCCTAGTGTTACACATTCGTCTTGGCAAGATCTTTTCTGTTTGCACATCACTAGGATACATTGGAACAATTGTCTCCATTATCCAGGTAGGGAAGCAAGGAAGTAAGAGAGATAGGCTTCTATTTTAGGAAGCTGTGAGAAGCAGTGAATGCCAAGAAACCAGTTGCTTTCTTAAGGGGCAGTTCAAGAGTGCAATAACAAATTTCTGGCCTGACAAACTGACAAAGGCCATCAAGCAAATCAGTAGCAGAGCTTGGAAAAGAGCTCAGCAGTTGCTGGCTGTGGGCCTGACCTGGGATGACTCACTTATCTAACACATGTTGCATCTTTTCCATGCAGGGAGCAGGCATTGACATCAGCAGGGCCGAAAAGATCTACTCCCGCTGGCCAGCACTGGCTGCTCTCCTCCCAGCACATGCATCAACTTCCACCAGCAAATAACTGGAACAGCACTTCATTTAACACCCCCACACCCTGCTACTAAATGTTTGATAGAAGATTAAGGAAACAAGTTATTGTATGCTAATGTACTCATCAAGTATTTGCTCTTAATTTATCACTTCACATGCTTTGTTGTGTTTTCTGACAACTTGACAATTCACAGGAAATGTCACCTTGCAGGATATCATGATGGGACTGTTGTACACAGTCGTAGGGAAAAGCTTGATAATTTTTTATGCATTAGTTTTTTGATTCTGCAGTCGTCAGAGGGAAGCTTGTGTCTCAAAGTTTCCCAGTACCCTGTCAGCAGTAGCTGGTACCTGGTTTAATGCTGTGGGCTGTCTGTGAGGCTGCAAGTAGAACCCTGTGTCTTCCTGGGAAGGCTGGAGGGGAAATGAGATATCTCTCAGGGATGCAGTGCTTATAGCAGAGCTGCTCTGCACTCTTCTGCCGCACTTCTGCTGCTCTCTGCCTGGCTGGTGCATGGCAGGGAGAGAAGCAATAGCTGTTCTGAAGGTGATGGTGGAGTAGTCTTTATGAAAAAAAGATAAATAAAATAGGAAAACAGGTAAAATAATTGGCTTGCAAATATTTAATTATCTGTTGGAAAGCAACAAGATTCATTTTATTTCCTCTGCAGTGCCTGTGCTTGACATAGGAGAGCTGCCAGCTATGACATCTCCCATAGGATCAACAACCCAGAGAACAGGAATAGCTGACAGCTGGACTTGCTTGGCCTTTTAAAAAAAACCAGAACAACAAAAACTATGAAAACTTGTGATTAATAACCAAAACAGAGGGCAGAAAGTGTCATGCTGGGGATGCTCTGGAAAGACAGGGTTCAGAGCTGGGCTCCTATGCCTACTCCACTGAGGAATAGGTAATTTCCCACCTATTGGCGAGTCCCTCTGGGGCAGGGCTGTCACTGGTGGGACAATGGCAGGAGCAGAGCAGTGAAGATGTGGATAGAAACTCCCCTTGGGTGCAGGGGTCCTCAGGAGCTAGGGAGCTGAAACTCAGCCCTTGCCCACACAGAGGCTGAGGTGATGATCTCAGATGGCCATCGGGAAGCCCTTCCTGCCTGCAGCTCTGTAACAATATGTGCTGGCATTTGTTCTCATCAGTAACTCTCCATGCTGTAATTACAGCCAATCACCCAGGAAAACCAGCAGAAACTCAAACCCCTGCAGTGATACGACTGCAGCAAAGCCCAGGTATGCAGCTGGCACTGCCTGCTGCAGCCTCCTGAGATCCCAGCACAGGGCTCAGCCCCCAGACACCTCAGACATCTCTTACAGTGCCAGTGGTCAGCTTTTCTGGAGGCCCTGGCACCTGAGCATGGTAACAGCCAAAGGAGATGTGGCAGGGCTGGGAGAGCCCCAGGGACCCAGCAGGAGTGCTGCTGCAGCACTGTGAGTCTCTTCCCCTGGTCATCGGAGACACCCCTGTGGAGGCAGGGTGACTGGGCAAGGGGGCTTTGCTGGCATTGTGTGGGGGACACTGCTGAGGTGTCTCAATACCCTCTCTGTTCACTTATCACATCCTTGGGTGAGGAAAACCTTATTGTTTCCAGTTATCTCAAAATCATCCCCAACAGGAGTCCCAGCCAGTGTGGCAGGAGATGCAGAAAAAAACCACAGATGTACAGTGGGAAAAAATAGCCAGGACTCATTTCCAAAGGGTGGAGATGGAGACCACCCTCGCTTACATTAGGATGAAGCTGCAGAATTTGTCTGGGACTTCATGACCATGTGCTGCTTCTTCTGATGAGGAGGAGGAGGGGCTGCCCTGGATGGAGATATCCATCCCAGTAGATCCAGTTTCAAAGCCTGCCTGCCCCTGGACATTCACTAAGGGAGTGTGGCAGTAATTACCCATTTTCCCAGAAATTACTTGATTGCTTCTTTTTCAAGGATTGGTCTGATAGCTATGGTTAAATAAAGCCCCTCTTTACCTCCTTGGGACTCATCTCTGTCCCTGCCTGATGAATACTCATATACTGTCCTTCACATGTGGATGAAAAATTTTCCTCCCTCCTCTCAAGTACCTGTTTTAGTGGTAATCACCCTTTTCTGAAAGCAGTACACCACAGCCCCTGGCACAGTACTGAACCTGGAACTAAAGTTAAACAAATAATGCATATCTCAGTAGTTGCTCCTGATGGAGATCATTCACTGTGAGAGTGGGGGGGGCTTTGACTAATATTTTTCCTCTAGGCAGAGTTTAACACAAATTTCAAGAGCACAGATTGATGGGAGAGTCCTGGAGTGGCAGCATTTCTCTGTCTCCATCTGGTGCACAGACACCCCAGTCTGCTGCATGCTAAGACATCTCCTGCCATATTTGTAAATAATACTAATTACTCCAAGCTCCTTCAGAAGCATTAGAATTAGAGGGAATGAGGAACCAGCTCTATAGCTGTCCTGAGATACTGCAAGCCTGGGTCCATCACACAGTGCTACTGGGCACAGAAACTCAGCAACTGCAGCAGTGCTACAAAACCATGAACACAAAATGCAGTCATGACAGCAGGGCAGAGCTAGCAGTCCTCATCTGGGCTCAGACCTCCCTAAAACTCCTCAGCAGAGGAGGACATCAAGATTCCCAGTTCTGAACTCAGCTGAGAAGTTAAGATTACAAGGCTTTTTCTAGTGAAGAAGCAGTGGGAAGCAGAGGCTCTTGGGGAAGCTGCAGAATGAGCAACCTGGAGCCAACAGCAGCTGCCAACATTGCAGCCATAGGAAGGGGCCCACGTGGATGTGCCGTGGCTCCTCAGCTGAGCTACAGGATCAGGAATATTTCAGGAGCAGTAGCTCAATGACATCCATGAATTGATATGGAGAATGTCATCAGTGCTTTGGGAGGCTGTGAATAGACCAGCAGCAGCCAAGGCTGTGATGCTGAAGCTCTATTATTGATACTACCAAATTGTATCATTTTTACAGAGTGTTTGCTGCTGCGTTTTTTTTTTTGTTTGTTTGTTTATCATAGAGAAAAATAATTTTGAAAGGGCATGACAAAAAACAAATATCTTCCCTTTTTCTTTTCTTTTATAAAATATATAATTTTCAATAATAAAACTAATGACTATGGGAAAATATCATTCTCATTCATGCATGGGTCAAGCACAAATCAACCTCATTTATGCCCAAGTATTAAGATTAATTTAGATTTGTGCAGGCATAAACTTTTCACTCTCTGCATCAGCCACATGCATTAGCCACGGGCTCTTTCCACAGGTGACATGTCTTTGTGCTCTGGGCAGTCCTGTGGTGCTGCCCATGGAACAGAAATAGCTGGGGGAGCCCCACAGGTGAGTCTGGCAGCCTGCACCCAGCTCTGGCTGAAGGCAGGTGGTTGCACACTGACCCAGTTGCTCTAATGTGGACGTGTCCAGCCTGCAGTCCAGGAGCTGCAGCAGGAGATCGATGCAGGGGGCAGGAGCACATCTGTGCCGTGTCACAGGGTTCTGCCCGAGGTAGCTGAGACCCAGCTGGCACAGTCACAGGGCACAGCCAGGGTCTGTCTAGCTGCAGGTTGGAGAACCCAGGCTGTATTTACTCAGTGCTGCCTACGAGCGCCCAAGCCCCGGCTCTTGGCAGCTACAGCCTGATTTGTCTAGACTACATCTGGACTAGAGCTGGCTCCTGGCCAGCTCAAATGAATCTTTCAACACCGTGCCTCCCACGTGTCCAACCCTGGGATTAGCAGGGGTAGTGAGAGCTGCCATCTATCTGCATCAGCATCTGCATCAGCCAAGGCAGTCAGTCCTATACATGTTGATAATATATCCTGACTTTGCAACCTTTGAAGTAGACGTCGTTTTGTGCTTGAAGCTCATGCAAGGGTCCTTGTCCTTGACTGGTATTCCTTGGCAAATCTGCAGTACAAATACTAACAATATGCACTATAAATATATATGTTTTCTAGCAGCCAAGCCAAAATTGAATGAAGTCCATAGAGAGGCATAGACAGTCTTCACTGCTTTTGCAGAGGGACATTTATTTTTGTTCTGTATAAAAAAAATAATTACCATCTAACTTGAAATCTTCAGGTCATAGTTGATTCCCAGGCTATGTCCATATTAGTATATTAAGCAGCACACATTCCTGGCCTCTGATACACAATCATCCATGGTATGGAATAGTTAAAGTGTTCCATTGTGCAATGCTGGATGGTGTTAACCAGCAGGCTTCCAAACAATTCCAAAGCATTGGGAGTCCATACAGGCTGTTCAGCTCTCAATGAAAAAGTTGGATATGGCTGCTCTGTCTTGATGGATAAGGGAATTTAACTGTACAAACGTGCCAGTTGGCCTTAGGGCCAGAAATGGTCCCAGGAACATTTATTTTACTGGTATACGCATGGCCTTTGGTGGTGACCACTTAAATAAGTGTGTGTAAACAGGTAATTAGTATTGCGCAATTGTTGCTTGGTCTAATTGCATATGCAAGGTCCTTACGAGAGGGTGGGTGCTCAGCACCCAATATGGACCTTTTCTTAAAAAAAAAGCCAACAAAAAACAGCAGTAAATGAGCATGATAAACATTTGAAAACCTGGCTTCAGGGGTCTCTTTAAAGGTGCAGAATTCAATAGGAATAGTTGAATTTGCTATTTCCACGGTGATTCGTGTTGGGTTTTTTGTTTGTTTGTTTTCCATATTTATTGCCATTTCTGAAATTTGTGGCTTATTGTGGCTGGCCAGATGGATGTGAGAATAAAGAAAATTGGCTGCTCAACTTTTTTTTTTCAGAGAAAATTGCTAAGATAGAAAGTGTAATCCTTGAGAGTCCAGGAGGGAAAAAGAACAGGAATGGTTTAAAATGGAGGAGTGGGGTTGGGGCTATTGATCTCTGGTCCAAAGCACTAAAAATATAGCAGCAGGTGATTTAAACTAATTATTTGCATAGTGCTAATTAGCACTATAACAAAAACCTTATCTTTTTCCCACTGAATATTATAATAGGACTATTTTTTCCTATTAGGAAGATATGTCTTTTTCATATTTTTCAGCTTATTACATCCCCTACTGTCCTTTAATTCATGTCATATTAATAACAAGGAAGACTTCAAGTGTGACTTGATTCATTTTAGCATGTTCTCTCTTGATCAACAAGATTACTTGGAGATTATTGTTGAGGCTGGGCTCTTTCCAGCTGTGCTGGTCATTCAGCACAATCCCAGGACCAGGATATATCCTGAATTGCCGTGAGTTTCTGTCAGAATCACTTGTAATTGCAGACCCTCCAGTTGGAGTTTTGAGCCCTTTAATTTGACATCATGTTATTAGTAGCAAATTTTTGAAAGTGTTCTTCAGTTCCAGTTGGCTCTACTTTAGGTATATAGGTAAATTTGGGGGTTTTCTGATTCAGTCTATCTGTTTGCAAAATGAATATAATACTTATTAATTAATCATGAAGAAAATCTTATTCTGTGTAAAGATTCTTTTTTTTTTAACCTCCTTGTAGGATTTCAGAACCTCTTGAAAATGTTGCAAATAGTTCCCAGAGGTCACTTTATCTCCTGCTGAAGTACTGCCAGTTTTGGAGTGATCCATGGCAAATATTTAACATTCCAGAGCAACAATTTAGGCTAGGAAGTGTAAAGGAAAGCCTTGTTCAATTGAAACTAGAGGGAGATTGCAGATAGACAGGATGTTAGTACCTCAATTGTACTTTGATTAATTACAGCTACCTTCCTGGGGTAGCTATAAACCTGGTCACCTCTTATAAACAGTCATAAGAGGAAAGGAACTATTGAAAGGGAATTTCAGAATCATCCTTTGCAAACATGAATGAGTTAAACACTATCTGATAAGTTGGCAGTATTTTGGGTTTTATTTTCAAAACATCCCATGTGTAAATGAGTAATGCAACTGTTCAACCTCTTGAGCAAGTGGCCATGTACATAACGAGCTGTTTACTCAAGATACTTCCATCAAACACAATCAGGTTGCCTAACTAAGTTTGCAAGACCCCTGTTGCAACAGGTACTGACTGCAAAGGCCTGGAACAAAAATCTAAGGAAGGATGTGACATGGATAGATAGTGAACACTGACGTACAGAACTGTTATCTCTGGGAAAACAGGGACAGTGACAGTTGGGCTGCTGGAAAACAAAACCTGACAGGGACACACCAAGTGTAAAACTGAAGAGAAAACCTGCCAGTCAGGGGAAAGGTGAGAGAGGGGAAAAGTTTAGTGGGAGATTTTGCCCTTTTCTGTAACTGATTAGATCCAGTGCAAAGCCTGGAGCAGCTTGATTTGGTTTGGCTGCTTAAGGCAGCCTGGCCCAGAAGCGCACATGTTCCACAAGGGCATGCATCATTTACTTTTAAGACTATGTCTGATAAATGAGACCTCTGATAAAGGGGCCATTTATCTCAAGAAAGCCATAAAGCAGAGCACTAATAAGGGGAAGATTCATAATAAAATGCCAGGACATAGATATATTATTTTGAAACCAACTACTCTCTAGTACTAAGTCTAAGACACCTGTATAACAAAATTCTTGATCTTTCTAGCTTTTGGCACAGGAGCTGTCATTTTCTGCTAGTCAGACGTTGTTCTTTTAGCACTGACATTTAGAGGTGGGAATTTTGAAAATCCTATTCAAGTTTACTCATGTATAAGTAGGTCAATGTCCTGTCTTAGGCCAGACAGGAGAGCCAACTCATGGATCAGAGACCTGGAGCTGGAATAAAAGTGTCACAAATCTGGCCAATCCTGATGTTCCAGCTTGAAGCTCTGACACAAATTCCTGACTACTTTTCTTCTTGACTCTTCCATAAAGTATGTATTCTTGAGGAATATTGACTGGTTATTTATCTAAAATGGGGAAGAGAGGAGAAGAGAAGGAAGAGGTGGACTTATGTCCACTTTCAAGACCCTAGAAAATTCAGGAAGAAGTATTAAACAAAATGTTTGCAAGCCCAAGATGGGCAGCAGTCAACATGGATTTATGAAAAGCAAGTCATGTGAAGCAGATCTTTCCTTTTACAGTAGGGCAAAGGGTTTAGGGGATGGGGAGAAGGTAAGGGTCTTCCATCTTGATTTTTGTCATGATGTCTGACATGACAGGCAAATGGTCTCTAGAATAAGTCACTATGTAATAGTGACTGTAAGCTTGGGCTTGTGCTTGTGCAATGCACTAGTAGTTGAACTATAAATTAATCACCATCCATATAGAAAACCATAGCTGGTGGAATTCTGCAAGGGCCTGTGCTGGTTCACCCTCTTCTATAACCAGCTGGTGTTGACAAAGCTGAGTTTATGTTAGAAGCCATGGTCAGAATTCAAAATGTTTGTGCAAGTTGCAAAAATAGGTTGAAAAAGGAAGAGCTCAGAGGTGCAGGTGCAAAATGCTACACGCGAGCAGAAATAGAGTGACTAGACCAGTTTGGGACAGGGAACAATTGTTTAGTTGGCAGTTCTCTTTAGAGAAGACTCTAGGGTTATAGTAGATCACATGCTGAACATGAATCAGCTGTGTCATGGGATTGCAAAAAAAAGGCAGACATTGTATTGGGTTCTGGTAAGAGGAATGCAGTTTGCGAGACAGATGAAGTCATCCTTCTGCTCCACTTATCATTGGTGAGGCCTTGGCTTCAGGATTATGTTGAGTCTGGGCACTCCAGTAAAGATTTGGGTCAGATGGGGAGCGGCCAGAAGAAGGAAATAGGAATGATCAGAGATCTGGAAAGAGTTGTATTGTCATGATGAGACTGAAAAAATTTTACTCTACTTAAAGACTGAAAGGGAACAGCATTCCCCAAATACAGAAAGCGTACCTAATCTTTCTTAAATGAATAGTGCACTGTAAGAGTGGCTTAAATTTCATTAGAAAAGATTCAGGTTACTCACTGGGAAAAAACACAGGCAACCTAATGAATAAAGATAATGGAACACTAGAATCAATAGCAGAGCTTGAAGGACAAGCTACAGAAATTACACAGGTACCATTTATTGTTTTTAGAGGGCCTTGTTTTGAAACAAGAAGAATCAGTTTTAGAGATCTTTCTGTTTTGCTTCACTTGGGGTGTATGGGACAGCATATTTAAGGAAATCCAGTATCACAGCATCACATCATGGTTGAGGCTGGAACGAGCCTCTAGAGATGGCTTAGCCCAACCCTCTGCTCAAAGTGGGGACAACTAGAAACAGTGGATGACAGCCATGTCCAGTCAGGTTTTGAACCAGATATTTAAACACCACAATGCCTCTGCACAACTTTCTCTGGTATTTGATCACACTTTTTCAGTTTCAATTACTGGAATTTACTGTATTGCCTCTTGTGCTGTCCCTGGATGCCACAGGGAAGAGTTTGGCTCTGTCTTCCTAACAAGACCTCATCAGGAATTCACTCACATGGATAAGATGCTTCTGAGACTTCTGTTCTCCAGGCTGAACAGTCTCAGTTTTCTCAGCCTCTTCTCATACAGCATATGCTCCAATCTCTTAATCAACCTCATGACCTTTCTCTGGATTCACTTCAGTTTATACCCAGCAGCAGACCCAACACTCCAAGTGTGTCCCACCAGAGTTGGGCAGAGGGATAGGAACAACTGATGATGCTTCATCATCCAGGTCATCAATTAATATCTTGGAATTTTGGCTGCAGTATCCAGCCCTGGGGCATACCACTAGTTACTGGCCTCCATCTGGGTTTGTGATAGTAATCACAACTTATTAAATCTGGAAATTTAGCAAACTGTCAGTCTGTATCACTATACAGTTGTTTGATCTGTGCTTCATCAGTTCATCTATGCAGACTTCATAGGAAACTCTATCAAGAGTCTTGCCAAAGTAAAGACAAACATCTATTACTGTCCCTTCATCCACCAAGCCAGGTATCTCATCACAGAAATCTATTTGGTTTAAGCTCTATTTCCCCCTGATAAATCCATGCTGAATAAGTCTAGTCAGCTTCTTGTTCTTCATATGTGTGGCAATGATTTCCATTATTATTTGTTTTATCACCACCCCAGTGACAAAAGTGAGATGTGTAGTTCCACAGCTCTTCCTCCTTGCTCTTGTTGAAGATATTAGTGACATTTACTTTTTTCCAGCCCACATAAGCATGCCAGTTTGCCCTGACCTTTCAAAGATAACTGAAAGTGGCCTCATAAGAGACTGGCCAGCACCCTTAGTACTTGGGGATGGACTTGTACATGTTTGCTTATGTTCCCTAGCTTTGTCCTCACCCACCTATGGTAAGTCTTTCATGGTCCAGGCTTTCTGTCTAATCTCAGGGCCCTTCAATTCCTGATGGCAGGTATCACCAGTAAATTTTATCACCAATTCTATCAGGAATTGTATCACCAGTAAAAAGTGAGGTGAAATGGGCAGCAAGTATCTTGGCATTTTCCATGCTCTTTTCATCAGGCTTCCTGCCCCATTCAGCACCAGGTGTACCATTCCCCTGGTTTTCCTTTTGCTGCTCATATAACAGCAGAAACCCTGAAGTCCAGGTTGTGATCCTATGCTCAATCATTTTATGTTCACTATAGTCATGACTGCCCCTGACCTTCATATCCCAGATCAGTCATTCCTCGTTTGCAAGCAAGAAGCTGAAGCTGCATAAAGCTGTGTCAGTGTGTGGGGAAGGGGGACATTGCAATGTGGGAAAATTCAGCAGTCAGAATAACTTCCTGACTGTGATCTGCAGAAAATAGAGAATTAGAGTATGGATCTTCTTATTTTCAGCCCATCTGTCCATCCCTAACATCTGCCACTGCATTTGCACAGGATTTAGTTCTGAATTAATTTTTCTATTTGCAGGAATTTTATATTTTCTATTATATATTTTTATATATATAATATAT
This sequence comes from Parus major, assembly GCF_001522545.3. NCBI lineage: Eukaryota > Metazoa > Chordata > Aves > Passeriformes > Paridae > Parus > Parus major. The sequence continues at coordinate 140,140,461 of NC_031769.1, forward strand.
ATGTGTATATATATATGCATACACATACACATATACACACATATATATATATAATAATATATATATAAATATATCTATTTTATATTTTCTATTTCTAAAATATTTTCTATTTTTTTTTATTTTGCCAGAAAGCCGGCAGGGTTGGACAGGTGTTGCACTGAACTTTTGAGTTCAGCCAAGTTGACTCACCTTTCCCAAAATCCTCCATCTCAACTTGGCAAGGAGAATCATCAGAAACTCCTGCTGGGGTTGTGAGGGGAGATAACATGTTAAATGGTGAGGATGGGGATTGCAAAGGACATGAATAAGGGAGAACAGGTGAAAAGAAGGTAAAAATAAAAAAAAGCAAGACAAGAAAATTTTCTGTGTAAGACAAAGGTATCCAGAAGGCTGATTCAAGTCATACCTCCACTACTGACTTACAATATACCTTGAGTTAAGACCTGTTGTTTCTTTGGGCTGTTTGACCCCCTCCCTTCAGCTACAGAAGTTTTGAGGGCAGGAGAGGGAAGAGGAAGGGTTTGGCTGAGGAAGATCTATCTCTGCCAAGCCTGCACACACGAAGCACGTGCCTCCCATCATGAGGTCAGCACTTGTGTGGCTGTGTAGCCCTCTTCCCTCCCTGCCTCAACCTGATGCAAAAGCTCATCAGCTGCAGGAGCTTTTCCTCATTCTTGCAATAAGGTTGTGACTGCAGGCTCCAACAATCTTCTGGCTGAGCCCTGGATTAAGAATGTTGGTTTTGGTCCATCTTCTCCATGCCTGGGAAAGGCCTGAGTTCAGTGTTGTTGATGGACTTTCTTTTCCTGGCTTAGCAGAGAGGGAGGATGTTTGGGAGGCTGGAAATGAGTGAGGTGACTTGGAGGATATAGAAGTGACTTTGTTAGGGAAATGCAATAGATTGGTCTATTCTTCTGTTCTTGGGGAAATATTTTCTTTTCTGCCAGGGAAGATAGGAGAAGTTATTCATCTGCCTTGATATCCGTACTTTATATAAACGTGTCCAGTGTCTGAGGTGGTTGCTCTGAGATGTAGCCAGCAGAATAAAAATAAAGAAGTCAGAATTCCCTTGCTCTGCAAATAATATGTGAAAAATTAAACCTGAACAAGATATAAAGGAGAGGAGGATGGGCAAAATTACCACCTTCCATAGACAAATGGCACAGCCCCAAGAAGGAATATGGCTTACACTTGCACAAATAGACATTACCTTTTGCCCTTGCTAGAAGTGACTCAGCTGCAAATGTCCTCCACAATTGATTGTTACCCTGGAAAAACAAATGAATGGAACTTTGTAGAATGGCTTGTGCAAGGCACCACAGCCCAACAACAGGACACAAGAGAGAACATCACTGTGCTTGCAAAAAAAGTCTTTCTAAAGACCACAATACCTTTGAAGCCCACTATAAGGCACAGAGAAGCACTACAGGCAGGCAAATAAAATCTGGCTCTCCCCAAAGTTAATGAAAGTATTGCCACTGGCTAACTTCAGGGGGAACAAGCTGGGAAATGTACTGAAGCCTCTAGCCTGGGATTTTATGCTTTGCAGTGGTGCTAACTGGCCTTGGCATGCGAATAAACAGCAGGAATGAGCTTCTATGCAATAAGCAATGTAGAAATATTTACCTCCCTGAAAAGTCAATATTTTAGCACAAACATGATTGGGAGAGTTTATGAAAGCATTTTGTTTGTAAGCAAACTTCAAAGCTTTTTATGAGTTATTTTTTTAACTACTATTATTTACATTTTTTATCAGCACAACAGTTCCCAGAAGACTGAATGGGATGAGTTTACAGCTCCAGCAAACTGAGGGAGTGACAAACAGTACTTCAGTGGAGGCTGTGCAGTGAGAGTGAGAATGTTAGGATGCTGTGTGAAGCTGCTTCCCAAAGAGATATTCAAAGTGATTCAAAGTGATGTCCTCAGCCTGAGTTTCTGGCTCCTGCTAAGTGACATGATATGCAAATACCCTGCAAATTAAAGTGAACTTTCTAGAACTTTCTGAAAACGGTATTGATTTAAAGTTTAGCTTTCATTTTTTAATTTTTTTTTTATCCTGTCCAATTCAGTCTTTCAGTTTGTTTCATACTTTCAACATATTTTCAAATATGTTTTGAAATACTGAGAATTATTTGATGGTTCCTAACTCTTCTGCCAAACAAATGGAGGTACTTGAGAGGGGTGACCTTGGACAAAACAGTGAAGCCAGGCCACCCAACTTTAGTAGTGAGTGTTTCTATAGTTGATAGACATATTAGCCTAAGCTCTCCATAGCTCTGCCTCTGAGTTTGGGTTGTAATTTGACATTGTTACCTCTTTCCATACACTGTACAGGGAGCTGAGATAATTATTTCTCCAGCCAAGAAAAGTATCAAAAGTTGAGTGAGGATATGGCTAACTTGGCATTACTTGGGGAGCCCAAAACTTCAGCCTTATTCCCCAGCTTCATTTGTGCCTTATTGTACAGAACCCCTGCTTAGCTCTGTAAAACTGCTTAGAGAAAAACGTTGTGTCTCTTCCTCTAACTTCCTTACCAAAACCTCTCACTTTAATATTGAAATGCTTTAAGAAAAGGGATATAAGTGTATGCTTCATCTAAAACCCTATGGCTCTAAATAAATAGTTTAAATAAAAGATAAGGTGCAAAACTGAAAGGTCATAGAAAGATCATTAACCACATGAAACTGTAGAGTTTGCAGTTTTTCTTCTACCTCACAAATTATTCGTTTCCTGCTTTGACGACTTTAAGTGTAAATGTGATACTAGTGTGGCCTTACTGAGAACCTCTGTCCGATAGATTTCAGAGAAAAAATATGCTGTGATTTTCATTACTTTGCTGCATATGAAAAGAAGATCTGTTTCTCACATACAGTGCTTCAGAGCTGTACCACTAAATCTGTCCTGATAACTCTGGGGGTATTCCAGCTGTATGGCTGTAGCTGTTGCTGTTATATCCTGTGCTGTAGATGGCTAACATGACAAAGAAGCCAGGGTTTCCTGGAGTAGCTCAGTGGTTAGGATGCTGGCAGATGACTCAGACACAGAGGGGTTTAATTTTGCTTCTATTCAGTGACCTTGCATAAATCATTTCCCACCCTCTGAAAGCGCTTTGAAAATGATGGCTGACAAGTGGTATATGAGAGCTTGGTGTTTTAGCAGGGCCTGGCAGTCATTTCAACATAGCCATTTTGTAATCAGAGGGACAATGGTTTATACTGGTGCCAATGTATTTCATTTGGGCTCTCCAGTACTGTGTGGTTCCCAGTGGTACTGCTCACTGCTGTGCCACCAACACCTCAGCTCTCTTCCCCCCTGCCCTGAGCCTCCCGTGCCTGTGCTGCTCGGTGAGAGTGATAACTGCAGCTTTGAAGGAAAGCTAATATGGTTGGTGGGCGAACACAGTTTCTTGGTTCTCTGATCAATGGAAAATAAGCAGCATGGGAGGACGGCAGACAGTTAGAGAAAGGATATATGAAGATGGATTTCAGGAGAAAGCTTTCTGACAATGAGTTTGGAAGCAAGGAGCGCATGCAACCAGGACCCAAACCAAAAGGAAATTCCATGTTTGCTCCTGAGTGTTGAATCAGTGGGGAATCCCATCTTGGGAGCAGACTGTAAAGGAAGTACTTGGCATTCAGATGAGATCCTACATGTAGAGCAATGGAAGCTTGAGTGAATGTCTGCTCCTTACCTAAGTTTACCTGTGTGCAGAGAAAATCCAGTATCTTATACTTTCTTCTGCTACTTCAGGTTTTGATTATTTCTGGATACTTTTGGCTTTTTGATTGCCATGAACTAAGTGTCTGTGATTGTACTCTGGACAAGAGAGAGCTCAGTCAGGCTGTTACACAGAGAATCAGGTGGAGCATAAATGAGATTTACCCTTTTTGTTACTTTGTCTCACATGTGGGAATATTTTCACAGTAAACTGTCCAGATGTTTCTTAATCTGTATTGTTCCCTGTCATCCTTCCTGTTCTTCATGGCCTTCTCTTTTTCTTCTGCAATCCTGAGCATATTTTTTTTTTTTTAATGAGAGGCCTTGCTTGCAGAAGTCCAGTTGTGGGACAGAAAAACATGACCTCTGAATGGTTGTGCCACATCTGAATGGTGTGTATGGCACCACTGCGTTGAGTGCTGGCTGACTACATAACACAGTCTTTAATTACCAGTTGAAGTCTGATCTCTGCCCTACAAAAAAGAACAATTTTCCAGGAGAAACCTGTGTATATGCAAATCACCACCGCTGTTTGCATTAGAGACCTGATGGAATGGATACATCCCCATCCCAAATGGGGACGTTTCTCTGGACAACATTTCTGTCTCAGTATCAGGAGAGAGCTGCTGATTGACCTGCTACATCTCTTGTTTCTGTGGAGAGCATTTTAGAAATAAGCATTTTGGAGCTAGATTATACCAATGTCCTTAACTAGCATCACACTGCTAGAAAGGACAGGAAATACTAGAGAAGAGGATTTTTCTCCATGCCCTATCTACCTCTTTCTCATCTCTGCTGTTGCTCATTGTTTGAGCAGGTTTCAGGGGCTATACCTTTTACACTGCTGTCTGATCAAGCATTCTGAGAGTATGTGATCTAATCTTGTAAATTTTTTTAAACACTGCTCATATAAAAGGTAGCCAGCCTGATATGATGGTGCTAAAAACCTTTCAGTGTTTGCATTTCAAGTCAGAGCTCTGTCCTGACTGTGTCTCTCTGTTTAAATGCTCCTTTTCATAACACCTGCAGGTCTAACAGGCTGGAAACCTCAGGGTACAGCTAAAGGATTTTCAGTGTCTCGTGTATATGTGCTAGATTGCCATGATCTTATTTTCCTAGAAATTCCATGTCTTTTTGCATCCTCTACCATGTAGCCCTGAAGAGTAAACTTTTGGCTCAATGAGGTATAAGTTTTATTTTACCTGTTAGGAAGCTGACACTGTTTTTCTTGTGTTTGGCACCTTGAGTTCTGAAATCCCATTTCTATGCCAAGATGAAGAATTAAGAGGAATCCCAGAATGAGAAAGTGAAGAAATTGTGTGGAAGCCTCAGTAGTATTAGAGTGACACTCCAGCAGACATTAGATTATTGTCACCTGCTGTGATAAGGGACCCAAATTTGGTTTATGAACTACATTTTATCATATAAGTTGATCCAAGTACATCTGCTTCTTTTTCAATTCTGTTTTGCACCCCTGCCTTGATGTGATTGTGGAGGTGAGGAGTGCCCCCTGAGATTTGATTTCCATAAAGCTGTTTGTCATTTGGGTTTCCTTCACTGTCCATGACAAACATTCTGGCAAGAACCTTCTGAAGGCATGATCTGGGCCTCCTTCACACACAAATGATATTCTACCCCAGAGTCAGACAATGGGCATTCTGGGACAGTGCAGTCCAAAAGTCTTGTTTTCCAGTGGGCCAAATGCACCGAGCTCTATAATTTCAAGCTGTATTTCAGATGTATTGTAGAAGAAACCAGGAACAAATCTAGTCCACTCTGCAGTGCTGAGAATGAACTTTCACACTGTGTAATTCTGTGCATATGTAACAGCACAGGCTTCAGTTAATATGGAAGTGAACAGGAATTCACAGAGTCCTTGTGCCAAAGGTGCCCTTGTCCTGATGGCCTGGGCCTGTAGGCTACCCTGTGTGCTCTTCACAGTAGGGAGCTTCTGCACCAAATACCCATGGGTTTAAAGGATCTATCAGCAGTTGTAGTAATGTATTATAGGAAAGGGGCTCATCATCAGGCCCTACAGGTTCTACTTTGAAAGATTTTTAAGAGTAGCCATGAATACTATAATGGGCCCTTCTCTCTCCTCTGTCTGTTTGTGGTTTTGTGGTGGACACATAAGGTCTGGACTGGAAAAATCCCCAAGGTGTGGGAGACGAGGGCCCCAGGTGTGAAGTACAGCTCAGTGGATGGGGTCTGGCAGGTTCCTTATGTGTGACTGGGCTAAACCTAATGTGCTTATGTGTGCTCTGAGCCATCCTTCAAGTGATCCACACCAGGGTACTGCTGAGGCGGCACACCCAGGTTGTGAATGCAGTAAAATGTGCAGAGCTGGGCCCAGGTGGAAGTGGAGAAGGTATTGGACAGCACTAGTAGGTGCTGAGTAGAAAAAAAGTGGATGGAAAAACAGAGGTTCCTTTATACCTCCCAGCCTTGCCTTAGCTGCTCAGCTTAAAAGTAAAGAAAAACATCAGCTTGGCAAAAAAAAAAAAAAGGAAAAACACTCTCTACAGATTTGTCTCCCTTTTTTCGTTGAGTTTGCACATTTCACTTCTACAGGGGAATAACAGCTGCAATCTTTCCTCATCACAATTGCAAAGAAATGATCATCCCCTTTTGCTGCATTTCCTAACTCCCCCAGTTCCTCTTTCAGGTTTATGCCTTTTCTGCATGAAGTTCTCTTGGCGGCATGGAAATTAATTGAAATGAGTGTGACTAAGAGGGGAAGACCCAATAATGTCAGGATTTCAGTAGTAGCTCCTGAGTTGCGTAAGTACTATTTTTACAGCGATTGCAGACAATCTCATGAATCATTGCAAATGTACACAGCTAAACACAGGCTGTTTCTTCCCAGAGTCTGGGCCTGAGTGGTTAAAGCCTGTACATCCATGGTGCATGTATGCTAATAATAACCACTTTATTTAGACAGAGCTGTGAGCTGGCGTCACTCACAAACATGATGGGGCTTGATTTTACAGAGGTGTAATGAAACCACAGCATTCACTGAAGCAAATCTCCTGCAAGCAATTACCAATTCCTGTAGCCTCCTTGGACTTCCTGCAAAAACCTCACCCCCGTAGATCATTAAAAATATCCCTGCCAGAAGTCTAGAGGCAAAAACCTGTTTAAATCCCCACGTGCTGTATTGCTCCCTTCCTTCCTCATCTGCACATTATTTTAGTGCCTTCCACTTGCCTTCAAGGTCAGCTAAAACCCTTAGAGGTCCCTATTTGAGGCAACTTCCGTATGCCATGTACTGTTTGTCCATTTTTTCTGTGGAGGCTTTTGAACTTTCGTCTATCTGCATGCCTTACCAACTGTAATGGGAAGTTCTTCCTGAACTGACAGTGGTTCATTTTTCAGTGCCTGTCTTCAGAATCATCAGCTGTTTCTTCTAGGCTGTTTCTTTAGGAATAATTAAAAGAGAAAAAGAGAGCGAAAAAGCTACCCTCTTTACTATATGGCAGGCAGTAATCCCTATTAAGTTTTTCTATCATCTTTATGGCTATTACTGCTTGCTTCCCTCTGCTCTGCAGTCCTTTTTTCCTTCTTTTGATATAAGCAAGCTGGGAGTTCTAGCCTGGTGTGCTTCTTCATTCATGTGCTGACCTTGAGATGGCATATTTCATTTTGGGAGAGGCAGCATTAATCAGTGTGGCTGCATGAGTATCTCTAATGCCTCATGGAGAAGACTTCCTGTGCTTCCAGTCCCGGCTCCTCTTGTGCCTCTTGGCCCTGTGGCCGCATTACATTACCCTTACTTACTGTGCTGTAGTCTCCGTGCTGTCTGCACTGACAGGATGCATCACGGCAATTTGATGACTGCAGTGCATTACGGAGACGGACTCCAGCCAGGGAGTCTCCCTCGTGCAGCAAGAAGCAGGCATGAGGCTAGTAAATGATGGGGACTGGGAAGCAGAAATGACATTAGCTGGGTCACACAGGTATAGGGATGGATGGGAGGCTCACTGTCATGCAAAGGCTATGCTTGGTCCCTTCTCTATTACCGTAAGGGTTGTGCAGGCATTAATGGGGTCAGGGAACCATAAAACACAGGGTCAGAAGAGACTGTGTCTCCATTCCCCAGCTAAGATGTGGGAATCAGTGACTCAGTAGCAAGGGACAAAGGAATGTCATTCTTGAGCCATTTATATGACTGCCAGAGCATAGCTTGGAAGATGAGATTGCTTGCAGTTGGTTTTATAGCTTTGCTGTCCTCCTCCAGGCATTTGTGAAGCATAAGGGTGTATGCTCAGAACACTGCAGACTGAGAACCTGTTTTCAATGAGATGCTTATTTACAGTTTGCTGCTGCTCTTAGACTGGATTGGTTTCCTGTTTTCATCTGGCACTTCTGGCTTTGGATGGTCAAGTGTGCTGCTCCTCTTTCACTATCCGTTTGCCCTTGTGCTGAAGAGTAGCAGAAGGACACACTTTGAAGATCCTTAAATCTAAAAGTTAAAGTAGGTTGCAAATTGCTTGTCCTAACCCTGTTATTAGGATTAACAGAGAGAGTTACCCATGAGTCATGACAAATTGTTTTCATATTTTCACAGGTGTATAGCTGTAGCTAGAGTTTAGGAAGTTGTGAAGTCACTGCAAGCATGCTTTTTCAGCCAGAAGCAAAAGATGTTTGAATTTAAATTGGAATAGGATATTCTATTACTAGTAATGCTTCTATTTGTAAAAACACTGTATAGCAATGTAGTAAAATATTCTACTTTTTAGAAGAACAAGCATTCCCACAGGGAACACAAAATATTTTAAATCTATGTATGAGATACAAATATGATAACAACAATGTAATAGAGATGCACATGTCTGTTTACTATAATATGTAACCGTACTTCTCTCAAAGCAGAGGACATGCAGTGAACAAAACATGGGCATGTGGGTTAGAGGGCTGGAAATCTGTGACTCTCTGAGCATTGATTTGTAGTGCCTGATATGATCTGATTCAATAAAATTTCTCCAGCTGTGAGGCTTATGCTGCCCTCAGATTACCTGCACATTTTCTTGAATAATTTTAATTTCTGTAATTTTGAAGAAACCTCAGGATTTTTAATTTCCTTGAAAATGAAGGAAATTAAAACCTTCTCTGCAATCCTTTCCTCTATGCCTTGCTGCCTCTGAAAGCTGGGAAATTGGTACAAAACGGCTGCTGAGAAAAAGGATGGAAAAACATGAATGTTGCTTTTAGAGATGAGCATCTCAAATGCACAGTGAACAAGTTTGATGCAATTGTTGCTCTAATGAATCTTCAAAATACTAGACATGGCGAAGATGTGAGAAACGATAGACCCTAACTGTCATGTGCTTCAGCATTCAGGGTGCATTCCTTCTTGGATCCCTAATAAATTAGCTAGCCATCTATCCTTTCTTATCTTACCTAATACTTATAGCAGCCTGGACCCTGCATGGGCTGGGGATTTGCAGTAGGAGCTACATATGGACAAAACCATGGAAAACGAAACTTAGCAGTTTTAAAAGTAATCTGCTCCCACTTCATTCACCAAAACCACACATCAAAACCACAGCCTGGGGAGTAAAGAAGGGCTGAGAGGGGCTGCAGGAAGCCTGGCACATCTGGGGTAGGTGGGAATCTGTGGCACTGAGAGGCTCTGGTAGCAGCTGAGACAGGATGGAGCTGGGATGGTTTACTGACACTAAAACCTTAAAAAAGTTGCCATGGGGTCCCTGTGGAGTGGAGAGCAGTGGTGCCCACGGCTGGGTGAGTGGGCACTGCTGCAGCACGGGGCAGGCACTGCTGGTGAGGGAGAGTTGTCTGCCACAGCCTGAGTCACCTGCACTCGCCCTTTGTTGTCCTGCCTGGGCACTGGCCAAGGCACCCAGCCATTTTCTCTGAGGTGATCTGACGAGATTGCAGTGCAAGGAGGGCAGGCCTCCTGCCAGCAGCTGGAGATTTTGTTTGCTGCAGATGCTGGTAGTCCTGCTCCTGAGGGCAGATGGCTGCTTGGCTGCAGTGGCCGTGTCAGCATCCCACACCTGGCACCAGCACAGGGCCCTGTCAAGTGTGTGGGCCAAGTGCCAGCCACCATCCCAGCCTTGGCTCACGTCTGTGGCCATGGTGGCAGCAGCAATTGGCCCATATTGCAGCCTCAAAGCTAAGAAGGATGTTGACTGTAGAGTCCCTCCACCACTGTCAGGCCTTTGGCTCAGCAACAATGTCAGTCCTGCTCCCTCCAAGCCTCAGCCCACAGCACCCCTCTCCTTCATTTACTGCCCATGGCTGCAGCATCCTGGGGCTCTTGAAGGTGCCTGGTTATAGAGTTGGGGCTGTGGTCATGTCCATTTGTCCCTGGAAACATTAGCACTGTCCTTTCTCCCTGCAAATACATGGACAGTAACCCATGCTGCAATCCAATCTGCTTCCATCACTATAAAAGCTGCACATCCCAGCTCTCACTAATCCCAGTGCCCACAGCTGCTCGCTTCAGTGACTGCTGCACACATGGGCTAAGCTGCTCTCCTCCCCATGCCACTCACACCGAGGTCACACTGAGCTGCTCCTGCATGCAGTGAAATCCTGCCTTGATGCACTGAAGGACTCTCAGCACCTGATGAAAGGACCCAGGGATCTGTTGACTTTGCATGGCCCCTGTGTGCTGCTGGAGGCAGAGACCCAGGCAGGTTGCCAACAGCTCTGTCATGCTCATGCTGTACTGTAGCAGCAGGGGCACTCCACACTGTACAGTCTGCTGAGGAAATTCAGCAAGGGAGTGGAGGAACAAGGCTCTGTGATCTGGAGCTCAGTGCATTGCAATGCAGGTTGGGTGGGAGGATGTGACCTGTACCTTGTTCACTCTAGTTTTTCACCCTAAGTCATAAGCATTTAAAGATGTGAATATTCTGTTCTTCCACAATGAGTGTGTTACAGATGCTCTCACCTGTGCACTATGATGCTTTTGGTGGGATAAGTGGGTACCAGAAGGGTTTGTACATAGCATTGCACAGTGATGTTTTCTTCCCAATAGCTCATGTTGACAAAAAACCTGTTTTGAGTGGCGTTGAGAAGAGAAATAATTTGACTTTTTACCTACATGGCTCACAGTTAAATTCTGTTCACTGAATGAAATCCACCCTTATGCTAAGGTACAAGGGAATGTGACACCATTTGGCTGAGCTGGCACCTAGAGGTGAAAGACCTGCTGGCACCTAGAGGTGAAAGACCTGCCTGAATAACCTTATTGAGCTGTGGAACAGAATTTACTTCTCTGAATTTAAAGGTGAGTCTGTGGTATTGAAGAGGTCAGGAACAATGATATATATTTACTAGTTTCCGAAGTGAGAAAGAGCATGAGAGACAGTAATTTAGTTTAATGTGTTTAATTTGAGGTATGACAATGTATTTCGTTATACACAGACACAATCCACATAGGTTGGAAATCCCTCAGGGACAAGATAAATCAGGAGAGTGCTTGTTTAAATGTCATCTGTGGGGACATCCACAAAGTGAGGCAACTGGCAGCTTCTGGGGAATATAGCAAAAAGGAAAGGCTAAAGTTCTCAGTTTCTGAGTAGTTAGTTTGTTTCACTTCCCAACTGATAGCACTGATGTGAAGAAGGCAAGGTGCAAAGAGGATTAGTGGAGCAAACTTCTGTGGAAGACAATATTTAAATGCCTTGAGTCAGTGCAAAAAAGTTCATTTGTCCTCCATGATGAGCAGGGACTGCTGTGGTGTGCTCTATCATACCACCTCCTATTTGAATATGAAATAGTAGGTTTCAACAGGCAGCCTCTTTCTTCATGGGACATTACTCCATTTCAACGGCATCATATTGCTATGTGCTGTGGAATTTCTGAAATGTTCTGGGGGACAAGTGATGAGTGCTTGGAGCTGATTGTAGATGGGCAGGAGGAGAGCAGCTCTTTATGTTTGACTTCTTTTCTGGTACACTTCAGAATGTGGGGAAGTAGCAGGATTGCCTTTTTCCTGAAGCACCCTTACAAGCACCAAGCAGCAGGCTGCCATCCCATGACACATGCTAAGGCAGGTTACAACAAGGTTTGCTGGTTATGTCACACAGTGTGATGTGGTGTGGTAACAGTGTGACAGCAAGACAAAATGCAAGACCCTGTGTCAAAGAGTCTGCTTTCAAAACTTAGACTGTTCCTTACTAGCCCACAGTGCAAGAAACTTTTCACCCAGATGTCACTTGCTCTCTTGTTGGTCTGCCCTTCTGTTAAGATTGTATCTCTAGGAGTTGAGGGAAAATCAAAAAGGGATTATGACAATGTAATTTTACTACTTCTCCCTCCTCTCCTCTACCCGTTATGAAGAACAGAAGTGCATTAAGAGCTCTGACTATGTTGTTGAGCATTTCTAAGCACTGTGCTTCTGCCAGTGTTGCTCCGAATTCACTGCATTTTGACAGGAAGCATGGGTCAAAATCTAATGCTTATGAAAAAATGTCTAAATCCTTCAAGGAGTATAGCACAAAGTATTCTCCTTGTATTTGCCTGTGTGCAAGATTGTGATGTTAATTATAATGCCCCAGGCAACAGGGTAATTGTGTAATATACTAGGGAATAGTACTCTTCAACCCAATAACCACTTTCCATTTCATTGTGTTACCTTTTCCAGGCAGGATCCAGTGTCATATTTGTGTCTGAAATATAGGATATAATGATGCCTTGAACCTAATTGTCCTGCCTGACTACATGCATTCATATCCACACATTTAATGGATATAATAGCTTATTTACCAGTTTTTAATGACCTCATCTCTACTCAGCTCCATTCCTTGCAAGGGCAATGTATGGAGGCAACAGCATCAATATTTCTTCTACTGAAAAAACACAGGTAGTGTAGAAAGGTGGTGAGCTACTGTAGGAAGAAGAATACTGAAGAGCCTCATAATCTAAAAGCACAGAGATAAGCCTTAAAGGCACATTAAAATGGCTAATTGTCAAGTTAAGCTCTCAAAGCATTTCTCTCATTTTTTGTATCTGAGGACTACCAATTCTTCCAGGAATGTCTCTGTTGCTTCGTAACTTCTATGTTTGCATTTCTGGATTACTCTGTGGAGAAAGCAGGCCATGAAGTGCTTCTTCATTAATGAGATTCACAAGGTACTTCTGCTTGTTTGTCTGTGATGGTCCAGTCTGATTCAGAAAACAGCATGTGAAAAAAAATCTACTGGTGTCTGAGAGTATGAGAATGGTGGGAGGCACTTATGGCATGTGGGAAGCCAGGGCTCAGATCTGCTTTTGGCTCATGGTGGAGCACTGGGATATGTATACAACTCCATGTCAGCTGGGACTTTGGGAATCATTATGAATGCCTCTGGATGGTGGGCTCCTGTTTCACATTAAAAAAAACCAACACAACTATTTGGAGCAGGGACTGGAACGTGACTCTCCCAGATGTTGGAATGGTGCTCTTAGTACACCAGCCATTTAATTACAGTCAAGATGAATTCACAGAACAACTTCAGCATTGAAATCTCAGCCCTTGAGAAGAGCAAGCCCAGACATTAAACAAACTAATCTACTACAAATTAGGAGGTATATAAAGCTAGCAGGCTTTTACCAACAAAGTTCTGGCAGTCCTGACACCTCTGCTTCTAGGCATGTCTGCTTTGTTTTTGTTTCTGCTTCTGCTTTGCTTTGAGTAGAGGAGTGCCTACACCCCTCCATGATCCATGATTCCTCCTGCTCCTATTTATCACTTGGGAACTGAGTCAGAAGACATCACAGAGCACTCATATGAAATCACAACTTCCCTCTAAAAGTTTCACCCAGATATTCCTGTGGTGTGGAACATACCACCTCCATCTCTTTACCAGAGGAGGTCGGAGCCACATCTCCCATATGACTCTTACAGTCAGTGGGTTAGGACATGTCTCAGGGTGGGACATTCTTCACCCTGATGCTGCGTGTGGTCTCTGAAGGATGGGGAGGGTGCTTGTCATACCAGGGAGAATCCTCCGCAAGCCGCGGTCAGGGCCCTGACTGTTAGGAGGCTGAGGTTCCAAGAACTGTCC